>NC_137984.1:25628084-26228084 GCF_963924665.1 Micromys minutus
CACCAGTTTCAAAGAACAGCCTTTTTCTTTTCTGTTCAGACATCTGACTATTTATATTAATGATGGTAAATTTCTGTGTAGCAACAATTGTAATGATCTTATTTAGTCACTAAAGGACAGGTAACATTCTTAGAATGTCATCGGCTTGCTTATAATTTTGCTCAATGCATTTGATTTCTCTGTTTCTACTGGGTGATAGATTTCAAAGTACTAATGATACTATATTTATTTATATACTAAAACACACACACACACACACATGCACACATACATTTATATACATGCATACCTAGATACATGGGTATATAAACAATGAATATTTAAAACAAGACCAGCACAGCTCATTCAGAGCAGACTACCTCAGGGCTTTCAAATGCATGTGGTAGGTTGCTCATACTACTGAAGGATTCATTCATCCCTTATTTTCATACAAGGGTTTGCCTCTGCCATTGTTGCCTTGTCCTTTGGAAGAGCCACATGTTTTATGAAAACCTTTCACACTAGGTTTCATGGTACATCTAGCTTGGCATATTTTTTTATTTTCTCTTCCAACCCTGCTACTGTCCTAGCTTTAGAATGTTCCTACTTTGAATCCTTGCAGCAACTTTCCCAGGAGAATACACTGCCTACTATAAATCTACACTAGTACTTGTATCAGCTTTTATATTTATTTATTTATTAAGTACACATTGGGTTCATGGTGGTGGGCAGGACCTTTTACTTTTTTTTTATTGAAAGGAGCATTCAGCAAATAAGCAGGACCACTCATGTCTGTTTAATATTACCTGTCATTTCATATGCAACCTCACAATCACTCTGAAGTAGTGGAGACAAAGTGAGAACCCAAAGAAGAACATAAAAAGCATTGTAATTTTGCAGGAATTTAAATTCTCCATATTTAATTTCTATAGATGAATTATTTGAAGTAATCTTAGAATTAATCATATTTACTTTGACCCTAGTATAATATGAATAAATTACATTAATATGTCTATTTAAATTAATATTTCACTTCAGTCACTTTTATTTGGGGTGAGACACATTGAGCAATTTTAATCATTTATCCATTGCTAAATTATTTTTATATTAATGATGGTAAATTTCTGTGTAGCAACAGTTGTAATGATCTAATTTAGTCACTAAAGGACAGGTAACCTTCTTAGAATGTCATCTGCTTGCTTATGATTTTTCTCAATACATTTGATTTCTCTGTTTCTATTGGGTGATAGATTTCAAAGTACTAATGATACTATATTTATTTACTAATATATATTCATTTGCATGGTTTTTCCTTGGGTTATAGGGCATACTGTTCATATTACATCTTTTATTTGCTTTTTTACACTCAGGATTGAGCCTCAGATTTAACTAAAAACTAATCCATGCATGCTGTCCATATTCATAATCATGTGATCTGTAAGGAGGGAAAACATTTGCTGTTTCTCCTATATTATATATACTTTCATTTCTACATACTAGACACACCTTTCAGGAACAACGCAAATGCTTGAGCAGGAATATCCTACACATTCCTGTCTTTTGTGCTGTTACAAATGAGCTGTAATTCTGTAGATACTTCCAGCATGGTTTAACTTATAAACACTATGAATACACATGGCATTGCATCTTCAGAGAAGCATCGCTTAGCAAGGTCAGAGTTCAATGCTTCCTTCCTGGCTTCTTAGCACTTTCCTCTTCTGTCTCCTCTGGTTTTCCTGAACATCAAATTATCACAGTCAGTTCTCATCCCATTGACTATGTTGCCATGTGTTGTTTGTTTTTTTGTTTCCTTTATAAGCAGGGACACTTTGTGAACAGCTAAGTATGCAATTTTCTCATTCTAAGTTACAGAATGCTAATGAAGCATTGTCTATATTCTGTGTTACAAACCTATCCTTCCTTAGGGGGTCAGGTTGCTAAGGAGTATTTTTCCAGTGGATGCTCCAAGGCATGATGAGGAACTGTGAAAAGCACTGGAGGATTTGCTGGTACCCATGAGCCATGGCACTCAAAGGACACTGAAAACCATTGCCTGGACTTTCATCCCCGGGAAGGGCAGAAGGAGAAAGGATGCTTAAATGTCCACAAGAATGCTGAGTACATATGACCTACAGGAAAAGGAAAATGATGTAGCTCAGGCAAGTGCCACAGCTCATGAAAAGGAGTGGTCAGCCAGCACAAGATAATGTGGGTGCAGACTTTTCTGATATGTTGGAGCTCAGAGAACGTGTGGCTGGAGACCCTGGGAAACACTTCTGAGAGCACTGTCAATCCACCACGTAAGGAATACATGACAGTAGAACTGGTAGATGTAGTCCACACTCGGTTGTCGATTCCTGTAATGTAGCACTTCAGAGGTTATAACTAGTGGATCACGAGTTCAAAGCTCGTCTTGGCTACACAGTTGAGTTCAAGGTCACTCTGAGCAGCATGAGATCCTGTGTTAAATTTTCTGACAGCACTCCTAAACCCACACAAAAGAATGGCCAAAACAAATTTGTTTCTTGGTATGATTTTTCTGAGTACACATTAAAGGAAAAATGGTAGAGTTGGGAGCAAATACGAGTTTCAATTTTCCAAGGGGCATCCAGAAAGGCATTGAGAGAAAACAATAAGTGAGGTGAGTTTTAACTGTAATACCGCACAGACAAGCCTACTAGCCCACACTTCCCTCCGGACAGAGAGTTCTCAGCCTACACTCTACTTCTTCTCTGAACCGGCCTGTCATAGAATCTTCACTGTGAGACACACCGTAAAGCTTACCACATGTTTTAATAACTCCCTTCTCATTTGTAGCACATAGCATGAATACCTAATTTATCTGAGACTATAGGAGAGGAAGGATGTCAGATCTCACTCCCAACTACTGATTGTGTTCAGTTAATCTTCACATGACTCATGAACTTGAAGAAGCGATGAGCAGCTTACTTTGAATCCCAGTGCTGGGAGGCAGAGGCAGGTGGATCTTTGTGAATTCAAGGCCAGCTTGATGTATGTAGAAAGTTCCAGGATAACCAGAACTACAAATGAGACCCTGTTTTACTAACTAATTAACTAATTAACTAGTTATAAATAAACAGTTTTTCATTGTCATATTTTAATATCTTCTCTGTATTGTTAGGGTCCCTGTGCATGGCTCCCCAGACTCCCCTGAAACACATAATAAGGTCAGGAGCAGGCAACCAGGCCACAGGTATTTGATAGTTGATTTATTTTCAGAATAAATGGTGTTATTTTAAGCAATTCAACCATTTCAATTTAATAGACATTTATTGCAACTGAGAGACCAGTTAAGAGGTTATTGCAATAATATCCAAGTGAAAAATGAAGTCCTACGTTAAGGCAATGACAGTACAGATTAAAACAAGGTGGAAATGGACTGGAAGAAAAGTTTGGAGGCAAGACTGTTGGCTCTGTGAGTTAAGGATATGAACGGTGGGAGGAAGAGTCATCAGTCCACGATCTAAGACACAGAGTCCTGGACACCAACTCTATGACCAGTGAAAGATTGGCTGAAAACTCCAACTGTATGGAGACATTCCTCCAAATGCTGCTATCAAGTCTTCTCAGCCAGAACCTTCTACAGTGCAGACACTCTTACAGATTTCTTATATATATGTATATTTGTTGTCTTTGTCTTTGGAGGGTTATAGCCTAAAGGATGATACAGAAAATAAAGCATGGATGGTCTGCAATAAAGAGAGCCATGGATAATGTGGTTCTTAGAAACAGGATGTTAGCTGTATTGGAGATAGATAACATTAGACAGTGCTTCTTATATCTTCAAGATATAACAAGCCAGGATTATTAGTATGGCAGTTTTGTATATATGTATTAGCATGAGCAGTTTTGTGACTACAAGGGTAATAGAGAAGTTGGTCTGAGGCCACAATGGAGATTACACATAGAGAGCCTGTATGATGATTAGAATTGCCACCTTAGCAGTATTAACCATCTCCTAGGAAATGAGGCTCTCGGAATGCACATGAGGGATTCTTTAGATTAGGCGAATGAAAGTGGGGAAAAGCTACTCTGAATGGGAGTGGTCTGCGGTCCTGAAATGCATACAAAGATAAAGGCTAGTGCAGCACACCATTCATATTTTTCTGCTTCCTGACTTCAGGCACAAAGTAACCAGCTGTCTCATGCATCTATTGTCATGATGCCTGCTTCAATATGGACTGTGGGCCCAAATAAAGGATCTTTGCTTATCACAGAAACTAGAGACAGGACTGATGCAGACTGGGAGTAGGAATACATAGGATTCTGTTGGTGAATGTCCTCTTGTCTACCGGAAATAATGTGCAGTACCACAGGAAGTTTGACATGCTGAGAATATTTGAAATATGGACTCAACCACTTAGGGATTGCTGGTCCATGTACACAGGGACTTCTATAAGAAGCAGGACAGGTTGGCCACACAAGAACACATACACTCACTGTGTCTCTAAAACCTCATGGGATACTTAAGAATCAAATGAGAAGAGTACCTGGTACAAGCAAGATTTTTTTCCTCATGCTTATTAATTTTTTATGGGCAGGGGTGAGGGCAAAAAGCATGCCACAACACACATGTATAGGTCAGTGGACAACTTGTAGTGGTTGCTTTTCTTCTTCTACCCTGTAGTTCCTGGGGTTCAGACTCTGGTAATCAGCTTGGGCACAAATGTCTTTATTTGCTGAGCCATCTCGCCAAACCTGAGCATTCTTACTTTTGAGAGTCAATTGAAGAAAAAAGCTAAGTTATTCACTGGATTTGTTCCATATGAATGAGGCAGTAGCCAGTGGGAATGAGCAGGAGGAAGAAATTGACATGACAATTGTCTACTCGTTAAAGCCACCTGTAACCTGCAAAGTACTTCTGGAGTCCATATCGCTTTTTGATGTCATTATAAGACACTCCTCAATGAACAACTCAGAAAAGGAGAGCCCTTGTCTGTATTCTCTTTATTAGTGAAATTGCTCAGCAAGATCCTTCCCACGGGAAACTGGACAACATACTATCTTCTACAGAACTGAGAAGGAATGCACTGAAGAACAGTCCTCAGCTTTTTTCCACAGCACAGCCTCCTTCTGCAAGGAAAGGGACAACTGCTTGTGATGTCACTGTCGTCAATGGTTTTTCTCATCCCTTTAACATACGCTAATGGGCACTTCTAGAATCTGACTTTGTTTAAGGGGGTTTTGCTGTTATTCTTTGAGGATTTTTTTTTTTTGGTGGTGTTGTTTTTTTGGTTGGTTGGTTGGTTGGTTGGTTTTGGTTTTTATTTATTTCTTTGTTTAATTTTTCTGTCCCTGGCAATGCTTCTGTGACTCCTTGACTCCCTCACTAAACTAAAAAGAACAGAGTTCTTTTTATATAGAGATGGCAGAAGTAAGCTTAAACAACACATGACTGCTCTTTTATTCCATTAAAGAAGAGTAAATGGTCTCACCACATCCTTTTGGGATTATACTACTGGCATTCTATCACCGTTTTAGAAAGACAGTTCGTCTTTACCCAGAGTACCACTGTGTAGAGAACAGCAGATGTGGTTCTGTAGGGAGATGTCCCAGACTGAAGGAATTTACCAGAATATGGCCTTGTGTAAACTTGTAAAACCAGAGCCTAGGAAGAGAAAGGAGGGACCCCGGAAATTCCTGTCCAGCCATGCTGGCTACACTGGTGAGTTTGATGTTCAGTGAGACATGCTGTCTTAAGAACTAAGGTAGAGAGCAATTGAAAAAGTCATTGAGCATTGGCAAATGGCTTCAAGATGCATGCAAAATGCCCCCCAACATAGACACACACACACACACACACACACACACACACACAAACACACAGATGTATACAGATATGTCTTCACACAGGAACATCCACACCCCTATCCACAAATACTCATCTGTCCCACTGAGCTTATTTTACTGTTGTTTTACTACAGATTACACACTGCTGTTTTATCTAGGGAAAATAATAATTGTAAAATATCTATAAAACATATAAACAAGTTTAGATATATTTATGACATCCTAGAATTACTTTTGCTAATATCTCAATACCAAAATTAATAGGTTAGCAATTTCAGCCTCAGAAACTAAAGAATGTTGCCTGGTGACCGACCTCAGCCACACCTACACCTGCCTGTGCACAGAGGGCTTTACACTACAGCATTTTCATCTTACTGTACCCCCACCACTTTATCAAACTCAGTGAATTACAACTATCTTCTTATTTGTGGCTAATTCTTGTGTTCATAAATATTCTTAAAGGTACACAGAGACCTTGGAACTCTGTTGTGCCTCCTACATACTGAATACAACGAGTTGCCTTACAATGTAGCCAAGAACTCAATTTAATCTTAACTCAGCTTTAACTTGCTAGTTCAAAAGAGCAAACAAGTCATTTTAAAGTGAAGGTGATGTTTCTTATGTAATAATCTTGGCCCTGCATTGATAGATATTTCCAGAACCAAATGACAACATTTGGTTTATAACTGTGATTATCACGATTCCTGCTGGCAATAACAAACTTCTGCCTTAAAAAAAATGATCTGAGAAGTGAGGCCATGGTAGCTATGTTGAATTAAGTTCCATGTTCTTGGCACCCTCCCCAGGTCTAGCACAGAATGCAGTCATGTCCTTGAGAAAGCCACAGAGGTATGTTTTCTCTCATCTCTTTAAAGATAATAACTTCTATTATCTCCTCCAGTGATAAGTGTGGAAATGAATAACCATGAAGAACTCAGTGTACTTTCTGGAAGCCAGACACGGTCTGAATGCAGAGTGTTTATGGAAGAAAGCACATTTTAAGCTTGTACAAGACAATGTCTTCATAAAGTGTTTTCAATAAAGAAAAACTCATAAATCATGTTCCAATAATCATTCTTTTAGGGTCCTTTGTGTCCTCCAGATCCCTATGGTCTTCGTCTAGATAAGAGGCCTGAGAAAATGTTATGCTCTTGAACTTAGCATTCTGCTCTGGCTTCCTGTGAAATACTTATCTTCTACTTTAAGCACTGGATTTACTGCTCCTAATGAGGGATTTGCATTTGTTCTAAGATTACAAATAACAATTATGCTAGAGCAATTACTCTTAACCTCAATTTGTAGCTCTCTTGCAATAGGACATTTCATCTGTTCCATTTATTTTCATTCTCCTTTGGCCTGGAGGTCTCTGTAAATAAATCAATCATGAGAGATGTGGGAACAGAACTACTAAATAACACCTAGCCTGACTAACAGCCTGAGTGGAGATGAGAGAAAATTGTACTTATAATGCAAGGGGAAAAGAAGGCATCTGTCTGGGTAAGTTGTCTGAGTAAATCAAAAGAAAACCAGTTATTTTCCTGGAGTACCTAGGGGGCCTCTGTCCTTCTACTCATTATTGCGAGTACAGAAATAGCATTTTAAACATGTAATACAGAAAAGCCATTGTTTTGTCTACAAAGAGCACATACTGCCCTCGCAAAGCACCTAAGTTGAGTTCCTGATATCTCCGTACCAGGCATCTCACAACTCCTCTTTCAGGAGGATCTGGTACCTTTTCTAGCCTCCATTTGCACTGCATTTATGTTATGTGCACAAGTAGGGGTATACACACAGAAACACACAAAATACAAGAAAAAGAGGGAGGAAGGGAAGGAGAGAGGGAGAGACAGAGGGAGGGAGAGGGAGGGAAGGACAGGGAGATAGAGGGAGAGGAAGGGAGGGGGGAAGGGAAAGAGAGAGAGAACATTAAACAACTTAAGAATGAAGGGCCTGAGATGGCTCATAAACTGGGAAGACTTGCTGCTCTTATAGAAGAAGACTGGCGCTTGATTCTAGAACCCACATGGAAGCTCACATCTGCTGTCACATCAGTTTCAGAAGATCCTATGTTCCTTTCTAGCTTCCACCGGCACCAGGCAGACATGCAGTCCCCATGTACACTCATGGCTCAGCGTGGTGATGCACACCTTTAAACCCAGCACTTATGATGCAGAGAAGGCAAATCTCTAGACCAGCCTGGCCTATGAAGTGGTTCCAGGCCAGCCAGAGCAACATAGTTAAGCCTTGTCTCCCCCACAGATAGCAATAAGGAAATACTAACCTCACACTAAAAATCCTACTTTGCCTAAATCCATTAAACTAGTGGAGAACAGCACTCTTGGCTTCCTTCTGGAATTGGGGAACATGTTCTCATCTTAACATCACATCACATCTCTTTAGAATTATAATCAAGGTTGTCTTTACAACCTGGCTAAAAGCTAATTCTTATTCAAGAACAATTTAAATGTTAATTATGGCCCTGCTCACAGTTCAAATTTCTTCCATTGTCAAAACAATTCAATTTTTAAAGGGAACTCTAACATAATGACTATGAGGAAATGGTAATATTTTGGTCAGGTGGGTTTTTTGGAATATATAAACCTCACAATTTTCTGTGTACTGATACCTATTTACTAGTTTTTTTTCTTTATTTTTGTTTTTTAGTTTGGCATTAAATTATTATCTAAAACAGAATAGAATCTATTGTATTTATATTCTTAATATTCATGTGAAGATTTTCCATGATGAAGATACTGACTTCATTTATTATCTATTTATATTCATGGCATGATATATATTTAAGTGTAAACAGTAATGAAGCTTATGCACACAGACCTCACACAGAAATCATCACCAATAAAAGCAATCACTACTCTGATAAGAATAGTAATGTTTTTTAAATAAACATAAAATTTGTACACTCTACCTTCTTACTTTCTGAAGTTGATTTTAATAGCTGGTAAATTATGTGCTCAATATAAACATTTAGGGAAATAAAACACGGGAAAAGAATATTTGCCCTAGTTGGAATTGGAAGGTTTCTTTAAACTTTTTTCAGCATTATTTCATTATCTATTTATTTATTAGTATGTGTTTGCACTCAGTGAGAAAGAATGTATTTGGTCTTATGGAGGCTTGATGATGCAGAGAAGGGAGATGCTAGTGGGGTGAGGTGAGAATGGGTGGGGGGAGCACCCTCATAGATGAGAACAGGAAGGTGATGGGTTGGGGGGTTTGTGGAGTGTGTACTGGAAAGGGGAACAATATTGCAATGAAGATTAAACAAAAGAGAACTTATGAGCAGAAAACCATACCCTTATACATTTATACGGCAAGCCAGGCAGGAAGTAGTAACAGTATATTTAATCTCAATGCTTCAGCTAATAAAATATTAGTCATCTAATAACAATATAAAAGGCAGAAAATGATCAGTTAAAGGAGCATGTCTACATACTCAAAATCGCTGAAATATTTTCCAAGTTTTGATTACAGAGCACAGGCAAAAAGAAATGTAGTCTACATGTTTCAGTATATTTCCATCTTATAAGTGATTGACTGCATCTTACAGTAAGTTAATACATCATCCTTCAATGCTTAACTTACCACAGTGTGAGTCTCCTGCTTTGAGCCTGACCATGGTACGCACTGCTGTGTGCCATACAAGCCCCACTAACCTTAGAGCTGAGGCAGCTCTGTGCTCTATCCTTCCTTCGGGGACATGGCATTGAAATTCATAGAAACTATCTTGTCTGTCCACAAGTGATGTATAGTAACCACGTCTAAAATATATGAACATCGGTGTCTATGTGGCTGCAGGAAAATGTGTGCTTTTAGTTTTTAGGTCCAATGTTAATGATTTTGCTGGCCTGCTTTGTGGATAACAGTCTCTATCCAACAGTTGCTCCTGTTCCTTCAGTGTTCTTCCCTGGAATAAACAGTGTATTTGTAACCTTTCTGAAAGAAAAGGAAAGAGATAGCAGCTGGAGGAACCCCCTTCCCAGATGGAAACAATGCCATGGAGAAGAGAAGATCCCAACAGCATGGACACTGCTCTCTACAAACACAAATGCTGCTGTTCCTTCCTACACATCCTAGAGTAGGGTTTTTAATGTCTCTGCTAAGTTACTTCATTATTCCCATGTAAAAAAGAGAGGGAATCATTAGTAGCAGTAATGAGAAATCATTAGTAATGTAAAATTTAAACACTGAGGATATTTATATTAAAATTCCCAAATGTTGGTATAAGCCATAGGATTAGGAAGACTTTTATATGAACATTTTTTTGTCTACAATTTGTATGACTGAACTTAATAAAGCCTTATCCACATGGGAATTTAGACTGAAAAAAAAATATGATTATAGAGTCTAATATCGCAACATGTCTTGCAAATAGTTGAGAAAAGCAGGACTTTACAAACATTTGATTTTACTAGGCAAAAACATGGTTGCAAAATGAATATTAAGTACAGAATTTCTCTTTCCAAAGTGGCGTAACCCAAGCATGACAGAAACTGAACACTCTAACATAGTTCTACCCAAAGACATCACAGTGCTGTTAGATCAACCCACATTTACTGAATTCATTATTTCAATTGATATTTCCTGTTCTAGTTCCCTCCTATGTGTGTGGCAAAAAAACATAGATTAAAAAAAAATAGACAAACCCCATGTCCAACCTTCTCTTCAGTAGTTACGTGTCTTTCCCATGAACTTCCTGTGTGTATTTATGGAGAACTCAAGCAGTAGTGTCTTCTAATGGGAGTCTTTTATCTTGTTGTGAATTTGAATGTTTGTTGTTGTCATTTGGGGAAAAAAGTCTTATTGACTTCACAAAATAATTTTATTTTAATAAGTCACGACTGAAATTTTTTATATTCCAAAATCCTCTACTGTGTGTCAGCTCTAAGGGTTTTAAGTACCACTAGATTCTAGAAATAAAAATGTATTGGTAATTTTCAATGTATATAACCATGCCACTAAATTAGACAGTGGATAAATGTCAGTAGAAAATTCCATGGAAGATATATTTTTCATTTGACAAAACCTGTATTATTCAAACTTTCAGAGCTGTAACCTTAAATTCCATTTTAAGGATTATATCAGAACCTGTAGCTTCACAGGTAAATAAATAAAGATTATATATCAACAATAATGATTTCGGAAAAACAGGAATAAAGTCATTGCATGGCCTAGGCAGATAAAACTGACAAGTCCGGGATATTCTTGTGCTCCCAAAACTCAGGCTGAGGTCAGAGACTGGAGTAAGGAGAGGGTTCCAGGCTATTGAAGAGGCATCACTGGAGGGAGCATAAATGGTCTGGTTTGAGTGTCATAGGGTATTGCAAATTTGGATTCTAAATAAGGTATGATTGATTTGTGCTGGCATTTTGAGATCTTGGAAACAAATGATTGTGAAACTCATTTTCCCCAGTTTTATTAGCAGTTTCAGAAGTGAATTAAAGATTTTAATATTTAAACTTTTAGCCATAAGGATCTTTAAAGGCACACAATTAGTTATTAAACAAATTAGCAGGCTCATGTTCAAGACAGTCTTTTCTTTGTCAGTGCCATAAAGTGTGCCACTATTTATTTTAGCAAGCAGAGCCTGTAATGGAAAATGGATACAGAGGATGCGAAATTGGGACAAGAGAAATAACAGGTTTCCTCCTAAAACTCACTTTATTATGATAGCATTAAATTTGAAGATAAGGCAGATAAAATGTGGCAAATTAAAATTCTTATTTAAATCTATCCAAGCCCAGGTTTTTCATACACCTCACTATTAGCTTCAGTGATATGGACAGGTGAGTGCATGAAAAACCACGTGACTAATTCATTGCTTTCAGAAATCTGATACTGCTATACACTTTGAACTAAGTTTTAAAGAAATGAGAACTTTACTTTAGAGGTCCAGTCAATATTTTTATTCTACATATATTTTCATCAACATACTAGAATTCTACTAGACATCAAGTGTAGCTGACAAGAGTCTTGTTTAATTTCCCTTGATAGAATTGCAAGGTTTCATGTCATGATTTACTTAGAAAAATATGTAAATGTATATATTTTAGTTCAGTGGTGATCCTGCAGGCCAAACAGGATACCCAACCTGGTGGTAAATTAAGCATTTGGGCTAGGAAAGCAATAGTCCACACTGTAGGAAACAAAAGCACGTAATACAATGAGAACATTTGCCTTCACTTATTTCCTGTGATACACATGAATGTGGACTAAACTTTTTCAAGGAATGAACTTCTATGGGCAAGAAGATTCAGGTATATGTAATCCAAGAAAGAATCAAAAGGTATACAGAGTTTCCTTTCCCATCTATGTCTTCTGAAGTGTTTTTCTTTTTCACTGGGACTAAAACAATTTATGACCAAGGCCTGCTAGAAGCACTTTCTTTCCTGTCAGTCTAGGGACTGGTGTTGTAATACAGCAATCCACCCTGGAGCCAGGGCGACCTGTGATGGATCTCAGCAATGAATCATCCATGCACTGCCATGCCCTGGAAGGCACCATCCCAAAGACATAAAACAAAACTGTGTGTACAAATAACATTGCAGGAGTAGGCCTTTCTAAATTATCTCTTAGAGACCTAATTAAGCAGTGATGAGGGAAAAATGTTAATGAACTCATTGACCAAAACTTAAAAGTGATACAGAAGGGAAACCAAGTAGTCTGGGTTTTAGTTCCTGAATATTTTATATATGTGTATATATATATATATATATATATATATATATGTGTGTGTGTGTGTGTGTGTGTGTGTGTGTGTGTATGTGTATGTATGCGTATGTGTATGTATGTATGTGTATGTATATGTGTATGTGTATATGTACATGTGTGTATATGTATATGATGTATATGTATATGTATATGTATGTGTATGTCTATGTTTATGTGTATGTGTATGTGTATGTGTATATGTATATATATATATGTATATATGTCTATATATACAGATATAGACATATATACATATATATTATGTCTTAGAGAAGCAATCTGAAGTTGGTGAGAAAAATTAGCTGTAGAGATGTCCATCTATGGTGAATAAAGTTTTTATAAAATTAATTTTACTTCCTAGTTTAGTCACAGGCAGGGGCCAAGCTGACAAATATTCCATCTGAATACATAACACCCCCTTGTAATTGGTAACAAGCTTAATACAGATGCTAGATGTCACTAAGGACTTACTAAGTACACGTAGAGTTTATTGTCATCCAGTCTCTACTTATAGTGAAGGCAAATGCAACCTATAAATGCCTTGCTAACAAAGGGTGAGTAACGTAAGCCTCTGTCCTGTACTTTAAATCTAGCCTGGTGACAGCACTTCTGTATGCATCTCTACCTTGAGGTTGAATGTCAATGAAATGTGATAATAGACACACTCAACTATGAGTCTGACAGAGAACAACTGTAGATCAATAGAATTGGCAATCAGATGGATGAAATTTAGTGTTTGCCTTTCCTTTCTTTTCACTTCATTTAACCAGATGACTCTGCTTCGCTGACTCAATAGTTATCATAGGTTTACCAGCGGTTAACTTATGGAAGGCACACATACTCACAAAGGCAGATCTGTCATAAAAACATTTAGAACTGCCTTGATTTCCCAGTGTACACTCAGGCTCAGAGTCTATAGACACTATGTTTTTGACAGCAATCCAATAAGGTCTTCAGAAAATGCCAATGTTGAATTTGGAAGAAGGAATATAAAAAACCTTGATCAAATTTAGTCGTACAATACAGAATTGAAAATAATTTAGGCTATAGCAGTTGGTATTTGAAAGCAGAACAAAAGATAATGGCTTTATTGATCATTTTCTTAATGAGTCAAAAACTATGAAACAACTGTTGTTTGGATGAAACCAATTGTAATAGTGTCTGACTCCTGAGAATTTATACTGCTGAACTCACTCTATACCTACAAGACTCTGTTTACTTTGGGATATACCACTTTGACAGATTCAGAGATGATATTGCCTGAGTAACCTGGTATCCAGCGGGACCTTCATCCTTCCTTATCTCTCCCGAAACCTTCATCAGACCTGTGGAGCCTCAATCATACAGACAGGAGTCTAGCATGGCTGTCCTTAGAGATGCTCCATCCATCATCTGAGTCAGACAGATACAGACACCAACAACAAGAGGTGGTACCTGAAAACTCATGGAAGAATAGGAGGAAGGATTGGGGGCCCCCTGACCAGAATAGAAACTCCACAGGAAGACCAACAGAAGCAATTAATGTGGACCCGTGTGGCTCTCAGAGACTGAATCACTAATCAAAGAACACACAGGCTGAACCTATGCATCCCACCACATATGTAGCTGATATACAGCTTGGTCTTCATGTGGGTCCCAAACAACTGGAGTGGGGGTTATCCCAAAAGCTGTTGCCTATTAGTGGGATATGTTCTTCTCTATGGGCTGCCTTGTCTGTCTTCAAAGACAGGAAGTGCCTAGCAACAAAAAGACTTGAAATGCCAGGGTAAGAGGATTCCTAGGATTCCCATCATCTCAGAAAAGAAGGGGAAAGGTGATAGAAAAAGTATTGTGAGAGGAGCTGACCCGAGGGGGGGGGGCAGTGAGAGGGATGTGACGTGAATACGTGAAAAGTAATAAATAAATAAAACTGTAGTCTGGTAAAGATCTAAGATTTATAAGAAGTAAATGATTAATTATAGCCTAGTGAAAATGGAAAATCATGAGAAACTCAAATATTTATATCTTTATTTGTGGCTGAGGAAAGACTATACTCCTATCTATATTTGCTCAGAAACATAAGGCCCACACAAAGGCACACGGTTCTGAGGGGTCAAGCTATTGCTTAGTTTTAGAATCTAAATTTTCCAAAATTACATTTATTTTGACTTAAAAATACTCATACGTATCAAAGGCAAAATGTTACTATTTGCTGAACTAAGTGGAGGAGATTCCTGGTTTGAGATTTGGAGGGGACACTGACGCTCATTTGTCTCCAAAATTCCTGCTTTTGTGGAAGCGAACAGAATAGTGAGCTATGTAAAGATGAAAGCCATGATTTCCACTGGATCACCTTTTAATAAGCACATATAAAGCCACACTTTTATTGGTCACACAGTGCATACGTCATCAGGCCTACACAGAATCTTCATAAAAATATGCTTCCTTTGGGAAATTCTACAATGTGGGTGGAATCTCCCGATGAGTCTGGCCTTGAGGTGGATGATTTCTGCTGACACATTTGTAAAATCATTAAGCTAAATATTAACTCCATGGATACCTGCTGCAGATGTGGACTTAATATCACAGTGTTTTATTTAACGGAAGAGAAAAGGGGGAACAGTGGCTGCTGGAGACAGATGTGATTTTCTCTAGTGGTGCAGCTGCAGGTGCTCAGGTATAGAGCTGCTTTCAATCAAACAAAATTCCGCTCAGTGCTTCACTTGCATGCATATGCACACACACACACACACACACACATACATACACACACACACACACTCACATGCGCAAAAGCATACACAAACACACAGCAACAGAGGGACCTAGAGAAAAGACAGAGACAGACACAATCATAGACACAAGGAGACATGAAAGGCACAGGAAGACTGGGAAAAAGATTTCCAAGGAGGAGAACAGGTGAGAAAGTAACCAGGAGAAGAGGGAAAATTACCAACATTCACGATATACATGTAAAAAGTCCATACGACAAAAGATATGAAATATGAGTTGTTTAAGATTTGCTCATATTTTCTTTATAAAAGACTGTGTTTGAAGTAGTGAAATGTTATAAAAACTGGTACTGCATCAAGTTTTGTTCTGAAAAACATCAATTTTAACTGTTGTCACATCGATTTGCCAATAACATTATAGGGAACACTGATGAGAATTTTCTCCTAATGACTGCATAAAGTGAGTTACATACAACCCAAGATGTACTCCAGGAAACACCTCCTACACTACAAAATGTTTGTGAGGATATTCTCATCTACCGAATAGGCTCAGTCAGAGAGGGGGCATGAGTATTAATGTGGGGAAGTACTTCATGTGCAGGTGCCGAGCTAGATAAGGTGGTACTATGTCAGTCAGTGCCAGGAGAAGGTGAGCTCCACTGTGGTCTGCTGGGAAGATTAAAGAATAGAAGAAATCGCAGCAGCTGAGGCTAAGTACAGAAATGAGGTGAAGCACCTTGATCTCTGGGTAGTGGCAGAAATGCCAGGAACAGGTCCAATTGAAACACAATCAAGGTGTGAGGAGAGGCTTCTGTTTTCAAAGTTACTGCTATGCAGGTATGAAGCATCCAACCTGATGCCCAGAACTGATCTAAAATAATTCTAGTCACAGTGGCATATGCCTGGAATCGCAACACTAGAGAGGCAACACTGGTTCTGGCTGGCCATCTTGGGTAGCCTTACTGGTGAGCTGTGAAATAGGCAAGAGAGCTTGTCTCACAAAATACAACAGGAAGCTATGACGAAGATGTCCAACATCAACCTCTGCCCTTCGTGCGCATTATCACATGCACATATAGACAACCCCTAAACATGTGCACACATACTCAAATATAAATACAAAAAACACCCTCAAATATATCTGCTTATGAATCAAGTAGCCAGGAAAATGTAAAGATGATAGCCAGTTTTAAGATTATGATGTTACCATGACAACTGGTGAAAAACAATAGAAAGGAAAGATGGCCACTGTGAACAGTTTTCTGTGAATTAATAATACCTGATTCATTTATTTGATGCTGGGCATTGTTCTTCGAGGTGCTATATATTTGTTAGCACACTTAATCCCACACACCCTTTTTGTAATAGATGTTCAAGTCAGAAGGTCTGGATCAAGTTTGAATGCAAATTTGTTCAGAAATAAGACACCCAGAGGACCAAATTAACCAGCTTGGAGTCAACTTTGATTCTAGTACTGTCTGTTCTGTTGTTCATGAGAAAAGAAATGGGGGTAAACATTAATCAGGACACAGATTGCTCCCCCAGAGTTCTGGGAGGAACAGATACCTCCAGAATATTTTTCAGCAAAATGAAGAGAAATATGAAGAAGGAGACAGCAGAAATCAAGGAGAGTCTGGAGCAATGGAATTTAGCAAATAGAAACAGTGTCTGTCAACTTCTGGCTTTAATACAAGAAACTGTGTCAAAACAATGAATGGCCACTTATTTAAAGTAAAATAAACACAGGTTTTTGTTACCGCTATTCGTTTGGTTGGGGTTGGGTTTTGAGGAAGAGGAATACTGATGTACTTCAGAGGCATGGAGCCTGTAGACGGACAGGAGGACAATTTCTTCACATACTGCTGAGGGGGTAAAAGGCAGAATACCAATGTGAAATATTACCATTAGGAACATCTCAAAGTCCTCTGCATAATCTATAACTCCGTTAAGTGTGAAAGTGTCTGAAATGACTTGTTACAAGAGACAAGTAAGGAGTTCTGTTTGGGAACAGCAGGCAAAGATGCTAATTTAGGGGTCTGTGCCAGGCAAAGAGGAAATTATCCGTGCTAAAACATAACAGGCACGCTGAATGTAAGTTCTTGTTGAAATAGAAAAACCCCACACGGAATTGATTTCACGTTGCAGTCTACAAGAACTCACTGAACAGTGCCCCCATGACTGTAATCTAAGAGAGTGCAACCAGTTTCCCTGGGGGCTGTCAAGGTGCTTGTTAAATACCACCAAAGGTTAGCATCAGAAGAGCAGTTAGAGAGCAGTGGTTACTGGAACATAGTTGGAAACCTCATTGGAATTTCACAGCATGGGGCTGGGGGAGGGGCTGGCTCACTTTGATGACTTCAGTTCAAATGAGACGTGGGATCAGAGCCTCTGCCTAACTTGATGAACACATCAGCCCCATAGCCTGAGGCTCCACTCTTGCCGCTTCTCTGCATTTTTTTTAAACCTAGGTTCATCTTCACAGATCTTCCTCTCCTCACACACTTAACAAAAGAAAAAAATTTCCTTGTTTCATTTCTCGTTCTCTCTCCCACATACGTACTTTGCATAAAACCACTCATCTATTCCTTGTTTTTTTTTTTTTTTTTCTTCATCAGAAACAAAGTTGTTGCATTCAGTGACTGCACAGTCAACATCATGATAGTACACTTGGAGCTGGTATGTATGTCTGTGTGTATTTGTGTGTGTGTGTGTGTGTGTGTGTGTGTGTGTGTGTGTGTGCGTGTGTCCCACAGAGTAAACATGGAAGTCAAAGAACAGTGTTCATGGTATCCCTTCTTTCTACCTTCTTAGACGGCGTCTCTGTTGCTGTCTCTGTTGTTGGCCCTCCACTTCCCTACACGTGGAAAATGCTGGAATCACTGATGCCTGTTACTGCATTTGTCACCAGGTTCATCAGAATAGTGCTACAACCAACTGACCAATATGACAAGCCCTAGAGCTGAATGTCTAAACTGATCCCAGCACTTGAAAACTGATTTTGAATTTCGGGTTTCTCATACTTTAGAAAACTGTTTGCCATTGAGTGACACATGGCAGTTTAAACCAGATCAAAAGTGAACAGCAGCCACTGGGGTAAATAGGTGATAGTGAAGTGAAGGTTTTCATGCACATCTGTCTCCTGCTTGGCTTTTGCAGTGCCCTGAACTCAGACAACTATGGACAAAGAACAAGTTATTTCTCTTAGATGGCAGTGGGCATTGTCCAGGGACCAAGTGAGGCGCTTTTACAGTAGGTACTATGCTATCCAGGGCATGAAGATGAACAGCATATAGGCTGTTTCTGACTTGACCCAATTGTTATTCAGGGAAAAAAACCTCTCCTTTATTTTGCAGAGAGGAAATTTTTATATCTCTTAACATGCTCTCTGAAGACTTCAGACATATAATTTTAGACAAGAAACTAAAAATAAATGAGATTCCCTCCAATAGATCTGAGGAGGCCTGAACTAACACAGAAAGTCTGGACAGTGCTGAATTTTGAGACAGTATGGCATTGCAGGGTAACCATTTCAGTATTTATATCCTGACCTGTCTCCCTTATCCATACCTACACAGCTTTGCCTATAAAACACACACACACACACACACACACACACACACACACACACACTCACACACACACATACACAGAAAGAGAGACAGAGAGACATTCAGAGATAGACACAGAGAAAAGCAGATATTAAAAAAAAAAAAAAAAACCCAAAACACTGGAATACGAACATACTATAAAATATTTAAAAGACAAAATCAACTCTAAACTATATTATTTTAGGTAATGTTTGAACATTAAAGAGGCACCTTCTTACTCAACACAAGAGAAAGCTATTTGTGACATTTTGTTGGCTTACACCTCAAAATAAAAGCAGAAAAAGAACATTTGTTGAGAGAAAACACACTTAGGAAAGCAGGCATATGTCCAAGATAAGCTTTAGCCCCTGCCCCACTCGATGCCAGCTGGACATCATACTTTCTCTGTGAAGAGCGTCTTCCCCATGTAGAAGCCAGAGAGGATGCGGGACCTATTGGGATGAACCTTGTGCTTTCTACTTCAAAGCAAAGAGCTGCTTTGACAAGTGTTATAACATGTGATTATTCTACAGGATCAGTGAAGAACCGTGATGCAGCAACGGAATGCTCTCAGAGGGAGGGAAAAGAGAAGAGGGGGTCCAAGAATCCGTATTGTATATCTTGCTTGAGGTTTCTTCTAGAGCTTTATATGCTAGGGTTCCAGTGCTATGATAAAACACGATGATTAAACCTAACCGCTCCCACTCGGGGAAGGAAGGATTTATTTCAGCTTATACTTGTCCTCAACAGTCCACCACATGCAGAAAATCAAAACAGGAACTCAAAGCAGGGAACCGGACGTCTAAACCAAAGGAGAGGCCAAGGAGGAGGGCTACTCATTGGCTTGCTCTTCCTAGCTTGCTCCACCTGCTTTCCTACACCATCCAGGACCACCAGCCCAGGACTAGCACCATACTTAGTAGATTGGGCTATACCACCATGATTTTAATTAAGAGAATGCCCCAGAAGAATTTACAGAGGTCAGTCTACTGGTCGCATTTCCCAAATGACTCAAGTTTGTGTCATATTAACAGGACACCCAGTGTAGCTGCACTGTCGCCATTCTGTATTAGTTCCCTGAGTTCTTCCCTACCCTTGGGAAACGTGAGCTGAAAGTTATTACCAGGACCAGATATTATAGGCAGCAAAAGTGTTCAGGATGCAAATAAAAGTTTCCGGAAGTATCAAAATTAATAGATATTTGTAACTATATTACCTAAAGAAACCTCTCTAGACAGGAATGTACATACATCTACTGAGCTTGAGTATTAGTCATGTTGTCTCATTTTAACTTTTATGGGGTAAGAAAAGGGTTATAAGAACAGCACTTTTCTGTGAGAAAGTTTCAAGCACATTTAAACATGAATATTATAAATTATCCTATTTATAATAGAGAAGGTAGAATTAATACCAATTAAGAATATTATATTAAGTGATACACATTGAAATATATATTAAACTAAAGTATAAAATATATTTTCATGATATATACTGTTTTTCCTTAATGAATTTATTGTGTACACTGTGAAAGAAAAAAATCCTTTAAAGATTCCAATTCTGCTGGCATTTATCCCTTTTGTCTTGATTGGATGAGCATGCTGTTAGGAAACATCTGCAGATATAAATTCTCTAATAATCATATTCACAGCACTTTGGTCAAATTGGCTTTTCAGGAAAACACCCGTGCTTTCTGTCACACCTCATATTCACTCAGGTGAACCGTTCCCCAAGAGCTTTGGAAATTATTAAGTTGATTTCATATGGAATACATGTATACATGTTCAGAATTCTTAGCTTGCAATGGTGGCACATGCCACCCATCTCAGTACATATTATACAGAGGCAGAAGGACCAGGAGTTCAAGGTCAGCCTTTGACATTAACTAGTCTGAGGCCAGCCTGGGCTACACGATACATGAAACCTTGTCAAAAATAAAGAGAGCCGGGGGAGACCTACAGAGACAGAGGGACTCGATTTCAGAGGAAGAGAGACACTGAAAATACAGTTTATTTTACTTATGTCATAAATAAATATATCTTAAAATGATAAAATACATTTATGTGATATAAATCTTTAAGTATTCTTTCAGTAAGCTCTGCTGTATGTTTAATTTAGAGGTTAGAAGGATGGTTCGACACTAAAGAGCACTTGCTCTTTTTTCAAAGGACTTGAATTTAATTCCCAGGATCTGTCAGTTGGCTGCTACCAACTTTCTACCACTGCTGACCATGGCCACTTCCTTAAGGTGCAACTGGTCTTTTCACATGCTGTGTACTATGCTGCTTAAAATCTCAAAGGCATCCTCAAGTTTAGTCTCCTCCCTATTCCTGTTATTATGGAAAGGTGGCACCTTTCAAGTTACAAATTAAGATGAAGATACTTCTTTTTTCTTTTATTTTCTCTTCTACTTTTGTTTGGTGATGAAGATACTACTTAGAGGAAGAGAAGCTTGGTTTCCCCGCTGTGGGGCTTGTAAAGACTTTCTCTAAGGCCTACTTTGATCTCAGAAAACATTGCAGACTTTCTTTACATTTAAAAAGTGAACACAAACTTCCACTCTCCTTATTTCCTTGTTCATTTCAATACTCCTTTACACACTTCAGCAAGCTCTTTCTTATTTCCAATGCAACTTATACTGCACACAACTTATATAACATCGGGCAACTCTAGCTAGGAAGACAGTTCTTTCCTATGAAAATGAGTGCTAAACAGAAAAAAAAAAAAATCCATTGTGCCCTCCCCCGCAAAAAAAAAAAAACACACCAGTATGATTTTTCCTGTATCCTCTAATGAAAAGTTTCCAAGCATGATTTAGCTATGTATTGTTCACTAATGCTTCATCATCCCCTGACAAATGGTATGTAGAAAATCTCTTAAATCTTCCCTCACAGTACTACAGCTTAAAAGATTCATGCCATCAAATACTGCACCTCAAAGGCTAATGTCTGCTCTCCAAATTTCAAATAGTGTAGCCTAATAAAAATTTAAAGAGCCAGAGCTCCTCCCCAGAGAGCAGCTGTCAAGACTTTCTTAAAAGAAAGAAACATAAACAGCCTCTACCTAGTCATCTCAGAGAACAGACAAAGAGGGGGTAAGTATTTTTAACAGTAAAAAAAAAAAATCCAGTTGTGCTAGCTGAAGTTAAAACGAGAGACTTTTAATCTCATAATACCTGTTATCAAAAATACTCCAAAAAAGTAGGTGCATTTATGAAGGGAAACCTAAAATATTTTTACATGCAATGAATGTATATGCATATATGTGTAAGCATGTCTAGGCATGGGCAGGTTTTCTTTAACCACTGTCTCTTATCGCTGTTCTCTGAGGGCTCTTGATTTATGATGTTCATGGCTGCACTACATTAAGTCGGGGCTGCTCTGGAGACAAAGCATAGTTCATTTTAGTTCTACAGCATCGAGCATTCTCCTCGCCATATGTTTCATCAACAACCTTTCATTTGTACTTTCTGGTTGAGCAAAATTCTTCATAGTAATATCCCTGCAAAGGCCATGATCTGGGGCATCTTAGAAAAGACTGAGCCCCTTACCTCATGTTTGATGTGGACGAAGACTTTGGCTTAAACTGCTGAGGTCACTACTTTCTTCCAAGGAGATGTAATCTCATTGTTGTCCATCACAGCTTCTTAAGGTATAATTATACTATCACTTTATAATATAAGTTATTTAAAATCAACTTAGTATTGATTTTTTTGAAAAAAATAGAAAACAAAGCATCATCTCTCTGGTTTTGGAGAGCATCCTCCTATCCAGGATGCCTTTGGCTGACATGTGCTCAGAGAAGGGAAACCTGGCCACTTTCAAGAATGAATGTTCTAAACTCCATCTGGTCTTCTACTACTTATTGAAGTAGTATTTTCTAGTAGTATATCTCTGTGCAAACATGTTTCTTTTAAAACATTGTCCTTTCACTGATCATGTGTGAAATGAACCACAGGCGTTCATTCTACTGTGGTACATTCTTATGAATCTTTTTCTAAAATTTATTTTATTTTTTAAAAGATTTATATTTTATGTATGTGAGTACATGGTTGCTGCCTTCAGACACATCAGAAGAGGGCATCAGATCCCGGTAAAGATGGTTTAAGCCACCATGTTGTTGCTGGGGATTAAACTCTGGATCTCTGGAAGAAAAATCAGTATTCTTGACAACTGAGCCATCTCTCCAGCCCCCAAGGCCAATCTTTGTTGTTTTAATTGTATATATTTTATTTACATTTTAAATGTTATCCTCTTTTCCAGTTTCCCCTCCAAAACCCCTAGCCCATCCTCCTTACTCCTGCTTGTATGAGGGTGTTCACCTACCCACCCACCAATCCCCTCCCACCTCCCCACCATGACATTCCCCTACACTGAGGCATAGAGCCTTGGCAGGACCAAGGGCTTCTCCTCTCATTGATGCTAAAGAGGCCATGCTCTGCTTCATGTGCATCTGGAGCCACAGGTCCATCCATGTGTGCCCTTTGGATGGTAGTTTAGTCCCTGAGAGCTCTAGTTGGTTGGTATTGTTGTTCTTGTGAGGTTGAAAACCCCTTCAACTCCTTCAATTTTTTTTTTCTAACTCCTCCAATAAGAACTCTGTTCTCAGTTCAATGATTGGCTGTGAGCATCCGCCTCTGTATGTGTCATGCTCTGGCAGAGCCTCTCAGGAAACAGCTATATCAGGCTCCCATCAGCATGCACTTCATGGCATCAGCAATATAGTTTGAGTTTGGGGAGTGAATATGGGCTGGATGCCCAGGGAGGGCAGTGGCTGGATGACTGTTCCTTCAGTCCAGTATTACAAGCTTTGTATCTGTATTTTCTCCTGAGAATATTTTCCCCCTTCTAGAATGGACTACATATTAATCACCATTCTTCTTGAGTTTCACGTGGTCTGTGAATTGTGTTTTGGGTATTCTGAGCTTTTGGGCTAATATCTATTTATCAGTCAGTGAATACCATGGTTTTTTGTTTGTTTGTTTGTTTGTTTGATTGGTTGGTATTTTTTGTTTGTTTGTTGGTTTGTTTGGGGGGTATTTTTGGGATTGATTTACCTCACTCAGGATGATATTTTCTAGATCTATTCATTTGCCTATGAATTTCATCTATTCATTGATTTTAATAGCTGAGTAGTACTTCTTTGTGTAAATGTAACACATTTTCTGTATTTGTTTCTCTGTTGAAGGACATCTGTGTTCTTTTAAGCTTCTGGCTATTATAACAAGGCTGGTATAAACAGAGTGGAGCATGTTTCCTTGTTGTATGTTGCAGCATCTTTTGGGTGTATGTTTAGGACGGGTACAGCTGTGTCTTAAGGTAGAACTATATTTAATTTTCTGAGGAACTGTCAGACTGATTTCCAGAGTATTTGTACCAGCCTGCAATCCCACCAGGAATGGGGGAATGTTACTCTTTCTCCATATCTTCACCAACATTTGCTGTCACCTGAGTTTTTGATCTTAGCCATTCTGACTAGTGTGAGGTCATATCTCAGGGTTGTTTTGATTTGCATTTCCCTGATGACTAGGGATGTTAAACATTTCTTTAGGTGATTCTCAGCCATTCGATATTCCTCAGTTTAGAATTCTTTGTTTAGCTCTGTACCCCATTTTTAATAAGGTTATTTGATTCTCAGGAGTCTATCTTCTTGAGTTCTTTGTATATATTGGATATTAGCCCTCTACTATATGTAGGATTGGCAAAAACTTTTTGAAATCTGTTGGTTGCTGTTTTGGCCTAATGACAGTGTCCTTTGCCTTACAGAAGCTTTATAATTTTATGAGGTCCCATGTGTCAATTCTTGATCTTAGAGCATAAGCCATTGTTGTTCTCTTCATGAAAATCTCCCCAGTATTCAAATGTCTAAGGGTCTTTCTTATTGTTTCTTCTATAGATTTGAGTGTATCTGGTATTATGTGGATGTCCTTGATCCACTTGGACTTGACCTTTGACAAGGGTGATAAGAACGGATCAGTTTGTATTATACATGTTGACTACCAGCTGGACCAGTACCATTTGTTGAAAATGCTGTCTTTTTTTTTCCCACTGGATACTTTTAGCTTCTTTGTCAAAAATCAAGTGACCATAGGTGTGTGGGTTCATTGCTGGATCTTCAATTCTATTCCATTGATCTACCTTCCTGTCTCTGTACCAACAGAATACAGCTTTAGTCACTATTGCTGTGTAATACAGCTTGAGGTCAGGGATGGTGATTCACTCAGAAGTTCTTTTAGTTTTAAAAATAATTTCAGGAATCATTCAGACTAAATTTACCCATGCTCACAAATGCACAGATGCAAGTTCAGGGAGATGACATACTCTGCAAAGTTGTGTGTAAAGTTACACATTACAACGTTAGAAGAGAAATTGTCTCTCAGTTTTGTAAAGTTTTACTTGGTAGTTTTACTTCTACTCATTGTATTGATCAATTCAGAAAAAGTTAAAATAGAAAACATTCAGCTGCTCACTTTTTCGGGTTGTCAGGAAAGCAGCATTTAACCAAGGTTCTGTTTCAGGTGTTGTTTCTCTAGCCTCCATTTTCTTTCCTATTCACATGATGAGTCACTAAAAGCTGTGAAATGAATGCTCACTACATGATTTTTCTCACCTAAGCTTTAATACAGCTTTATAGCTTTGAAATCACCCTTCTGTCCACTTGTATTGTGGGAACTCTTTATGGAGAAGAGGACCTCTGACTGCTCTAAGAACTGTATGTCTCAACTTCCGACTGCAGTTTGCTCTCAATCAACTGTGCAGCTCTCAGGGTCACATACCTTTGTAGTACAAAGCCCAGAGAGAACGTCCATCAACCCAACACAAAGGTGCAAACATGTCTGCACTGCACAAAGAATGTTATCTGAAGGTTCAGTAAAGGATGAAGAAG
Source organism: Micromys minutus (assembly GCF_963924665.1). Lineage (NCBI taxonomy): Eukaryota > Metazoa > Chordata > Mammalia > Rodentia > Muridae > Micromys > Micromys minutus. Next base: position 25,653,784 of record NC_137984.1, read on the forward strand.
AAGCATTATTTTAGACTCCTGGAATGTAGCTAGCCTGTGATAAGATCATACATAATTTATCTGGAAATCTAATTGTATTTGAACTTAGACATAGGGCAAATCAATATTCCAGAGAAATGCAAACTGAGACTGGAGCCGAGAGGTTAAGGAAAGTTTTTACAATTGTGAGCACAGTCAGTAGGTTCGACACAAAAATAGTCATGGCCAAGTCCACAGGGGCAAGCAGGGTGTAATGACAAAGAAGGGAAGATTCTTTTCTGTGAAAAGAACCATGTAATATGTTCTTATCATGGTTCCTCCTTCCCCAACTTCTCCCCAATGTTACCCATCACACAACTCCAAACCCTTTTCCCCTTTGTTAGAAAGAAACAACTCAACTTGATGTGTTCACCAAACTCCTCCCCGCAGGGCTCAAGGATGGTGGCAGAAGAGGAGGTGGGATGAGTGTGAGAGCCAGAGGGAGGGCTGGCAGCAAGGACAGTATCTCCCAGACACAACAGCAGGATGCACCTATCAATACCCAGAAAATCACATGGCCTGCACAGTTTCCAGCCACATTGGGCCCTGTCGCTGAGAGGAAGAAATGGACATTAGCTCCTATTCCTAACCAAGAAGCAATTTCCAACTCACATCATTGTAAAGGAGAAATTATTGGAGTCTCACTAGTGAATACACTGAATCATAGGCCCTGTGCCTAGCAGTAGGTGGCTAACACAAAATAAACTGAATGGTAATTTTGTAGAGGGTACAGTTTAGAATAAAAGTGTGAATCTACTGATAGTTTCAAGTGAGCCACCTCATTACCACCTCATTACCATCTTTCTTATCGTTGGAGGAAATTAATTTTAAAATTTTATCTTTTTTATATATGTGTAAGATATGCACGTTTTTATTGTGTATTTGTATGTGAAGTCATGTGTGTGGATATGACTGTGCCTTTGCCATGGAATACATATAAAGGTCTGAGGCCAACACTGGCTGCCAGTACTTACTCTTTACCTGGCTTGAGTCTAGGTCTCCTTGGTGTTTGTCATTTGCATACTCCAGGAAAATCCAGCCTACAAACTTCCAGGGATAATGCTGTCTCCATTCTCCTCTCATCTCATGGTATAAGTGATGGATTGTAAATGCTTGTGGTACCATGTTTGTCTTTTTACTGTTGGGTTCTGAGCATCCAGACTAACACTTATATGTATGACTAGGACTTTTAATCACTGAGACATCCCTTCCAGGCTGAAATCTAAAGACGTAAAAGCTTGTATAAATCAAAATAAGTTAGAATTCAACTTCTTTTGCAGAAGTCAATACTTCTTTTTAAAACTCTATTTTACATATTAATAGTATTATTACTCCGGTGAGGTGAATGTCGCAGCATGTGGCAGTCAGTGGACAACTCAGGGGGTCAGTCCTCTCCTTAGGCTTTGCATGGATTCTGTGTATAAACACAGATTATTAGGCTTCTTTTGACAAGTGCTCTAAGCTCTGATCCATGTAGCAAAACACAGAATTTCAAAGTGAAGGAAAACTGTGCTCATTTCTCTCACTTGACTGTGTGATGTTACAGAGATTTTCTGTGCGATGTTTCATGTGTCTAGAAGGCAGAGAGAGACATACAGGTGACCAGTGGAGCTGCTTCTACGTGGGAAGAAGTATCTGAGTTTCTAAGATGTTCTATGTGTATAATAGGAACCTGTACTATTGAGGCTATTGTCCCCTACCCCAACTGTGCTGTTTGAGATAAGTAGTCAGTGGCTATACTGATGAACATTCCTGATCTCCCACTAAACTCAGAAGTTAAGTGGAGTCAGCCTTGGTTAGTACTTGGATGAGAGAGTTTTATACCAAGTGCACAGCCATTGTATACAATGATGAATATGCTAGAATTAACTCTTTGCTTGAAAATTCATGATAGCAAGAACTTAACCAATGATTAATCTTTAGTTAGGTCTCTATTTTTACCCAACATTAAGACTTCTGATTCTTCCCTGTATTCTGCTAATATAAAACTAGTCATGAACTCTGTCACTTATGTGTGCAATGTATATGTGCAATATGTTTGTTTATCCATATCTATGTACAGGAATCCACAGATGTGTGTGCCCCCACATGTAGAAACCCTAGGTTAATGCTGAGTGATTTCATCTAATATAAAATTGTCTTTTTTTTTTTTTTTTTTGAGGTAAGCTCTTCCTCCCACAGAACCTGGAGACCACCAAGTTGGCAAGACAAGATGGTCAGCAGAACTCCGAGATCCTTCAGTCTGATGCTATTATAGATGCACATTCACTGCCAAATCTTTCTTATCAGATGAATACTGAAGATCCAGACACAGGTCCTAATATCACAAGGCAAGTACTTTACCAAATGAGCCATACTTCCTACTTCTTGCCTCTTCCTTTTAAAGTGCACTTCTTGAATCACTCACTGTTCAATCTTGGTTACATTCTTCCCATTAATCCTCATCATTGGTAAAGAACCCTATCATTAATATAGGGGGTGATGCTGTGTGATTTACCCAGTGGTGGTTCACTTAGCAACTCTGCTCCCAACCAAACCCCAGAAAGAGAGCTGACGCTAAAATAGTGGTACTCAATAAGGGAAGTTTTCTTTTGTAGGACACATTTGTCATTGTCCCAAGACACATTTGTTTATTGTATCACAAAAGTTGTGGAGGTCAGCAAAACTGTCAGACATTATCTAATCCACAAAACAGCTCTCTATAGCCCAGGAGACACCATAGAATCTCCTAAGTGCTGAGACTGAGAGGCCATAGATGACAGGCATTTGTTTCCAACCAACTTCACTGAGACTCATTAACCTCAGTATAAAGCAGGAGTCAGGACTCATTTTACAAGTGTCACTGTGTAGTTATACTTAACATAAAAATGGTGTTTACTCTGAATTACAGGTTTTGAATATTTTGAATAAATTACTTTTACTTTTTTATGACTTTTCAAGTGAGCGTCTGATTCATTTGTCTAGATTGATTCTTTCTACAAAACTAACTACACATTGACTATTGTGATGATTTTAAATATAGGGTATAAGATACCGGGACAAAAAAAAAGAAGAAGAAAAGGAAATAGAAACTATGTATCCAGTGTCTGAAATGTAATCTCTTCAGTGAAGAATCAGATCTTGAAGATGTTTAGAGTAAAAAGGATGAATCAACAATTCTCTAAAAACATGCAATCCTGTATAGTACAGTATTAACTTCTTTCTGCCTGTGTTTATGCAAAGGCGCTCAAATAAATGTAATATTACAATTTAATAATCAACTTCAGTGGTATGCTTATCCATATTTCTTTTTGTAACCAATTTCCTTGTTCCACTCTAATTACTTGTCTTCATTCTTACTTCTAAGTCACTTCAGATTTTCTTAGAGATGGTTGACTTATTTGAAATTGTTTATAGTTTGTGACAATTTGTTCAGTAACTCTATCATTTTTTACAGAGCAGCAATAGACTGAAAGACCATAAAATATAAACTTGCCTGACCTTGCATGCAAAGATAGCTGCAATTTGACATAAAAGTCGATAAAAACATGCTAAGCAATGCTAAACAAAGCAGAACAGTTACAAAGGACAGGAACATAAAAACAATCCAAGTATATCTGACTCCTCTTTGTGCAGCAGAGAATCACACAGGGTCCTGAATAAAGTTGGCTACTCAGTTCTTAATGGCTAGGAAACTCAGAAGATGACCATGTCTCAAAGGAGCAGAGAAAAGGAATCGAATTAACCAGGAGTATCTAAATTCAGGTTACCCCTAGTGTTTGAGGTCAGCCATTACTGGCATCATGTTGAACATTTTAGGCTAGGTCAAGAACTGTGTGATTCAATTCTGATTAGTAGGGTCCTGGGAATGTTGGGGCTGCTTTAATACAACTCTGAAAGTTTTGTGTCCTTATGAAGTGGAAAAAAGATAAGCAGATGAGATCACACTCAATGAATGATATTATAGTAACAATCTTACTTTCCTGCTAAGAATTTATTTTTCATTGTATCCTTATACAAACAAAAAAACAACCAGAAGAAAAGAAAAGCATTTCACCGACAGACATAAAGACCAGATCTAAAGGGAGAATTAATATGCATACAAGGATGGGTTTGTGTTTAAAGGAGATAATTTTCTCTTGCATGAAGTTCAAAATGGCAAAAAGTAAAACAGCAACAACAACAAACCTATAGCTTTCTGTGTTGTATACTAGTATGATGTGACTGAATATTATATTTTTTTCTTTGCCATTCATCCTCATACTGTGGCAAGGCATATAGTAAAAACTAGGTGAACATTTGCTGAAAATAGAGAGGAATGAATTGACCCTTTGTTATGAATGCCATACACCTTTAGATCCCCAACTCAACCATCCCATGGCTTTATGGAAATTACAGGTCATCCTTTTCTATTGTGTATGCATCAAACACATTTGTATATCTATGTGGATGTAAATCCAGCTATTGAAGTGCTAGTAAATCCAGTGATGATGCTAGGGTATTAATTATATGAAAGGTGGATTTAAAGGAGGCTAGACAAGAGAGCTAGAAGGAGAAAACGCTATTCTGTTCAGCAGAGGGATGGTGCTGCTTGGCCATACCCTGCCAGATCAGCAGATTAGACAACTTTGCGATTTATATTTATATATGCGCCTGTCGTAATGGAGGACAGATCTACCATTTAGATATGGGATGTGAACCCCGCCTCATCCATATATGAATTAGACTCCTGTAAGACTGCCCTGGACGTACTGTGCCTGCTTCTGAACATAATCTAAGATGCTGACACTGAATGGAAAACTAACACATCCAAAAAGGACACATTTTTCTAAGGCTTTTCTTGAACCAGTGCAAAATCTACAAATAGGCAAACATCTATACTCCCGATCAAATGGAAGGATGGCTAATGTTTGTCACTGACAGAATTTAAAATTCTTTGTTCAGTTTAGTAACTGGAAACCGTGCCCTGTATGTTCTTCATTGCATGGCGTGCACACTCTTTTTTTGTGCACACAGTCTTTTGTCAAAGCATGTTTTTTTTGCTAACTGCGCACCAGAATGTTGGTAATTGGGGCATGCAAATTTGTTCTGCAACTAAGAACAAGAGGAGGATTTAGAAGTTATTTTAGTGTGGCAGTACATTTATGTTTAAAGTACAATAATATACATGTCATTATCATGTATTATTCATATGCAGTGTTTGAAGTGGAGGCCTTTCCAAATATATTAAGAAACTCCGATTCACAACAACCCAATTAATTCTCACACCCGCCCTTCTCTGCTTTGAGCAACTGTGAAGCTTTGGGTGGATGATATCTCGGGTTCTCAACAAGCATCGCTTGGCCCAGATCCAGCCAGTGATGCATTTTGTTTGGCCCACACAATGTTTCATTTAAAAAAAATGTATTTTTCAGAATTTGAAAATAGATATCTAGTGCTAAAAAACAATCAAGAGTCTCAGTCTTTTTTTTTTTTTTCCCTCTTCAGAAGAGCTAGCAGCTATGAGCCTGAGAGTGGAGAAGAAATAACTGGCTATAGCTAGACTGACCTGAAGGGGTGTAGATGATCTCTAATTTCACCCAGTCTCCAGCACAATGACTCTGTTCCATTGGTCTAATGAGGAGTTGTAGGTTCACCTGGGAATATTTACTGGTGCTACCCATGACATTTTGACAGATATCCCAGTTCAACTGGATAATGTCGGACGTAGCTGTAGTCAGCATGATTATAAAAAGTACTGGCTAGATCAGGAATGACAGTTCTTAAAGATGAAGAGAGGCTAATCTGAGTGACTAGGTAGGTGTACTAGGTAGGTATCCTGGACCTAACCCGCCTTGGTGCAAAAAGTTCCAACTTAGCTTCAACCCCACCCCCACCCCGTGTAAAGCTTTCACAAACTGAAATGTTTTCCTTTGATAGACTTCCTTGGTTTATAAAAACATTTCAAAGAAAAAAAAATTACTACATTACTACATTGGGACTTATTTGTTGTTGTAATTTGGGTTGAAATTAGCTATTATATTTTATAAGCATGTGGATGAGTTTTACATATTTAAAGTATGTGCTTATAACTATAAAACTGCTGTTTTCTTTACAGGTGTTATAACACACACAATATATATGAAAAAAATATATATTGATCATATACCTTACAAGAATGAATATACTAATAAGCAGTTTATATGCAGTAATTGCTGAGTATAAAATTATGCTGACTGGTTTGTATAGTAGCTCCCTCTGATTTAACAAATTAATGTCTAGGTAGTATATATTATGTTTTGTTTTCCGACACATGCACATAATATGGTCAATATGTTCTGATCTGCCAGCATCTGGACTAGTGTAATTTGAGATAAATATCATGTTAAATAAAGGTTATTGGAATACAAGCAATGTAGACAATTGATGTGAAAATACTGAGAGCTACTGTTACGATTTGTAAACTAATCTTGTTGCCGGGACAAAATGACTGTCAGACAAGAAAGGTTTATTTTGGCTCACACCGTGGAGAAGGAACGGCAGCAAGAAGGTGGCTCGTGACACTGTATACACAATCGTGAAGTCGAGAAATATGGAAGGGGTGCTCAGCTTGCTTTCCTTTTATCTAGACCCAGTGGCCAGCTATGAAACAGCACTTTCAGTAGTTAAGGGAAAACTTCTCACCTTCAGTAAATTAATCTAGACAATCACTCACACTCATATGCAGATAGATGTTTGTGTCAACTTCTGATTCTAGATTCTGTCAAGCTAGCAGCCACTATCAGCCACCCTTTTTTAAGCGTAATGTCTGTCCAAAGGTTACATGTTGAAGGTTTGACTTTCTCTGCTGTGGAGTTCCTAAGTGGGATCCTAGAGAGAAGAGCCTGCATTGTGATGGCTCATTTACATATTTACAACTGTAGCTGGGGAATGGTGGAAACTTTTGGAGGCAGAGACTAACTGGATCAAGTAGAGGGTGTTTATCTTAAATTTGAACTTATCTTTGTCCACAGTCCCTTCCCTCTCTCCCTTTGCTTCCTGGCTACCATGATATGGGCACGCTTTATGTGCCATAAGGCGTACACTTATGACCAGCCTAAACACAATGCAATGACAGGACCATAGACTGACATCGCTGATCCAGAAGCCAAAGTACATCTTTTTTTTCTCAACGTTATGTCACTCATGGTCATGTTGAAAAACAAGGACATACCGGACAGGGGGATGAATCACCTCCCTGTCTGGAGAGAAAGGAATTGCAACCAAAACAATGGAATACTGTTGAAAACTCTTTCTTCTTTCTGAAAATTTCCATGTCAGACTGTGGGCAAAGCAATCAGTGTAAAAGAGTATGGCAGATAAAAGAGATTCCTGTGTATTCTCTCTCCTCTAAACTTGGAAACCATGTGAATTCTGCTCTGTTGCTTTCCTGAGTCTATTTATAGAGATTAAATGTCATGATCATGCCAGGTTGCTTTTTAAATGCTTTAAAGGTTTACTTGATGGTAATTGCATATCTGTTAGCTATATAATGTGGTTTATTCTGAGGAAGTAGGCTTCAGAGTCATGATCCTTATCATTTCAGGACTGTAGGCAAAAGAGTGTGGGAGGGCGGGAGGTCAAAGGATAGCAGAACAGAATCTACTAACAGCAGATTATATTCAGTCACATTGATATGTTAATGAGAAGTTTTGATTCTTTGCCCTTTAAAAAGGATTCATTTGTCTTCATTTCATTTTTTATTCTGCATGTATGTATTGGGTAGCTTTTCTCAACTCAATACAAATCTAAAAATATAAATAAATAAAAGCAAAATCTCCATTGAAGAATTACCTGTATCAGACTATCCGAAGGCATATCTGTGTGTCACTTCCTTGATTGCAGACCCACTTATAAGAGCTGAGATCCCTGCAGGTGGCTCTACCCCTAGGCAAATGGGCCTAGGTGCTCAAGAAAGGCATATTACAAGTGGCCAATGTCAGGAAGCAGTTTCACTTCCTGGGCTGTGCCTCACTTTCTGTTGCTTGCTTGCTCCATCCTTGAGTTCTTGCACTGGCTATCTTTGATGAACAACTATAATCTGTAACTTGAAAAGTATACTGTCCTCATCAGATTGGTTTTGGTAAAAGTGGTTTATCATACTAATAAAAACCAAACTAGACTAATACAGATAAGCCTATGTGGAACATGTGCCCTTCAATGCAGGTAGCCATGGATACTACAAAAGAAGACTGGATACCCTTGGACTGTAATTACAGGAAATTATGATCCACCCAGACATGGTTGTTGGTGATGATCTAGGAACATCTTCATATAGCAGTACATGCTTCACCACTGAGCCATCTAAGTGTGTAGATACAAACATCTGTGAGTATGTATATGTGTGTGTAAGCATAAACATGTGTAACACATTCTTTCTTTCTGTCTGTCTGTCTGTATTTTTAACTGTTCTCAAGACAGGTTTCGTGTGTGTGTGTCCCTAGCTGTTGTGGAACTTGCTTTGCAGACCAAGGTGGTCTCTAATTCAGAGATTGAACTGTCTCTTCCTCATGAGTGCTGAGATCCAAGATGTGCATCACCATGGATCAAAGTGGTTTTCTTACTAAATTTGCTCAAAGTTTAAGACACTCTTGTTATGTATGTTTTGTTGTTTATTTTTGATATACTTTATAATATCTAATAAAATTCTATGAATATTTTAAGAAGTGAATTTGAGATTTAACCATCCTTTTACACCTGTCTTTTTTTTCTGTGAGGCTTACAGGGCAAAAACATTTACTAAAAGCTATTACAGCTCTTCAAATCCAGAGCCATTTCTCATCTTAGATATTTAAGATACTATGGAGTCATCTCAGAAAGGTCCCTTTACTGGAATATTGTCAAATCTGTTGGAAAGTGGAGGAGCCATGTCATGGCCAAGACCAATGACTTCCTTACAAAGTTAATATGCAACCTAAGTTACTTTAATGTGTTTCTGTTCTGTTTTCTCTACTTAATCTTAAGTACCATATTTCTCCCTGTGGATACAAAGTAACCACCCTAATAAATCAGTTGTCATCTCTTTAGTGGCCTTTGTACATCTTGTCTAGTCCATTGTTATTTTCCACCAGAAAGAATTTCTTAATTCAGTCTAAACTTATGTCTGATACAGGGAGAACAGATATATCAGCAGCTGCAATGACTGGATGTGCTTTCATTGTAACCTTGTATTTCAGTCTTTGTAAAGAGTGTGGTACTCGGAAGGGCTTCATGCCTATCCAATCCCAAGGGCATCCCAGAAAGCCAGGCTTCCGCAGATAAAGTTGTTGTATTTTAGTGTAAACACACCTTCAGCTGGCGGAGACTTTGCTTGTTGACATCCAAATTCCCCTTAACACGGAAATATTGTCTGAAGCACCAAAAGTAAATGAAGACTCATCAGCACAGACGAATGTCAGAAAGAAAGGCAAACAAGCAGAGCCTATAATACTGCTTAAAGTGATAAATAGTTATATGGTCAAAAATCATTTAACTTAATGTGGTTTCTATGAAACATAGAAAAGAACACTGTATGTTTAGGGACAGACGCATGCTGTAAGATCAATGGGAAAACTAAGCAAATGATGAACACATAATTAAATATTATGGCAATGTCCAAAGAGGGGGAAGAAAGAAGGACCCAGAGGACTCTATAGGGTTTTGCTTCTTCAGCTAGATTTATAGAATCTGTGTGTTTCAGTTGTGTGTCCATGTACATGCTAAACACAAGATAAATGATAATAGTAAGTCATACATTTTCATCTGCTTCATGTTTAATTTATGAAACTCAAGCAAAGGACTGGCCCTTGTGTTTTGGTCTTTGGTTTATTTTTATCTAACTTATAAACTAAAGTCCCGTTTCATTTTCAACTGGCCATTTACTGCTCATCGCCCAATGCTCCCAACCAGTTTCCTCAAGCTAGAAATGAATGCCCTTGGCTCTGTGCTCAGGACCAAAGTCTGCCTGCCCATCATCGAGTAGGCACTGAGTAACCTTATTAGCTGGCTTAGTAAATCATATAAAATATACCAACATAGTAATATGAGGTGGTCGTATGGAATAAGTTTATTTCTAGTAAGGGTCACAGCTATGAGATACATTTGCTTGGGGTGATATTTTCAGAGAATTAATCTGTTTTCTCATCAGTATTATCTGCAGCTTCCTCTCCTATGGCCAACCCCTGACTTCAGGCGTTCCATTTCTTCACAGGAGGCAATTTGAGTGTTGAGAGTTACTGTGTTTTCTTCACATGACAGGATAAAAAAATTAGGAAACACATGAGTTACCCTTCTCATCCACGTTTGTCACTGAATAGGAAAATTACGCTTTCTGAAGGATATAATCTTATCCCTCTTAACTACCTGAAAAATAATTTGCTTGCATTAAAAGAACCACTTTTCCTTGTTAATTTCTTAATGAAAAACAGTGGAAAAGCGATTACTTAAATGGCTTGCAAAATCTGAAAGTATTTAATCTACAGGAAGGCCAGAAAAAATGGAATGAACCAGAACAACAATTATAAAAGGAGCTAACACACTATTAAACAACACTTAACAGCCATATTTTAAATTTTTGTTTTTACTCAAGTTTATCTTATTTTAATTACCTTAAGAATAACAAATGATGAGGGTTGAGAGCAGAGATTAAAATAAATTCTTAATATTATTACATGCATATGTATGTACATATATATAATCACAAATCAATTAAAATTATTTAGCTTCTAAATAAACAACTAGGGAGAAGATAAAAAGTTAATCCTAAGATTATTCCTTTCTTCAATTTTTTTTCTCAAACATTTTATTTGTAATGAAATTGCTCATTCCAAAAGCTAGGGGTGGGGTGGGGGATGGAATCTGAAGAACAGATTGTCAACTAAACAATAATTCAAGAGCATTGATATCTGAGAAAAGAGAGACACGACTTTCAGTAAATTGCTGTCATGGGCAGTTCCTGAGCCACCCTGTGGAAAATGACCTTCTACCAATGGTGTAAATTTAATAACCAAATGTCTCTTTGTCTCATTTCTTCGTCAATAAAATGGGTATAACAATTATGTTCAAAATCTGACATGAAATTAAAAAGCAACAAAGATAGTATCTATAAAATGCTTAGACATGTACCCAGGCTATATTACCTAATCCAATTTCCTTTTATTTGCCTAAAATATGAAGGTTTCTATATTATATATTTAAACATACTTGTGACAAATGACGACTGAGAAAGGCAAGTATGGGAGATATTTGAACACCTTGAGATACTACCAGGGCTCTACATAAGTTCGCTTTGTAATATATCACATAACAGCACAATTCATCCATCAGCATGAACTGTGTGCTCTGAACACTTACCTGTTTGCTTCCACAAAGCTGAGCAAGCTCAGAATTCCTTGGAACCCAACATCTACCCAGCTGCATGTACTCCTAGGTCTGAATAAAAAACTAAGTTTTTCCTTTCCCTACTAAAGTGAAATTTAAATAGTTTCTAATCAAGCAAACTTTCAATATATCCAGACATCAACAAGAGAAGACACATTTGGCCTATACTAGTTCTGGGTACATATACAGTAAGGCAAAATTGTATCTTCTAGTACATTGTTATGGAAATCCACTATTTACTACCTTATACCTTTGCATAGTTGGTTTGGCATACATTTCCAATCAGATGGATTATGGGAAAGAATGTATGATGTAGGAAAAATAAATACCTGAACTAATATGGCAGTCAAAATAGAGAACTAAACACTTTAGTAACAAAGCTCCTCTTCCTTTTAAATCTTATGAATAGAGTTCCTGAACCACAAGTAGGTGAATTGGTGGGGGCAGGGCCTGGGTGAATACAGTTTTTTTTTTTTTTTTTTTTTTTTTTTTTTTTTTTTTTTTTTTTGTGGTCCCTGTTGTCTCCTTCTAAAGTTTACAACACTGTTTTGATCTAAGCAAAGGTGCCTTCCTGCTTTTGAGGATCTGGGTAGCCCCTTGTTTTCAGAAGCAAAACACCTGGGAATTCCTGGCCTAGATCCTAATCACATTAACAAGACGATTTTAGAAATACGCATTAAAGCATTTCTTTAAGCATTAGTATGTGTAGACAATTTAGAAATGCACCTGAAATGTTAGCCCAGATGTGCATGTGTAGGCAGCTGTCAGAAATTCTTGTGTTAATTAAGTACATCAAATGAGGTATGATAAAATTTCACTTGTCAAAAATCACACAGGTCTTTAAACATGTTCCAAAGCAAATAATGTATAATACGGTTGTCTTGTGTGTATCTCTAATTCTAATGGGAAAAAGTATTTGTGAGACGGAAAAGCAAGCAAGAGATGGGGAGAGAGTAGTAGTAAATGCCTTATTTGAATGGGAACTAGCAGAACTCAAGTTTCTATAAACAAATTGCTTATAAGCAGAAAAAAATAGCTGATAAGTTTATATAAAAGGAAGATCTGCTGTGGATTAGTATGCATGTGAAGAGTAGGAAGATAAGGTTGGATGTTCGAAATTAGGATGTTCAAATATCCATCACAGTGATATCACTAAGTTATGCTTAGTGGCAGGATAGAAAATGCGTTTCAGCACTGGTGAGCATGTCAAATAGTTCAGCCCTGCTTTACATTTTGATAGTTTATAACAAACCAAAAGTACACTTGCAGTATGGCCTGCCAATCACATTCGTGGTACATACCTGAAGAGATAGAGACTTGGCTGAGTTCAATGCAGAAATTCTGCACACATTTATTTACTTTACTTTATTCAGAACTGCGGCCACTTGGAGGCAATCAAGATGTCCTTCAGCCAGTGAAAGGATGCACTGGTACCTCCAGACAAGAGAGCATTAGTTTGTTCTCAATAAAAGAGAACCATGAAACCATGAAAAGCCACAGAGGAAGGTTAAGCACTTTTTGCTAAGGCAAAGAGTCTGCCCTGTCTACACACTGTAAAGTCCGAAAAAGTCAAACTAAAGACCAAAGTAAGGCAGCCAGGGTGACTCATGGTTAAGAGGAAGGAATAGGCAAATGCAGTGGATGCTGAGTGCTCTGAAACTATCCTAGCTTGGACAACCTTGGCTAGTCTATGATTAGACGTTTGTCTAAATTGATGGATTGTGCACCAAAAGGAAACCCTAAGAATCCTTGGAATTCTGTAGCTAATGATGAATCCATGGCTGTTCACTATAAAAGTGAACCAGCATATCAGGATGTAGGTCAAAGGCTATAAGAAACTCATTTACTTTATGTTCACCTTTTATGAACAAAACTTCTCCAAAAATGGTTTGTTATTTCATTTATTTTTATTTCTGAGATAAAGTCTCACTATGTGGCCCCAGCTGGCCCGGAACTGACTATACAGATGTGATTAGACTCAGACTCGCACAGATCTCCCTGCTTCTTCTTCCCACATGCTCTGAGTAAAGGCCTGAGTCACCGTGCCTGCCTCATTACTGTTTTTAAAAGGCTCTTGGTTATGAAGTTACTGTCAGTCAATGACAGCAAGAGTCAGGCATTCAGTTTTTCCCACCCGAACAAAACTCCCTGAAATCAGTCCTAAAAATGTGTGTATATATATATATGAGCACTATCAAATGGAATTACAGGAGCAGAATGTATAATTAAATAATAAAAATTAATTCATTACTATAAACAATAAATAATGACACAGAGAGATGCAGACAGACTCTCCTGTACTCTACCACACAGTTCCCTCTCTTATCTGCCCTGTATCAGGCAAGGAGTTAGAATATACTTAACCTTGGGATGCTTTGACTTACCTTGAAGAAAGTGCAGTAGATGGAAATTACTATAGTTTAAATGACACCTTTTCATATAAAGTTCAACTTTTCTAATTTTGATTGTTACCATCATTTTCAGTACACGGAGGGCAGAGACTATGTCTTACACCTTCTTTTAACTCTTGATGACTAAGCATTGCCGGACACTTAGAAGACAGTTTTAGATGCTCACAACTATATTCAACTGCCATGAGGGAATAGTTATTTTTATTGAGGATAAAAATAATGCATGACGAGTTTACAGCAATTTTCTTAGACCGAGTCAAAAAAGAATGATGAAGCAAAAACATTAGAGCCCAGACTGTGAGGTCACTCTTTTAGAAGAGAAGGAAAATCCATCCTGTTCTTGAGAGGATGGGAGACAGTGCTCAACAATCATCAATTATTTTTTTCCCAAGTACAGAGAAACATTTCCTACTTCTGAGAAGATAAACTGGACTCACATGTCTCTGTGAGCCTGCGTGCGCACAGACAGACACACACACACACACACACACACACAAACACACATACACACATACACACACACACACATACACACACACCTTAACTAACAACAAAGCAGTACATAAGAAGAGAACAATACAAAGGATGATGAACACTGTTGTGATAAATTGTGCACAATCTTTAAGCATTGGGACCAGTGGTCAAAGATCTTTGGTATGATTTAAGACTACAGGAGAATGCCCATAAAGGCAGGCTGAAATTCCTGTGCCAAACAGTGCCCACAACTTGACTGACAGCTGAATCATGGGACACTGTTAGCAAAATCAATGATTTTGTGGGTGTGGTGCCACAGCCTCACAGTCCAACTGAGGATGTTAAAGTTTGAAAATATTGAGATACATGAGTTTAGAATCAGTGTTTATGAGGAAAAACTGGAGGATGTACTTCGAACTGACTCATTGCTCAAGTTTCTGGATTAGAAGTAACAAAACCCACAAATATAGCATGTATCTTACTTTCTGTTCTGTGTAGCAATGTGAAAATCCCTAATATTCCAATGATATATATTTTGGAGCATACAGACATCTGCTGTGTCCTCAGAGTGCAGACTGTTCAGTTACTAAGGACGGCTTCAATCTCGCAGTTTTAAGTGATTTCCTGATGAAGCAAAGATCAAAGGCTTCCACATGTGTGCCCATTTTTATACATACCAGAATAGAAAGATAGCTAGGTTTCAGAAAGAAGCAAAAGGGATAGAGTTTGAATGTAATAATAATAATAATAATAATAATAATAATAATAATAATAATAATAATAATAATAATAATAGTGATGATAATAATAATGGTTCTTTATGCATATCAGAAGCTTTCTGTATTCCTGAATTGTGACTTGAGATGAAACATTAATAATTTCTACTTCTGCATCTTCCCAGATCCAGGTCTGAATCTCAAAAACTGCTTTCCTATAAGTTATTCCACTAAAATAATTAAAAATTACTCAGTCAAAACAGTTCTAATTTGTAAAATTTAGGCTCCATACTCGGTGTTGAGGCATGAATAGGAGATCTTCTGGATTGAGGATGATTTTCCAGCTGGTGGTGCTCTTTTTAGTGGAAGGGGAGGAGGAGGAGGGGGAGGAGGAGAAAGGCTGCTAGGAGCATTCCTTTGAAGAGTGTCAGGGCTTTTTGTCTCAGCTTTCTCTCAAATCAGGCAAGTTGCCTTGCACTTCCACAAACTCTCCCCACCCCAACATCCAGCCTCATCTCCACCTCTCAGAGACAAAGCCAGGTGACCTCAGAAAGCATGAGCTAAAATAAATCTTTCCTCTCTGAAGCTGTTCCTCTAAGTTACTGAGCCCAGCCAAAAAAGTTTCCCTCATACACAGAGATTGTTGTAAGCAGATCTGAAAATCAAGCACAGTGTGTACCATGTTTAGCTCTGGACTCCACACAGACCATATTCAGGCCTTGTGTCTGTTCTAGCAGCTCATAGCAGCACTGTTCCCCAGGACGTGAGAGGCCTGCTCAGATGCTAGAATTGAAAAAAAATGTGGCTAGGTGCATATACTCATATCACAAACAGACATCCACAGACACACAGACACACAAACAGACACACACACTCACACACACACACACTCACACACTCACACAAACAGACATTTATACATATCACATAATATATTACCCCACAATAAAAACACATACAATAACACAC
Source organism: Micromys minutus (assembly GCF_963924665.1). Taxonomy (NCBI): domain Eukaryota; kingdom Metazoa; phylum Chordata; class Mammalia; order Rodentia; family Muridae; genus Micromys; species Micromys minutus. Next base: position 25,669,727 of record NC_137984.1, read on the forward strand.
ATGTACACGTGCACATACACACACACGAATAGATACTTACACGCATGGCATACTATACCACCCAATAACAACACACACCACACACACACTCAAACATAATTGCACACACCATACTCATATACAACATTACACATATACAACACAACACAACATAGGTTATCACACACTATACAACACAGTCACACCAAACCCTAAACCATACACCACACAAATACACACTCACACTATACCACATACTATACATATACCATATAACACACACATATATATGCCATACCATACATACACTTAGACTCGCACATCAAATCTTACCCCACACACATTACATACACAAACTATACTACACACATATACCACATACCATTCCATAGACATTGAACTACAAACATGCACACATATAGACATATATCACACACATAATACATATTGCACACATATTACATCACACATATCACACATATACATCATACAACACACACATATATCACATACTACATACTACATGTATATACTACATCACACATGTAACACATATACATCACACCATACACATACACAATATACACAACACATACCATCACCACATCACACGACTCTTTTAACCTTCAGGCAGTTCAAGAAATGTTTGTTTGAGCATGCATCTTGTCCTCTTCACACTTGGATGTATTATGTGGATAAAGCCTCATGTCCTCTGACTGCCATTAGGACCTACTAAGATGAATTCTGTCATAGGCTCCATAAACTCATGAGTTCATTTAAAAAATAGAAACAGTTTTACTTCTTGCAGTGTGCAGTGTTTTCAGACATTTACCCGATAAACCATTTTAAAATAAATATTCCCGAGAAAACTTAATCTTTGTGTAGTCTCCTCAGGAACTTAGTTGGCTTAGGAAACCTAATGTCTGATTAAGATGTATTAGAAATCTTAAGAAACAATAATGCCGCGTGTGGGATGATCAAAATGACAGCTATTATAATAAAGGCATTAGGGAAATGGTTTTAATAATTTCAAACTTTGGTAGAAAATTAAATTGCCTTTTCTATATCAGAAGTCGCTTCAATTATTTTTTTGCAAAGAAAGCTGAAGCACCAGGAAGAGCTGCTCCCTCCGTGGGACATTCAGTGGGGCATGACCCTTGCTCTCATTTACATGGTTTGACAAGTTGCTTTGCATGCGTGAAGATTGGAGGCCACATGAGTCTTGAACTTGACTCAGCCCCTCCCTGTAGCTGCCCTGATTATAGTGCATTTCACTGCTTTTCCTATTAGTCAATCTCCTAGTCCTTTCTGGAGAACTGCCACCATCCACACCATACAGCTTCGTGCTTTTATGTAGAAGCTGCAGGGCTTGCTTTCGGCTCTGTGGGAATATTTAGATGAGTCAAACATCTTATATATTTTGTATACCTCCATCTCTTATGTGCTGTCACACTGGATGTTCATTAGAGGGACAGTTTCTCAGCCTTGGAATCCAATGAGGTCAGAGACTGGGCATTATGTATCCATCAGGTTCATAAGGGAATACAGGCATCCTTTTCAAGCCTTTAATTCTACTTAAACTATGTAGCTTGCCAGAATATATTTTATTACTATTATTTTTCATTTTTTTAGCTAAGCTACTTCAGATACATAAAAATACTGACAGAATCTCATGAATAAAGTCATGTTGCTCTTCCATTTTCTTCCCATTTCACCTGAAGATTTTATTATATACTGCTGAGTACTATGCCAGTAATTACTGATAACCTCCTCATTCCTTGTTTTCCAGACTGACTTCTATATTTACGCTTTTCTAGAATGATCCTTCCCATGCTCTGTTTTTATGGTTACTTAGCCAAAGCCCCCCGCTTTTGACTATTATCACTACCTTTTGGTCTTTTGGCTAAAATAATGCATAATTCGGCCCTCTACTTTATCTTCAAGATCAAAACTGTGGAGGAAAAAGTCCCTGCCTAAAACTTCAACTTTAGTTTTTATGTGTATTTATTAAGGAATAAAATCTTTGGAATATTTTCAGAATTCAGTCACATAAGCATATGGGTGGGGGCTTATGGAAAACTAGAATTAACTACATACAATTCACTGTTAGGAAGACAGCACTGCCAATCAGGTAGGCTGTCCAGAGTTTTCTCTTCTGCAATACTGGATAGTCTGTCCACTCCTCACTAGGGACAGTAGACTGTCTGAGACCACAGAGTGATTGTATTTGAGAAGTATCTGGGTTTGTTCTCACCATCAGAGAAAAAAATTAAGATCTACCACTGACATTTGAAAGAAAACCTTGACGGGCACTAGACTGGGTATCTTGTCTGCTATGAGCCCCTGTGCATGATCTGAGAATGCAATTGTCCTCAGTCATTGCTCATCGCTCGCAGATGGAATCACAGCTCCAGCTGTCCCTCTAAGATAAGCCAAGTCTGTGCCTGCTGAAATGCAGAAGACGTTAAATCACTGCTCACATAACCTGTGCTTTACTTACTTCTAACTCTCACATACATGGGGCGTACACTGTTAGGGAGTGGAGCTGGAAGCAGGGTTGGTGCTGCAGGTCTGTCGTACCAGTGTGTGTGGTTGCTGCAGCAGGACTGAAGGAGTGAGGTCTGCCTGCGAAACACAGTGAGTTCAGAGCCCACCTGAGCAAACATACTGAGATTTGGTCTCAAGTAACTGAAGAGAGAAAAGAAGGTGGGGAACATGGCTCAGTAGAAGAGGCCTTGCACACGATACACCACACCCTAGACTTGGTTCCCAGCACCAACACAAATAAACAGGAGAACAAAAACAGAACAAGACAAACAATAACAAAATTAAACAAAAAGTGACAGACCCTAAAAGGTAGGTTAGAGGGTTGAAAAACCAAAGTTTCTAGGGAAATTTCTTCCAATAGAAGCTTAACTAGAGAAAAGGACACTTAGTAGAGTCTGCAAATCAATAAGTTCTGCAGATTTTAACTGCCTGCTGGCTTTGCTTTTACGTTTCCATCCTTCATACATTTCCTACTGCTATCAGCCATAAGATTCTTTGGAAATACTGAACACTCAAGAGTTCCTGTCTTCATGTGAAGATCAAGGGAAAAGACAAGCCTGACACAAACAGGTCAAGAAGAAAGGTCACCAGGTAGGCATGAGCCAACGCTGCTAATGTATGGTTGCATGAGAAAAGTGTGAAGAGACTGTGAGATTTATGACACCCAGGAATTTCAGCCTATGTAAGATGACAATGGCATTCTCCCATAGCATCAGGACAGGGCTCTAGTCTGGTTAATCCTCAGCGAAAGAGTAGTTCGAAATAGGTCCTTGGGTGACACCTTTAGCAGCTACTCCTGTGTCACTCTCACCTCAGAGGCTGACTCCAGTTCCCTCCCAGTCTTAGCAGAACACCCTCATACCTGGGATGTATTCAATTACTCCTTAGATTGAATTTCCTTGTTGAGATCACATAAAATAATCTCATTACTGGATAAAGACAGAATCACTTTGCTGACACCCCAGGCAATAGCTGAGTCTCCCCTGAACACTGTTAAGCCCACTGTGACTGCTGGAGCACCTTGAACTCTGGAAGTGCTTAGTAAATGTTTATTGATGATTAATCCAAAAGGTTCCCAAAGCTTTACAGGAGGTTATAAACAGAATAAAAAAAATCTATAAATCCCTCAAGACAAGTCCCGATTTACAAGAGTAGTAAACTGTTTTGTCTGAAGCATTTTTAAAAGGAAAGAGCCATGAAGAGAAAATTCTGGATACCCTGTCATTATGATGGGAGTTGACCAATGCAGTCATAATGCTGAGCAGTCACAGAAAGCACCTGCCTGTTTGGGCTTTAGCCTCTTATTTATTTATATTTTCCCGAAACAATTTCAAGTAAGAAAACAGCTAGAAAATAGTAAAAACCAGAACTCATAGTCATTCGTACTAAATTCAAAAATAATTCATGATTCTCCATCTTAGTTTGAGTTTCTAGTGATATGGTGGAGCACCATGACCAATGCAACTAGAGGGAGGAAGGGTTTACCTGATTTTTACATTGCTGTTCATTATCAATGGAAGTCAGGACAGGGACTCAAGCAGGGTAGGATCAAGGAGAATATAGCTGATACAGCAACCACAGAGGGGTGCTGCTTCCTTATTTGCTTGCTTGCTTGCTTGCTTTTTTCACACGGTTTGCTCAGCCTGCTATTTTTATTAAACTCAGGATTACCTGCCTAAGAATGGAACCACCAACAATGGGCTGGGATCTCATCAATCAATCACTAATTAAGAAAATGTCCTTTAAGATTATCTTAAGCCTGATTATATGGAAGGATTTTCTCACCTGAGGTTCCCTCTTCTTAGATGGTGTATTCACTTGTGTCAAGCTAACAGTAAACTATCAAGCAATACTCCCATTTTGAATTGGGTATTTGCAAATAAATGATTGTTGTCCTTGTTTGGATATGTTTAGGCAGTCATGCGAATGAGAGTCTATGGTCTAGCTTCTAATTTTATTAGAATCACACTTCCTGATCTCTAGATAGACATGCCAAAGAGGACAGGGAGAACATGAGGCCTCAATCTGACACAAGGAACGGAAGAAAACTAAGAAAGACAGAGAGTTGGAAGACCACAATAATCTTTATCTGATGCCAAATTGTCAGTGTGGAAACATAAATATAAAGTTATATCTAGAAATACGTGTGTGATTGTAATTACAATAGTTGTAATAGGAGACCATTGATGTTAAAAACATACAAGCAGGTGTATATGAGCTGGTCTGAAAGAAAGGGAGGAAAGACATCTAATCATACTACAATTTCAAAAATTTAAATGAAAATCAAAAAGAAGAAAGTTTTCATATTTTTATAAAAAGTATTTTGCTACTTGTCTGCTAAGTATAAACACGATGTTCCATGTTACCAGAGAATACTGCTATCACACTAACAAATTACCTGCCAGTTATCTGGACATGGGCAGATTGGAGGGTGTGGCTGGTGGTTCAGTATTAAAATTCCTCCAAAGCATAATTGGATTTGCTTCTTAGCAGTTATTTAAAAAGATTATCTAAGACTAAGCACCGAATTCAAGTTCAAATATTCTTGAATCTGAGCATTGAATTCATGTTCAAATGTCTCAGCCATGTGTAATGAACATGTAACGTGTAGCATCATATAAGGAACATTGGCAATTGTTTTCTGGGACAGAGGAAATCATAGATTTTTTTTTTTCGTGTAGAGACAGTGACTGATCAGTTGTACAATTCTGTCCTCAGTTGTTGCATTATGGATTCAGTATTTATTGGTGTCCATTCCTAAACAAATATTTCATTGGTGGTTACATGCCACTTTCTGCTATGTGAACAAAAGTTATGTGATAGCCTAAGAAGCACAAGAAGAAAACCAAATCAAGTTGTAAAGGCTATGCGTTGGAATGCTTTTGAAGCTTTCTGATGTTACAAAACAGACAGAAGAACTGCTCAGAAGGGTAGAAGCTTTGTGCCCCCACCATGCTGCCCCCTAGTGGTTTTACTGTCTATTACACTTTCCTTGAATCACCAATTTTCCAACCAGAGACTCTTGGGAGCTTGACTGATTTGTCAGATACTCCAGTGGCCTAGAGACAAGGCTGGCAAAAAACAGGGACCAGGGGGTAGGTATGGTTCTAAGGGGAATAGAGCAAACTCATAGGGAGACAGGCTGAGAGAAGGAGATGCATGGGGTCTGTGACCATCCAGGGTTGGCCTCTAGTGACAGGCTTTATTTAAGGCAAATTTGGTGATCCCTTCCAGGTCCCCAGTCTCAGCAAGGAAAAACGCAGCTAGATCAAACTGGCTCAAGAGATCAGGTGACCCTAAGAACACTCTAGTTTATATGCTTGTCTACCAGTGAAAGCAAGGAAGTAGAATTTCAAAGAATAAAAACATCTTTGTAAAAGTCTGTGTATCTCCAAGCATTTGACTTCACTCGGGAGAGAGCTGCTTATTGTGGTATTGACAAAATGTCTGAAAACAGTTGGAAGTGATCCTGTTCAACTTCATTTACTTTTAGACCTCGGCATATTTGATTGTTGCTGGTACCTATTACCAATACTCACTTTGTTGGTACTACAAAAGCTTTCTGGAACCCTAAAGTTCCTGGAGGTAGGGGTTTGCTATGTGCCAATAATCTATGTCCCCGCCTCATCCACATGCTTGCACAGGCGCATACACATATGTAGCTGGATGTCAAGAGTGCAGTGTTAACTAAGGACTGCCTGGAATTCAAAACCAAAAAGAAAAAAAACAAAGGACAGTATGAATTTGAATAGTTCCACTAGATCAGCAGTTTCCATGAAAAGTTAGCAAAAGCTAAAAATCCACAGAGCATTGTGAAGCAAAGCTAGACCCCCTCTGCATTAGTGATAGGTTGACTCCCACATAATGGGACTTAGCTGTCTTCCAAAGCAATGGAAATGCAGGACCTCAGCTTCATCCCCTGACAGTGTGCTCAGGAAACCAGTAAATTCCTCTTTCAGCTCCCAACCAATATTCCCACTGCATCTGAATGCAAAGTGTTCGGCTATGATTTTTGTCTGAACTTCATGTATCCTCAGATGATGTTTGCCCTTCTATCTCCATGAAGGAAGGTTATTATTGCCTTAATGGAAAATGAAGATAAATCATGTTTAAAAGAAATCTTTCCAAACAAAATGTTCCAAATTAAAAAAGCAAAAATAAAAAACAAAAAACAAAATACCAAACCAACAATAACAACAACAAAAACCAGACACAAGTATGAGCCTTTAAAGCCTTTCTAAGGGACACATACATGAATAACGGATCCCATAATCCATTGCAATGTTCTCCACTTATTGTTATCTATACTACAAAGAATCTGCCATAATGAATTCACAATTTATAATGTATCAGATATCTAATATATAATGTAATACTGATATATCTTTGATAGTTCAAATTTCTCAGAGTTCAGACTCCATTTTAGAGAACCTGACCTAAGTTTGAAAAGTAAACTAACAGGCTGGTACCTAGTTTCCAAGTTATTCCCCAACAAAAACCTGAGCCTAGCTCCATTCTCTAGGTTAATCCCCAACAAGACCAGCGTCTCCATATTACATACTGAACCAGACCAGCATCTCCAGGTTATTCCCTAACAAGCCTGCACTCCCATGTTACAAGCCCACCTCCTGCCTAACTACCACCAAATGCAGAGAGAAGCAGAAATTCCGTTTATGATATGACTCACAACACCAGTGTTAAAGGCCACAGTAGCTTTCCAATGAGATACTTGCATCCTCACTCCCTGCTTGCTGCTCACTATAAAGTCTTGCTTTGGAGGGAGGGAGGAATTGCTAACATTTCCCTGGCACTACAGCTTCACACTTGGTTTGTTAGATCATAGACTTCTGGCTGCTCTGGAGAGCCATACAATGTGGTCAAAACCCTGTAGCCAGTCTTTCTCCCTTCATGGCTCTCTCACAAGGGCCCAGTATCTGTCTCCTCTATTTCCAAGGGTGCCATTTTTCCAAACCAAACTAAATGGAGAAGGGTTGTAGAGAGTACCTTTCAATATACACTAAACAGTCCTTTTCTAGGGTCCCTTCAGCCAGGAATACCCTTGGTACCCCTTGAACACAGGTATCAGCCAGAAATTCAAGAAACCTTGTTCCTCATTCTAATCTTGTGAGGTCAACCAACCTTGTAGTGTCTTTCTTATGCATAAGTCTGGCCCTTTCCCTTTATCCCACAGCTTAGTCTGACTTCACAATCAATCAATCAATCAATCAATCAATCAATCAATAAAAACATCTTTAACAGTCTCTGACTTTTTTCAAATCCAGTTCCTCCTGATAATATGAAAAAAGATTAACCCATCAAAATACATGGGCTTAACATGAACAGTTAACTCCGGTGATTTTGAGTAATAGCATACTAGAAGTACCCCTTAAACAGCAAGTCAATTACAAAGACCAGAGTTGCCTCTACAAATTAAAGGCTGGGCTTCATTCCTCTAGTGTGAGGCATTTCTATGCTTCTTCCCATAGTGATGACATGAAAGGTAAGAACACAAAAAGGAATTCCTTAGTCATTAAAGCACAGCTCATCTGAAAATAGTAATATGTGACTTGGTCTCTCAAGTGGTTTTGTCAACTTGAGTATCTGAGAGCTTATTTTCCAGTTATATGATGTGAAGTAGAAATAGATTTTTCCCTCATTTTCCTGAGAGTTGAAGTTATTATATAGTCCATTAGCTAAAGCATGGAAAGTTACATGGGAAACTAAGGACCAATTCTAAATAGTCCTTTAGAGACCATCTTTTGATACTTTACTGTATAGTGTTCATGGTGTTTTCCTGTGTCTACATGCTTTAACAGGAACAGAATCATATTACAATACTGTTTCATGAACTGTCTTCTTATGTAAGATGATTGGTAATGTCTCTGTGTGAAAAGGGCAGCTCTAGAATATTCTTCTGATGAAGGGGAGGAACAGTCTTGATTCACCTTCAACACAGCTCATTTACTCTCACAAAATGTAAACTGTAGAATATGTTTTATATTACCCATTTAACCTCCAGCAAGGCATGCATGCAGGGAAAACATACACTCATTTATGCATTCTACAGCACTGTATGTTCCTTGGTCCACTTAGATTTCCCACGGTCCCTGGCCTGTAGGCATGTAGAAATTGTTTCAGCAACTAGAAGAGACATTGGAATCAGGTAGGTAAGTGTGCAAGGTAATGATCCCACCTAAGAATACACTGATTGCTTTCTACTGTCACAGTATGTCTCTTCTCTGTGCAAATGGCACAAGAATACACTAAATTCTGTGGAGGTTAGTGGTCCTAAGAAGGGTGAATCCAGGAAAGAACAGAAACTTACCTAAGGACAGTCCTTGAAACTTATGCTTACTAATGTCTTCAACAGCAAAACCAATTTTCTGGATATTCACAAGCTCTTGGCTAACAGTCTGCCTCTTATGTCATAATGCACACCGACAAGTTTTTTTTTTTTTTTTTTTTTTAGTGCCTTTCCAAAGCTATTATTGTAGGAAATGGCATGGAATTAACCCTAAGTTTGGGTTATCCTACTTGTCAATGTAGCTGAAGCTGGGTCAATGAAATTCTGAATCAGTCTTCAGAGTAGCTTACAAGCTTGACTCAACTGTCCTTTGTCCCCATATTGGCCTTTGGTGTCTGTGGTGAAATTGTCAGATTTTTCCTAAAAGTCAAATGCACATGGAGGACATGGCACATGCAGCCGCTCTTAACACTCACAAGCAATGGAATAAGTGAATGAGTGTATGCACTGTATGCACACGTGTATACATGGTGTGTGTGTGTGTGTGTGTGTGTGTGTGTGTATCTGTCTATGTGTATCTGTGTGTGCATAGCTGTGTTTGTTTTATGTTTGGTGAGGGTTGAAACAGAATTAATATGCAACACACTTATTCCTTGATTCCAGTCAGGTACTTAGCATTAGATTGACTGAAATTCTGAAGCAAACAATAGACAATGTGAGTCACAGCACTTGCACACCTTCACAGTAGGGGATAGAAAAGACCACTGGATGGAAGAGGCTTTAAAATCAGATTAAATTGCAGTCACAATAGGCAAGATGTCGGTGTTCATATGGCCCTTCCTGGCTGGTTTAGGACACTCATCTCCCCAGCTGAACAGTAGTCTAAGCATATCTCTATTCATACATATTCTAGTAAAGCCCACATCATCTAGGCAATGAAGAGAAAGAATGGCAGACTGTGAGCTGAAGTTTCTCTCCTGTTGTTGCCCACATGACCTCTTAGCCGGTTCTATTTTGATTTCCCAGGGCTGCTGTATTTGGCAGGCAGACACTCCTTTTTAGTTCAGATGGAGGGAAAGGCCCTCTGGATATGCTTTATGATGTCTTTTCAGTATGCCTCAGACAGCACTGTATCGAAAGAGCCCACTTTTCAACAGTGTTCAGACAGGTGGCTTTTTTATGAAGTCCACTGAAATAGTTTGTCCCAAAATGGACAAGTTACAAGCCACAGGCTGAGCAGGCACTGAACGGTGGGTTCTCTGAGGTTAGCTGGCTTGACTGAATGTACAAAGAAGAGAGTCACATGTTTGGGGACTGCTTTTTGAGCAGGTCAATAACTAATAGACATTCAATCAGAACTGTGAGGGAAGGTTAGACAATCCCAGAGGCAGCGAGACGGAGTGAGCACAGCCTTTTGTAAGATTCTTATAAGGACAAAATGGGAGTATGAACTAAACGTGTACTATAATTCCTACCTACACTGGATCTTATTGTTGCTGGTATCATTTTACCATTTTCTATAACTCTAGCCATATTGAATCTGAAAATAAAATTTATTATCATTTGCAAATTATTAGAAATTGAAAAATAAACATAAATTGAATTAAAAGTTGTTGGCACTTAGGCCAGTCTTTTCACTGATATGAAATACCATATTAATATATAATAAATATATAAATACCAAATTTTAAATTCTGAGTAATTTTACCAAAATTTATTTTCTTATTAAACATTAGTATGCTTGGTAGTAATGGTGTCTCAGCTAGCATAAACAAATTAATTAAAATACAATGCAGGAAGTTTTATAAAGGATGCAAGAAGAAAATATTTTAAAAATTAGTTATAAAAAGAAGAGGCTGTCCTTTAACAGGGTTTACAATCCAGCTGATCAGAGCCTTGCCACCTGTACATTACATCTGACCACATACAAGGTCAAAGCTATGTAGCTCAGGCTGCCCTTGAACTCACGATCCCTTGAACTCCATCTCCCCACTGGTAGAATTACATGCTTGAGTCATCATGCCCAGCTCTTATTCCTTTCATTTTCCTGACACATGCCTGACACAAGCCTTACACATGCCTATAAACAATTAAATGTGAAGGTCCTGGAATACATTTCTAGTTTTCACATAATCTCTCAGGTTCTAGACAGACATTTCAAACACAGTCAATTTGTCACAATACAGTATGTGAAAGATGAAGTGGGGACATAGAATTAATTATAACTTGCTCTCACAGTCAAATCTGCTGAGTTTCTCACTGTGTGCATTCTCTGGTGCTTTGGCCCTGACCCTGATGAGTGGGATTTCCATAGACTCATCTATGGGGCATGTGACATATCAGAAAAGAAATAAATCATCATGTTTGAAAATGGTTTATGAAGAACACAGGAAAGGGGTAAAATATCATTTCTAATCCCTGCTCTGACATAAACAAAGATCCCATGATTCCTGAACCAAAAATTAGCTACTGGTTGTAGCTAAATAATACCAAAGTTGTCCTCCAGATCAGGGGAATAGGACCACATGCTTTTAAACTTACCTTAGTCGTCTATTGTATAAATAAAACTAAAGCAATTATGCACTTTTACTGTATATTTGGCAAACTTTTAAAATGTCAGAATAAATAGTTTGAAAGTTTTAAATTGTCTACATTATTTGATTTCATCACATTTTTATATATTTGGTATTGGTTAAACTACTTAGATAAGATAATTTGGACAGAATTTTTACAAACTAAGTTTGATGGGTCATGATGATAAAAATTTTATTAAGGTTTAGCTTCTTTATAGGAACGATTTTTACTTCTTGTGTCAAACATAACTTTTAATATCACCCTGTTCCCATAATATTTTGGAAACAATGTTAAAGAATACTTGTTTATCATTGTGCTGGCTGGTTTCATATGTCAACTTGACACAAGCTATGGTCATCAGAGAGAAAGGAGCCTTAATTGAGGAAATGCCCATGGGAATCAGCTGTAAGGAATTTTCTTAATTAGTTAATAATGGACCCAGCCCCATTGCTGGTGGTGCTATTTCTGGACTGGTGGTCCTGGGTTCAATAAGGAAGCAGACTGAGCAAGCTATGAGGAGCAAGGCCATAAGCAACACCCCTCCATGGCTGCTGCATCAGCTCCTGCCTCCAGATTCCTGCCCTGTTTTTAGCTCCTGCACTGTCTTCCAGAGATGATAAACATTAGTGTGGAAATGTAAGTTAAATAAACACTTTCCTCCTCCAACTTGCTTATTGGTCTTGTTTTCTCACAGCAATAGAAACCCTAACTTGGGCAAGCATGTGTATAACTTCCTCTCACTAGATGTGGTACACATGCAGTTGAAAGTCAGTCATGTGATTAGCATCCACTGGGGGTGCGCATGACATTTCATAATTTTGGGAAGAAAACTTTTTAAGTCTTCAGAGACCAAGAAAATCTCCTCCTCATCAACATCGAATTTATTTATTTTATTTTCATAAGCACTGTGTAAATACCATGGCTGGTGCTAGATTAGGAACAATGCAAAAGGCAGCTTAGAGAAATCCCAGCACTTCTCCAGGGTTTCACAGTATTCAGGGGTCTAGCTTGTGAGTGTGGCATTTGCACCGGGTTAGAGCCTCTAATTTTCTTGTCGCAGTCCCAAGGCAAAGTTAAGACTGTATTGTATGCTGTAGGGTGACTCCCAAACTACATTAGCAATTGTGATAAGAACAATTAGTTCATGAAGAACATATTATCATTTATAGGATCTAAAAAAAATTAAGTCCAATAATAGTTATTTAATATTATTTTCTGTATTGTAATGGACCCAAAGGATGAACAGAATATAATCCCTGTCCACTAAGCATGTGGTCCATACATACATTTCTCTCTGTTCAACACTTAAGAATTTACTGATTTTTCTCATCTATCATCTGTAGAGTCTCTGTTTTCTTTCACAACATTCTGATGCCTACCCTCACTAAACTCACAAATGCAACAGAGTGAGGAGTTATATGAGAACAAAAAATTCTACTTCAGTGGCCTTGATCTTTCTAACATGCAAACAAACGAAAAGCAAAAATAGAAGCATCTACAAGATCAATTTAGGGGAAGGAAAAGTTGTACAAATATAAACTGCAAAGAAGCAATTCCAGAGCTCTGTGTATAGCATGATACACGTGTGGGAACCCAGGATTACCCCACCACTTCGTATGAGCGACTTAACTCTTAGGCTATCTTTGGAAACTGGCCCATGAGCTTCCCTATGACTATCTCCTAAATTATTGTAGGGGACATGGGATTGAAGACACCTGTTTTAGTATCCAGCTTTCCACGGGCTCTGGAGATCAAAACTGACATCCTTAGGCTCTCATAGCAAGTCCTTTATCCCGGAAGCCTCTTCCACACACCTTGGCTACATTATAATTGAAGTTTATGTTTCTCACTAATTTCTTCTCAGGGGTGCTCTGCAGCATCGGATATCACCAACTAGCAGCCTTTTCCCAGTTCTCAAAACTCCTGACCTCTTTCCTGATTAGTTCCTTCTACTGCTATATTGTCAAGTCCTAATCAAACTTCAGTTAGATTTAAATTTCCTCTGAGAACTTCTGTTTCTACAACTTAGCAATTAGCACAATTATAGTTACTACTTAACAGATACGAGCTAGTGTGCAAACACACACATACGCAGAGAGAAAGAGACAAAGACAGAGACAGAGAGACAATGGGGTAGAGAGACAGAGATTGACTCTTTTTTTCTACTACTTATAAAGTGTTTAATATGTTTTATAACATTATTTGTAAAGTTTACTGTAAACAAGAAGCTGTTGGATGGAAAGCCCTCTTATGACTGACTGTATTTACCCCCTAATGACCCTGTCTCCAGGGACAGTAATTTAGAATTAAAGTTTTAAATTAAACACTCGATTTTTACCAGTACACAATGTTTTGAAACAGAGAGATGATAGGAAGAGAGCACAGGGTGAGATGGGAGCAGCTCTGAAGGACACAGGAATTATTTGTAGAATGTTCTAGAAGATGAATAGAAGCATGGTTTGTTGCACTGAGCCTCAAGAAGTCAATGCAGACTTCTGATTCTTGAACAAGTATGTTTCATAGGAAACTTCTTGCAGCAGCTGTAGACAGATTGCCTCAGACAGGCCTTGGTCATATTTGCCTACACATGAGACATAGGAGCAAGTGCTTCTGTATAGCAGTGTGAGTGCATAAGTCAGAGCCATTCCAGGAGAAATCTACAGCTAAAAACTAATGCATGTTTAAGAATGCAAAAAAGAAGGAAAGGAGTACCTAGGAGTTTATGAAGTAAGAATGTGAGAAAACATGGAAAGAGGGCAGACGCTGTTGAGATAACTGCATTCAAACTGATGGAAAATCTCCAAGGCAAGTTGGTAGACATATAAACGGCAAAATAATAAAAACAAATAGGCAAACAACAACATCAAAAACCAGACATTTGGGGAAAACCTTAGCTTTAATCAACTCTCAGGGAAACCCCTTGACTCCTCCATATGGCTGATAATCTATCAAGGGCAATCATGCAAGCAAAACAGGTTTTAACATTCTGGTTACTCAAACGGCCATTTGCTCCTCTGTCTTTAAACACTGGTTTTCATCTCTCTCTCTCTCTCTCTCTCTCTCTCTCTCTCTCTCTCTCTCTCTCTCTCTCTCTCTCTCTCTCTCTCGGCTTTGGAGTTCACATCCTAAAACCTTCCAAGCTGGAGTCTATTCCAGAGAGCCTCCTCTCAGGCAAATTTACATTAAATTAAGCAATGAGCATCTAATTTGCCTTTTACCTAAAAGCACAGCTGGTGGCATTTGGTATTGCCATTCTGGATGGTTCCAAATCACGCCCAAATATCAGTGCATATTTCATACATGCTCACCATCTGTGAGAGATTTCATGGGTTGGAAGTAAAGTGTAGGTGACCGACAGAGTGCTCACCTAAAATATACTGGGGATCTGGCTTAGAAGACACATTCTATTTTTAAAAATTAAAGGAGGGTAACACACACACACACACACACACACACACACACACACAAACAATCCCATTAGTACACTGAAACAAACTGTATTTGTACGCTTACTATAAAACATACTGAGTTACACAAGCAAGGGAATAAAAACAAGCCTCTCTCTTCTCTTTGATATTTACAAGCTACAAAAAGTGACCAATTCCAGGAATAATTTTCCATGTTGGAGAACCCAGTGAAAATGATCTTTTCTTTTTAGGAGGTCCACCCCTAGTCTATGGCTTTGGCTTAAAGCACAATGTTTTTCTGGAATCTGAAGGGCAATTTTTGCCACATGATGGTCATGGGGATGGCACAAATTGCATTCTGTACCTCTCTCTGAAGAGCTTATTATGAAATGAGAATTATTTTGAAAATGTCATCACAAAGGTGGGAAAAAAAGGGCTCTCCCCCTCTGGGAAGAAGATAATAAAGGACTAACAGATTCTGGGAGGTTTTCAGCTCACCAAGGATATAACCTGACTTTCAGTCAAAGCAAGAAAGGACACGGCAGGGTCTCGCTCCTTTTGCGTGGCTCTATTATTTTTATGCTGTGGTTAGAAAGCTTCTTGGAAAACATTCAGTCTTTAAAATGGGTTACAACTTTAAGTGTGAAAATACTTTTCCCATAGGAAGTCTATCTCCTAAAAGGTAAAAATTAATTAGGTACAAATAGCATTAAACAATTTGCAGTTTATTTCTAGACACTGAGAGTGGACAGAGTGAATGAGTTTCTTGGGAAACTTGTTTAATTGAAATTTTCCCTTTCCTACATTTCCTTAATTCTCCCATACATTCTAAGGTAGCACACAGGCAGTCCCAGGATTCCAATGCAGAGTGAGAGAAGCCTTTACAGTTGAAAGACACTTTCCCCCACACACATAGGAAGTAGGGTAAAAGAATAGAAGGAGAAGCATACGGGTGAGAAATTGAGGCAGAAATGTCTGCTGGATGTTAGGCAGGCAATGACAGGTACAGGAAGGGTGAGTTCAGTTTCTCATTTTTATGTGCTCCTGTAGGCTCAGCCATACCAAGTTAAAGAAATGACGAACGTAAGCTATATTACGTTCTACTTTGTAAGTTTGTGCCCTGTAAAATCCTGAATGATGGGCGTTTTAAGACATGAAAAGATAGCACTCATTGTGAGGCTCTGATAGGCACAAGACGTTGAGGGTGAAAACAGTTGTTCGTGTTTGTTTAATAGGGTGAACATTTTCATAACTCTCCTTGGTGGTTAGAAAGCAATATTTTCTTTTTCTTTTCTTGTGCTGCTTGTCTACATTAGAATTATTTTTCTCTGGCCATTTGAAGCTCAAGCCCCAAATCAGTGACTGCATTAGCTAATTTCATACCCTTGCCAACTTGTCCAGAATACAAATGTGGAGCCGTTGGGCAGAGCTGCCCTGCGCTCTACATACAGCCCTCTCACACAAAGCATAGGTCACCGCACTGGTTGGCAATGTGTCTTCCTGGTGATCTCAAAATAAAAGAGAGCTGCCAACAATGGCACTCTCAGGCAAATCCATTTCATTTAAGACCTGTGGACAGAGTGGGGGTCAAGTAGAGTTGAAAGGGTCAAGTGGCTCTCAGTCAGGACTTACAGCTTTTGTTCTTTCCAGTGCTGTCACTAGTCACTGGGCCAATGTAGCAGAAATGATGAGCATGTAGGGTTGGCCTGAACTCTTGATGTTTTACCAAATGTAGGTCACATACAAGGCTACTCGGTTCACACTCAAGGTATCATTCAAGTTGAACCTGAAGTTCCCTGGCTCCAAGGTAATTCTCAGTGCATAAATTGGAGTGGATTGAAAGAGACAGATTGTTAGTTTACTGAAAACAGTAAAATAGCAGAGCTTCTTACTATGCGGATTCAGATGTATTGAAAGTTATGTGGACCTTTGGATTTAAACTGCTAAAATACAGGAACAGATCTGTCTTAGTCTGTGTTTCTTTTCCTGCACAAATACCATGACCAAGAAGCAAGTTGGGGAGCAAAGGGTTTATTCAGCTTAGAATTCCACATTGCTGTTCATCACCAAAGGAAGTCAGGACTGGAACCCAAGCAGGTCAGAAAGCAGGAGCTGATGCAGAGGCTGTGGAGAGATGTTGCTTACTGGCATGCTTTCCCTGGTTTGCTCAGCTTGCTGTGTTATAGAACCCAGGTCTACCAGCCCAGGGATGGCACCACCCACTGTGGGCTCTCCCATCCTTGTACACTAGTTGAGAAAATGCTTTACAGCTGGACCTCATGGAGGCGTTTCCTACATTTAGTACAAAATCCCACAAAGTTATGGACTGAAGTGTCAAGGTCATGATCTAATAACTCCTATTTTGATTCTTAAATCTAATGGCTTCACTTAATAATATTTTGTTCCACCAATATTATCTATTCCAAAAGTAACATCTTAGTCTTTTGATTGGTTAAATTTTCTTATATAATCCAACCTCCACACTTCCTAAATAGAGAAAAAAAATTATATAACCAGCAGTACCATGTCATTTATTTCTTTAAATTATGTGTTTTCTAGCACTACCAATAAAGTGCAAACTCTTTAGAAAGGTGAAGGTGTCACAGAGGAGGTTTTTTAAAAAAACTGAAATGCAAATGTATCCTACAAATAATCAAGCATGTGGAGACATTAGAATGGCATTGTTTGCTGAGCACGTGATATGGGCAGTGTTTGCTGAGCACTTGCTATGTGCTATATCTGTCATTACATCGTATTATCATTTCAAAGCATTCATAAAGGGAGTCTCTCACTTGAGCATATCATTGGCTCAGCTATTTCATGCTACCTGGACTGAGTGGGCTGTATTATTTTTAACATTAGTGGACAGCTTCTACAGTCAACACTTGCATTAGTGTTTTTTAAACTATAAATAGTGACAATTCAGACACAAAGCTACCACTGTTGTTTTTTATTTGCTTCCTACCTTTATAGTGCATGGCAGTTTTCAAACAGTAAATAGTGACATTCCAGGCACAGGGCTACTTACTGTATTGACAATGAAAATGATTCATCTGTATTGCTAACTTGATGGGACTAGGAATTATCATGCAAACAATTCTCTGCATATATTTGTGAATGATTAGCTAGGTTGAGTTGATTAAGGTGGGAAGACAAAGCCAACCATGGGTGACTATTCTATAAGCTAGGAATCCAGAAAGAAAGAGTAAAACAAAAGGAGCTGAATAGCCTGGTTCATCTCTCGCTGCTTTCTGACTGAGGATAAAATATGACTGGAGACTTCACACTCCTGCTACCAACATTTCTGCACCATGCAGGACTGTACTCTCCAGCTGTTGGCCAGGAAAGGAAATGCTCCTTCCTGAATCTGCTGTGAACACACCAGTAAGAGAACTAACTTACTTACCTCCTGAGTTGCTTAGGACTAGTAGTAGGCAATGCTAAAGAAGATGAAGGTTCATCTACTTGTTTACTGCCGAACTCACTTTTACCTCAGTGAACCATGAGTACCAAAAGGAAAATGAGGAAGACCTACACTATTTGACAAACTAATTGCTTTGGATCAAACGCTTCCTGATGTTCATTATTATTTCGTAGGGTACAGACTGGGATTTCTGATCTAGAAAGTTCTAGAGTGAGTCCATGACGATTGTTCCCAGAATACTCACTGGCAAGAATATCTCACTACTATTACCTAGAGTAGTTGTAAGTAAATTATAGCATAATTCTGCAGTCATTCTCAGAATAAACCCAGGATCTGATGCTGCTTTTTAATTTCTATTAGTAACAATCAGAAGCAAACACAGAACTATCACCAGAGTCCTCAGAATCATTAGATAGATTAGAGCACTTTCAAAAGTTTATATAAACTAAGACCATTAAACCCGTATTCATAGGCTTGTGTCCTTTTTCCTTTTACATAAGTGAGATTTGAAAATAAACCATAGTAAACCCATACTCGGAGTCTTCTGAAGTAGTTAAGGCATGAGGAAAACATGTATGCTGCAAGGGAAATTGTCCGTGACTGACTATTAAGGTAAAAAGAAAAACAGAATGCAGAAAATGCACTATATTCTGGTTCATTTATCATGAAAGATTTTCTTTTCAAAATGCGTATAAAAAATGTACATGGGCAAAGCTGCAGAGAATAATAGATGCTGAACTGCTTAGCGTCAAACTACATATACATACAACAACTCTCCTTCCAAGGCTCAGAAATCCTTGTGGAAGAGGGGACAGAAAGATGAATACACAGAAAGAAAAGACACAGTGAACATGAAATGTAAGAGCCAGAGAAGGAGGGTGAGCTACACTTATATATGAATCCAAAGCCATTGGGATAGCATGTATAAGTCCTGTGCAAACTCAAGCCAGAAAAAATTCTAGCATGGAGAGGAGGGTGGGCTTGAAATCCAACCCCCAGCTAAGGGGCTATTGGAATGTAGTAGAGGGAGGGGGTGTAAGCATTCTTTAAGGATGCAAAGCCTGATGGGTCTGCTAGGCGCCAGTGTGTATTCATACATTAAAGAGTGTATGGGCAGCACGGACCATACCTTTTGGCTTAAAAGAGAGGAGGAGTATGAAGTTGGGTAGGAAGGAAAGGATGATTGGTGGGCCTTATAACAGTAAGGGAAGGGTGAATTTCATCAACGGACATTGCAGGAAATTCTGAAAGCATTAATTAAAAAGAGAGAACTCACATCTTAATAGTGTATTACTTAATTCCCAAACTACAAGTTTGGATTTAATTGACTACAGGTCCGACTTCCTGAGTCTTCAGCCATACAATAGAACCCTATTCTTGTGATGCAATCATTCATGGCTGCTATGCGATAAGAGAATTGTACCTCTCTGATGTCACCTTTGTGTGATCATCAGAAATGGTCCTGATGCCTCAGCACAGCTCACTGCTCACTACGCCCTCAGATGGGATGAAGAGACACAGCACCAGGAGATGTATGTGGCTGTTGGCATCATCACAAAATGCATTGCTTTATCATAAGCTTTCCTTTTATTGAAGGAATAAGCTCTAAAATAATGGTACTATCATGATAAAATAATCAAACATGGAAATAAAACAGTAGATCATGAATATCAAAAAATATGCATTGCGCATTGTGCTATATTTTATATGATTTAAATCGCAGAAAATTTGTTCATAGCAGCAACAAACAAACATATAATGAATACATTTAATGGCTCCAGAGGTAAATAGGCAAAAAGAGTTTCTCACCATTCACAAAACTTTTAGAAGTCATTATTGACAAAAATACTATGTGCTAGTTGGCTAGTTTTTTGAGCCATAGATATGCTGGTGAGTATTAAAAAATCAAACAAATGCAACTATTCTTTATATATTTTCCCTCTAAATCCCATGGCCAGGCTCTGGGTACACTCTCCGATATTGCATTTTAACACCATTAAATGGAGAAAAAAGAGAGAACAAAGGAAAATTTGCCACACCATCAGGGAATGGCAGAGAGTCCTTACACAGGAATTTGTCCTTTATGTAAGTCAGGGATGCAGAGAGAAAATCCACACCACTGCTTTTGGTGGGAATAACAAAGTTCTCATGCCTCTACTTCAAATCCCTATTTGTAAGTAACACCTGTGTTCCAGATCTGCCATAAATGCTCAGAATTTTTTTAGACATCCAGCAAACAATTGAAGCCTCCTTCTTGTCCCTCAACTCAGCCAAGATGTACATACTGAGAAGTTAAACGACCTTGAAGAATGACTAGCAAAAGAGTAAGCCTCCTTTCTGAAATTGTTTTTTTACAAGTGAGTAAATAGTAAATTAAAAAAAATTAAACCTGGGGTGATGGATAATATAGAATATATTATACTATATATAATATGGAACACATATTATATATATATATATATATATATATATATATATATATATATATATATGCTCTACACATGCATGAAATTGTCAAATAATAAATTTAAAACATTTTCAAAAATTAAACCTTAGTAATGATATCATACTATGGCATTGTCTCTTATTGGAATGTTATATACTCCTCAAAAATATTCTATTTTAGGGATAGAGGGGAGATGGCTCGAAATTACAAGTGCTTAATGTTCCTCTAGGAGACTTAGGTTCAAATCCTGGAACCTACATTGGGAATCTTTCCACCTGTAACTTTTCCTAAAGGAAGATCAGATGCCTTTGGCCTCTATTTACACCTACACACGTATGAACATAACCTCACTTTATACACAAAACACAGTTAAGTTTTATCTCGTACCCATCATCTATGTATGTATGTATGTATGTATGTATGTATCTATCTATGTATCTACTGTTTGTCTACTTATGTATTATTTACCTTTCTATTTATTATCCACCCATGCATTTGTCTCTCTAAAAATTTAACAGAGTTTGGAGGTAACAGAGTTCTTAACTTTGGCATAATTAAGTACTTAGAAAATAGACAGTGGACTTTAGGCTAGGATGTTACAAACAACATTGTGAGTGTAATTTCTCCGTGGGATCTAGAAGCAAAGTAGGAATGGCTATCTGAACTAGCAAAAAGAGTAGACTTCGTCAGACCAGTGCTATACCACAAAGAAAGGTATTGTGTTTGTAAGAAGAATTCAGAGGAAATTCTTACTTTTACCCTTTTTTTTAAATGATAAATTTGCTTTGTGGTAAATAACAACAGTTCTGAAAAAGCACGTATATTGATTCCCAAAATACAAAATGGTAAAATAAAGCTGGGAGTAGGTGAAGGCAAGGAGATGCTGCTCCAACAGAAGACCACACCTATCATCTCCAGAGCCCCAAGGCTCAGTCTAAGACCTGACTAAAGCAAGACATACACATCCGGAAATCATAGGACTCAAGAGGAGAAAGAATGAGGTAAATGAGTTCAAGGTCACCACTTGCTTCATAGGGAGTTTCAGGCCAGGCTAGGATATTTGAAACCTCATTTCACAAATCAATGAATTAATTAATAAGAGATAAAGATGGATTAAAAATGAGCACATTAAGTATTTGTGACATGAATTTTTTTTAGTAGAGAAAATTAAAAAATCATTATGAAGCCAATTTATTACCAGCATATATGGTTTTATTCTCTTTGAAGACAGGATAGATCAAATTTTACATTAATTAAGGGAGAGAAATAATGGGCAATATAAAAATAAAACAATCTATGAAATGAAAGCCATGGAACTTCAATGTGATCTGGCTTAACTCAATCCAATCTTGTCATGGGTTTTAGAGCCTCCTAGCTGCTGGTCCAAATCAGGATGCAGTGTTGCTGTAGTTACAGGTGTTAGACTGCTCACCCCCTGACATCCATCATGTCTGTTCCACAGCAGCCCTAAGCAGCTGTGTTCAATAATATAAAAGATTAGGAAACCTTATTGGACTGTTGTTTGAAATTTTCATTCTTTCCTGTGAATTATCTTCTAAAAATGTGTAGTGTGTGCAAATGTATGTACATTGTCATGCTTGTGCACATGAAGAACATAGGTCAACACTGAGTGTCCTCCTCCAGAGCTCTTCATCTTAGTTTTTGAGTAAGGGTCTCTCACTGAGTCTGGAGCTCCCCACTTGGTGACACTGGCTGACAAGTGAGTCCTGCTCCCAGGCACTAGAATTGTAAGAGTCCATTGTCACATCCAGGATTTTTACAATGGTGCCATGTCACAAATTCACATCATTAACAATTTTTGCCCAATCATCAATTTATATTCTCTCCAGCCACTGGGTCAGTTTTTAAACAACGCCTATTATAGGTAGTAGAGCAATAGAAATGAATGGGCAAAACCAAAAAGCATTCAAATCTACAAATGGCCTTTAAAAGTTCAAAAGCATCAATGTCCTTGAAAATGATTTAATTGTGCTTATTCTTAAGTTGGCAGTATATAAGAGAGACAAAGGACTGTCTACCAAACCCACTTTCATGATTGATATAAATATAAAATAACATAATATATGTGAAAAGGCTTCAAGACTTATATCATTAAATTATAAAATGTCAAAGCCAGTGTATACGTTCCCACCATGGAATAGAAATCATTTTACATACTTTATCTATTAATTCTTCTAAGAAGTGAAATGATAGGATAAATAGAAGTCATTTAGGATTGAAGTCTAATTTGACTGAAATATGGCTCACGAGCCTTCTATTTCAATTGCCATCATCTAAGAATATTTGAAATCTACATTTGCATTGGGTTAATCCTAAAGTCCAAAGTCAGTGCTAGGAATACAGCTCAGCAGCAGAACATTGACCTTGCTTGGGCAAGGTTCTCTTTTGAACTCCAGCAAGGGAATTCCACAGCCAAAGTCATCAATTCAAAACAGAAGGGTCCCCATCATCTGTGGACCCATACAATACAACTACCCTTCCACAGACAGAGCTCATACACTCCCTCCCTCCAGGGCCCTACCCCCACCTTTACAGGATAAGTGCAGAGTACCTTGCTTATGTCACAGGTACAGGTCACAATGCCCTTGCTCTGTGGTATTCTACTGTAACCATCCCTCAATATGTGTAGGGTACATGTTCATTCCCCCAGATGTAAGGCTCACTGGACAGAACGCTTGCCCCCAAAACATGCTGACTGCAGTCTGTATCTCCAGAACACAGGAAAATGCTAGAGAGTTGTGTGTGTCTATGTGCACACATATACATGTATATATGCACTCATACACATGCTCACACAGTTCCCCACATGTGACAACATAAATATATATGCCAAAGACAGCAGAAAAGAGAAAATAATCATCATGAAATCAACAAAATGACAGTAATTACTACATATCTTTCAACAATACTGAATGCTGATGGTCTAAAATTTCTAATAAAAAAACCTCATGTTATCACACATTGAATTTGAAAACATATTCCAGACATGTTTAGCTGAGTTTTCTACAAAAAAAATAAAGAAATAAGTAAATAACTTCCATTGAAAAGATGAAGCAATGTAGTCCAAGCAAATGGAACAAAAATAATTAAGTATCTCTATTCTGATATTGCAACATTAATATCAAATTAATCATACTGATAAAAACAATAATTCATTAAAATAACATTATTTTGTGTATGTGTATATATATGTGTATGTGTGTGTGTGCATGTGTACCCAAAGTTGGGCATATCTAATTTCATGACAAAAGTCTCCTAAACCTTTGAACACTTCTGTCCTTCCTTCCTTCCTTCCTTCCTTCCTTCCTTCCTTCCTTCCTTCCTTCTTTCTTTCCTTCCTTCCTTCCTTCCTTCCTTCCTTGTTTCTTTCTTTCTTTCTTCCTTTCTTTTTTTCCTCCTTTCTTTCTTTCTTTCTTTTTTTCTTTCTTTCTTTCTTTCTTTCTTTCTTTCTTTCTTTCTTTCTTTCTTTCTATCTATACTGGATATAAGATGAATGTCTCTAAGATTACTTTCTCTCCATGTACTCTCTAAATGAATCACACCATATCTTGTCGTCCATCCTAAAATTAAATATTTTTCTATGCATTATTATCTTGACATAGATTCTAACATATGGCTGTTAGTGCTTATTCAGTAGACAAGGATAACAATATCGAGAAGCAAAATGTGAAAAGGATCCTGCTGCTGTGGATTATATGAGGTACCCAGTCACATGGTGCCTGAAAAACTATATGATTTTCTTACTTAATTTTATAGTAATTCTGACAAGCAAGGTTCATTCACTGTACTTAAGCCATGACGCTATCTCATTTGTTGCTCTCACTGACAAGCTCTGAATGACTGAATTTCCATCCAAGGTCAAAAAACTATCAAGCATACATACAGAATTTGGCTAAGACTAACTTCAATATACTGCTGTGCTCACATTACTTTTTTTGACTTTAATTATAGAACTTCCAAGTGCAACAATCAAAGTTTAGTTAATTTTAGCAAACAGAGGTGACAATGACAGGCCCATTGTACTTACAGTGTGTGTTCATGAAGTCAAAATTTATTTGGTAGCTAGCATGCAATGCTATTCCTACTCAGAAAATCTTCATCAGATGTAAAAGCTTAAGCCAATCACCCTCTGATTCAGCTTGTGATAGGAAAAAGTGATGTGTATTTCATCTGTGGACCAGTTATGAGATGGAGGAGTTTTAAGAATCAGATATCCTTGAGTCTTGAAGAGCCTAGTCTTTTGAGAAGAGACCTTGCTAGGAACAATCAAACTTAGGTAGAAACACACAGTAAGAAAGAAGCTGTGTTACCTGTGGGTATATATCAGGATAATTTTAAGATAATTTTAAAAACATCTTGTGACATTCAGATGCATGCAAGTAATACAGCTTTAATAAGGCATGACTGATTTGGGTGGTTTGAATGAGAACAGACCTCATAGGCTTCTGGATTTGAATGCCTGGTTACCAGGGAATAGTACTATTTGAAAGGATTAGGAAGTGTTGAAGCTTGGTATGAAATACTTCATTGCTGTGGGCTTTGAAGTTTCAAAAACCCATGCTGATCCCAGAGTGTTTCCCTTCCCCTTTCTGGAGATCCAGATGTAGAAGTCTCAACTTCTCTAGCACTATGCCTGCCTGTATGATGATATGCTTCTTATTATAATAATGACTTTGAGAGTGTATGAAAGCACCAATGATACACCTTCTCTTAGAAGAGCTGCCATGGTCATGATGTCTTTCACAGCAATAAAACCCTAAGACACAGATGTAATTAGAATTTGTATGTAAAATCTGGATGCCCTAAACTTGTTATCTAAGAGCAAAGAGACCTGAGAAGTAAGAAAACATTTTGTAGTAGTGCTTTTGACAAACTATTTTTTGACTCCATCTAATTTAAACTTAAAGACTCATCGAGTAAGAGATATAAAATAAACTGATAAATTATACACTTTATAATATATAAAGCACTCTAGGGAGTTTTGTCATTGTTTATATGTTATTGGAAAACTGGGAATTATTCATGAGAGAAGAGATCATTTTTACAACTTCAGTTAACTTACTAAGAACTTTAAGTTGATATCCATAGATTTACATGTTAATGAATTGCATATAAACTCTTCTCTTTAACTTGTATAACATATTTGTTACCGCAAGCTTTGTTTCTAAGAACTTTCACAGGTATACATTGACAAATATACCTTTGTCATGTAGAACTGTGCCAAAAAATTGCTCATAATAGATTAAGAAATAAACACTAAAGTTCAACATGCATAGCCCAATGGTTTTGAGCATTTTCTTAGTTAAGACTTATTTATGATAACATTTTGACATTAGAATATAGAAATATTACAGGGTACTATGGGCATGTGAGTATAGGTGCTTATATATAGGTTTCTTTAACATTTTAGCACCTGTACAATTCTTCCTAATTACCATAAAATTTTGTGGTTTGAATCAATTTATAAAGATCAATTAGAGGCCAAATCTAAGATATAAATTTACTTGTTCTGACTTTTACATACTAAATGCCTACTATGCACTACCCACTGTAATTAGTTAATCCAAGATTAATGAATAACAGCTATATCAGAAAAATAAATCATATTTGAATCTTACTATTACATATCCTTTCAAAGGTGACGGTATTGGCTCATAAATCAGGATTCCTAAATCAATTTGTTCTGTTCTCCTGTTCTAATCCATTATTTTAAAGGAGATGTGAAAGTAATGAGTGACATTTTCAAATGACTTTTCAATACAACTGAAGATATAAAGTGCATTCTGTGTCCAACCCGAGCAGCTCATCTGTGTCATGGATCTATTGAACGCCGAGGAGAATAGAGTGGTCTTCGCAAATATCACTGAAATGTCGCTGACTCAAAAATGAAGAGGCAAAACCTGAGTGACTTGCTCAGAGCAATAACAATAATAATGGTGAGTGTTCTTATAATTATCTTAATGGTTATATTCATTATAGTCTCTAAAGTCTACCTTGTGAATTAGTCCTTATATTCATGATACTTTGAAATAGAACGAGGCTTTATTTTTAATTTGTAGATATGGTGATAATGAAACAGGACTATATTTATTTCTTTCCATGTATATCTACCAGTGAATTTTTAATAATAATTTTTTAAAAAGCAGCAATCAGGCCCTCTATTCACATAGAGGCAGAGACTTGCTGATTATCTATACTTAACAGCTCATTTCTTATGACTACCCATATAATTACTATACTGTTTCTTTTGTGTTTGTTGATCCTTTGCCTTTGGAGGGTGGGCTATACACATTTATTAAGAGTAAATTGTACGACTGTAACTTAACAAAAATAGCACACTGATAATGAGGCCTCTTATTTTTCCACTTAACCCTGGTTCATTTAGAAAACACATCGCTGCTATGCATCTGAGCCTAACACACTTTTGTACTCATTTGTTGTAGGTTACAGTGGACTTAAAAGCCTAGGAAATGATCACTAACACGTGAGAACAGAAGGAGGGAAGAATTCCCTCAGCTTCAGCAGCCAGTCTGTCTGCATCCACTCTAAGTTATGGAGTTAGAGGACTGTCACCTTGTATGGGACAGGGCTGAAGTAAAAGTGCCTCAGTTTGCCCTGGGATTTTATAGTACAGAGTGTCCCGTAGGCCTGACACAGAGAAAGCAGCATGTCACCATTGTCTTAAGGACTAGAAACTGAAGCTTTTCCCTTAAATTGGATGGTGAGCTAGCAAACTGTAAAGTCTCAGAGTCAAGGAAATTGCAGAATCTCAACTCTTGAAAATCCTTTTTAAAATAAATGTTAATTTGTTTATGGCTGTTGGCTGAGAACAGAGTTTAAGGTTGGGTGACAGATACTCAATCAAGCATTTGTAAGAAGGACTGAGCACACAGAGAACTGACAGTTGCTTCTGAAGGTGACATTTAAAAGTCACCAGTCACTACACTTCCAAAATATATAAAAGAACTCTTTCAGGGTAATTTCTTGTTCAGTACTTTAAATATGTTCAAATGGTCTGAATTATATGCTGGGAGTGCCCTGATTAAGAGAAATTGTTCTAAGGCTCTTTGGTTTTAGTAAAAATATATTGAAAATTTGAGGCATTTACTTAGATAATTTAGGTATAATCCATTATGCTAAGAGAACAGTGCCTTGGACAGGATCAAATATAACCTGACAGTATACATCAATTTTATTTTTACTCTTATTTTTATTAACTGCTTATGTTCTAGAATGTTAACCTAGTAGTTCCAGTAGCTGATCCTCTGCTCCTTGAGTTCTATGTCCATAGAACCATGAGCAGTCAAAAAATATATACTTTTTCTTAATGTTTTTTGGTGTTGTTGTTTTGACTTTTATTTTTGTTTTTTTTTTCTCTCTTTTTTTACAGGGTTGATAGAAAGGGAAAAACATGAGGTTGGGTGGGAAGGATCTGGATGAAGTTGAGAAAGGGAAAATATAATCAAAATATATTATACAGATATAATATATTTTATATATTAAAATATTTGTATGCAAAACATGTACAGGTTGTTTCTGATTTGTTTCAGAAACAATACAGAATACTATGTATTTACAGGGTATTTATAGTATATTAACTTCTTGTTGAATGTAAAGAAAACATGTAGTATTAAAAGATATGCGCATAACTTTTGTATAACATTATATACAGATAAAGTCAGCTGAAGAGTAGGTGGCCTTGGGATTCTTGTAACATTTGTAGGGATAAAAAGAGGTGTTTCCATATGCTGGGGTAGTCTGTGAGGTTAATGTCATAATAGAAAAAAATTAGACAATAGGCATTATTACTTTTATATATTTTAAATATTGCATAGTTAATAAATAACACAATTATTCGTTTTATTTTAATTAGCTCCAGGTTTTTGTAATACTAAAGTCTAGCAAAACCACCAATAATAACTAATCTTACCTGAAAAATTAAAGGTAAAAGTAAGTAACTCTCCATTTAAAACAACTAGATTACAAATAAATTTCAGATATAGCAACAACACAAGCCAGCAGAGAGAATAATCTGATTAGCTCATGTGGAAGGTGGAGAACTGGTAAAGCAAGTCCAAATCTACAGGGAAATATACTACAGCACCCAATGCAATCGGGATTAAATAGCTACAAATCAGGAACTTGTTCACTGAGAAGCCACAAAAGTGAACATTTGTAGTTGCAAGTTGCAACAAGTCAAAAGAAGTACATGCTGATAGAATACTCTCTTCAAAACATGGCATACTAAGTTATGAGTGGTGAAAACCACACACATAAAAAGGAAGGAAAGAAGAAAGGCGGAGGGAGGGAGAGAGGGAAGTAAACAAGAAAGAAAGGAAGGAAGAAAGAAAAGAAAGGAAGAAAGGAAGGAAGGAAGGAAGGAAGGAAGGAAGGAAGGAAGGAAGGAAGGAAGGAAGGGAAGGACAACATACAGACATAGAAATTCACACAGAGGTCAAGGAAGAAAGCATTTTAGGAATTTTAGTTCACTGGAGACCCTGTGTAAGACAGACACAGCTTGCAGATTTGTGTACAGCTTTGAACTTTGCTTTAGGTATTTCACTGCGACAGTACAAAATGACTCCAAATTTACATTTCAAAGGATTTGTTTTTAGGGAGTAACATTAAAGACAAAGCTGGGCAGGATCCTCAGATGTTTGAAATATCCACATATGTATGCTTACCATAAATATCCCGATAATGTGTAGTCCAATATAGTAAATACTTTTCCTTCTGTGGATAAAAATTGAATTGGACCAAAATATAGAAAGCTAAAAGCATATTTTTTAGTATGTTAATTTCCTAATGGAACCTTAAGGTCAGATAAGAAGGAAACATTCCATTATGGGAAAAGAGAGAGAATTTGTAGTTGAAGTAATGTCTGTAAGCACTACATGAATAAACACGACAGTACATAAGATAAATAAGAGGAATGGTCCTGATAAGTCAGACGTAGAAAACAAAACTCCCCTCTTCCAAAATGAGAACAGTCATCTGTAGGTCTGTAATAGTGAATGTTCAAAGATATAGCAGTTCAGTCCTGACAGTGGAATACAAGTAATGTCCAACCAGCAGCAAGCCATTAGTGAAAGCAAATCAAACATTTGAAAATCTAAAATGAGGGAGCTTAGTGCTATATTTTAAATTCCTTCAGAAAGAAATGACATCCCAAAATATGATCATGTCATTTTTTAAAATTATTAAAATGCATTTATCTTATAGATTACATAATTAATTTATTTTATGTCATGCTTTGTAAATAAGCTAGATAAATCTACAAGCTAAATAAAAGAGAGGGAAAAGTTATGAAAACAATTCACAACACTTATAGGAAATATTCAGCATGTGACAGTATGGGACTTATACTGTTTGTGATTTTTTTTTTCCTGAATGTAAAGGACATTTTGCCATAAATACTTCTAGTAAGTATGTTTGCGAAAACCTGACCCAGGTGCTCAATGTGAGAGCTGCTGCTTACATCGCATGATGTGACAAATGTCATCCTTGGGGCATGCCAAGAAAACAGTCAGTCCAGGGAAAGGCCTCCTCACAACTAAAACACTGACTTCAGTGAAAACCACCCATCAGAAGGCCAACCCCAGGGCTTCTCTGCACCCTGCTTCTAGGTGTCTCTCTTACCCACCCACATTAGTTGTCTTTATCAAGACTCCTATCAGCCTACATAGGCCTTTTTAGTTAGAATTTCTTCCACCTTTCATAATTACTGCCCTTGCTTATTACTAGAAGAGACAATTTCACAGCACATTTCCTGAACTTTTGGTTCTTAAAAACAAAAAACAAATGCAAGACAAACAAACAGAAAGACAGACAAAAGAATACTGGATCTCAGCGTGTGTTTCATGATCCTTTCAGGGTCAAATGACTTTTTCCCAGAGGTCATCTATCATATATCCTACATATGAGACATTTGCATTAGGATTTATAACAGTAACAAAATTACAGTTATGGAGTAGAAATGAAAATAACTGATGGTTGAGGGTCACCACAACATGAGGAACTATACTAAGGGATCACAGTAGTAAAAAGGTTGAGAACCACTGCTCTACAGTAAAACTCATGCAAGCAAAATGCAGTTATGAAACACAGTGACATTGAATACATCTATAGAGTACACCTACAGCTTAGGAACAGGGAACATTGAAGAAAGAAAGTAGAAAATTTCTCCTGATTTTATCCAGAACAACCATCTTCTTCTTACATTCCACATTGCAGTAGCTGGTTGTTAGGTCATCAGAGATGAACCATATTACTAGTGACTCTGAGAGACCTCAAGGTTCTAAATATCATTTTCTAATCTGTTATGGTCTCTACCATTATACATGCTAATTCCTACAATAAACTATCATTACCTATTTTTCTATTTCTCTCTCTCTCTGCATATATACATACATGTATACACACACACACATATATATGTATGTGTGTACATGCATAAATGTATGTGTATGTATATGTGAATATGTGTGTGTGTGTGTGTGTGTGTGCGCGTACACTATCTGTCTATATTAATCCACATACATTTGATCTATCTGCCCATCCTATTGACTCTTTTATTGCCAAACTTCAGGAGATACAGCATCTTTATTTATAATACATTGCAACTACATATATACCTATAATTACTTTAAAACGTTTCACTAATACATGACATATAGAAGTTTAAAACTTTTAATTTTTTTAATAAAATGAAATAAAATGTTTCAAAGTCATGGAGATAAAGAGACTATATTCTGGAAGAATGTTAGAACAGAGGGCTGGAAAACATTGGTTTGTTTATTTCTAGACACAGAGACAATGAGAAGATCAGATGGAAACCCCAGATTGAGCTTTTATAACGCTGGGGAGACTGACCCAACTTTAGGAGATAGTATATTACACAAAGTATAATATTAGTTTCGTAGATACTCAAGCATATAGCGAATGGTTCCCTAACCTCGAAAATTAATTACACAGTTCATAAACATCATACTAGTTCTGGATTTCAACAGAAGTTCAATTATTTTCCTCATTAGGCTAATTGAGCCTCTGAATAAATAATGCATCTTTTATTTTACATGGCAATAAATGAAATGTCAGATTTTCTACCACAGAATGAAAGATGTGTTTGTATCAAGATATTTTCACAGGATTGGATAAAAACACAGGTTTTCCATCAACAAAAGTCACTGAATCACTTTCATATATTCAGGCATATTAGCCAAAGGCAAATCCTACCACTTCCCGGAGGAGTGCAGCCTTGAAAGCCTCAATGATTTCAGTGCTATTGGACACTATCACTATTGGTCAATGGCATCAAAGCCAAGACTGCATGTGTCAGATAGTTTTTGTGTTGACTTCGCAGGAGCTCAAGTCAGCTATCTGAGATGAGAGAACATCAGTTGAGAAACTGCCTCTATAATACGGGGATATAGGCAAGCCTGTAAGGCACTGAAGCATGCCTCTGGACAGGAGGTACCATTGTGGGTGGTAACTACTCTGGGTTTATGGCACTGGACTCTGTAAGAAAACAGACTGTACCATCCATGTGGTACCAGCCCATCAGCAGCACTAATCCCTGGTATCTCCGTCAGTATGTCTGTCTCAGGTTCCTGCTCAGCTTGAATTCCCACCTTGAGTTTTCTAAATGGGCTGTAACTTAGGATATCTAAGTTAAATAAAGCCCTTCTTTTCCTGGTTGTTTTGGTTATAAAGTTTGATCACAGGAATAGTAAGTAACATGACTTAGATGGGGTTGCTAACATCTTCTGCCATGGCTCTTTAAGTATTTTATGGGTATGTTGTAATAGTGAAAGGGATAAAAACATATTAGCAGAAAAAAGATAAAGATGAGAACCCACTTAAGGAGTCAATAAGAGTTCTATATATCCAAGGAGAGAGTGTTCCTTTGATACAGTGATGATACTTGCCAAGCTGAAAATGATCTGACATCATTACGCTTAAGTAGAAAATTTTGATGCAGCCCTCAAAGCTAGAAAATTAAGCCAATTATTTTCCTTCTTAGACACTGTGGAGACAGATCTTACCTTCTATCTTCTTTCTAGCCTGCCTCTTGCTCTCTTGCCTTGGCTTTTCCCGGCTAGCAGAAACAATGATTTTTACCTATTTTTTATGCAATAGCTTTGTCCTGAATTCAGCGATGACTAGAATTTTTCCATTTTGCTGCCAAATAAAAACACAATTTATGGTGCTTATTTATTTCTGTTCTTAAGAACCCCAGTCATCTTTTGGATATAGGCCCAGAAGTTGTGTAGCTGGAATCTCAGGTATATCCAATTTTCCCAGGAAACACCACATTGATTTCCAGAGTGGTTGTACCAGCCTGAAATCCCACCAACAAAGGAGAAATGTTTCTGTGCATCCTTGCCAGCATCTGCTCTTGCCTGAGATTTGACCTTAGCCATTCTGACTGGTGTGAGGTAGATTTGCATTTCCCAGATGACTAAAGATGTTGAAGATATGTGCTTCTCAGACATTTGATAATTTTCAGTTGAGAATTCTTTGTTTAGCTCTGTGTCCTATTTTTTAATAGTGTTATTTGTTTCTCTGGATTATAACTTTCTGAGTTCTCTGTATTTATTGAATATTATCCCAGTCTCAGATGTAGAATTAGTAAAGATCTTTTCCCAATCTGTTGGCTGCTGTTTTGTTCTGATGATAGTGTCTTTTGCCTTTCAGAAGCTTTGCAATTTTATGAGGTCCTATTTTTTAATTGTCGATCTTAGAGCATAAGCTATTCGTGTTTTTCTGTTCAGGAAATATTTCTCACTGCCCCTGTATTTGAGCCTGTTTCCTACTTTCTCTTCTATTAGATTCTTCATTTACATTTTATGTAAAGATCCTTGATCCACTTGAACTTGAGCTTTGTCCAAGGACATAAGAATGGATCTATTTGCATTCTTCTACATGCTGACCTACAGTTAAACCAACTCCACTTGTTGAAAATTATGTCTTTTTTCCACTGGATGTCTTTAGATTACTTGTCAAAGATCAAGTGACCATAGGTGTGTGGGTTCATTTCTGGGTCTTTCATTCTATTCCACTGATCTACGTCCTGTCTCTGTAGCAATACCATGCAGTTTTTATCAAGCTCTGTAATACAGCTTGAGGTCAGGGTTGTTACAACTTATAACAAGAACTCATGCTCCACTATATTTATAACAGCTGTATTTACAATAGCCAGAATCTGGAAAGAACTCAGATGCCCCTCAACAAAGGAATGGATACAGAAAATGTGGTACATTTATACAATGGAGTATAACTCAACTATTGAAAACAATGACCTCATGAATTTCTTAGGCAAATAGATGAAAGTAGAAAATATCTTCCTGAGTGAGGCAACCTAGTCACAAAAGAACACACATGTTATATACTCACTGTTAAATGGATATTAAGCAAAAGGATTGAAATACCCATGAATAAAACTCAAAGAATATATGAAGCTCAGAAGAAGGAAGAGCAAAGTGTGGAAACTCCAGTCCTCCCTAGAAGGGAAAACAAAATACTCACAGAAGTTAGTGTGTGGGAGGGACATGGGAGGAAGAAAGGAGGAAAAGAGAAACAGGACAGGATCAGGTATGGGAGGAGACAAGGATGAAAGTTCCAGATGCCAGGAAAGCAAGAGTATCCTAGGATCCAGGATGACATTAGCTAAAATATCTAACCAAGGGGAGGAAGAAACCTATAGAGACCATATCCAGAGGTTAGGCTAGGCCCCCGGTTGAGTGATGGAGCCACCCAGTCATCTCCATTTTTTTTAACCCAAAATTGCTTCTGTCTAAAGGAAATACAGGGGCAGAGAGTGGAGCAGAGCCTGAAGGAAAGGCCATCCAGAGACTACCCCACCTAGAAATCTACTCCACATATAAACACCAAAAACAGATACTATTGCAGATGCCAAGAAGTGCTTGCTGACAGAAGACTAATATAGGTGTCTCCTGAGAGGCTCTGCCAGAGCCCGACAAATTCAGATGCAGAATCTTGCAGCCAACCATTAGACTGAGCATGGGGACCCAGATGGAGGAGTTGGGGAAAGGAATGAAGGAGCTGAAGGGTTTGCACCCCTAAAGGAAGAACAACAATATCAACCAACCCAACACCACAGACCTCCCAGGAACTAAACCACCAACCAAAGAGTACACATTGGGTTAATCAGGACTCCAGCTGCACATGTAGCAGAGGATGACATTGTCTGGCACCAAAGGGAGCAGAAACCCTTAGTCCTATGAAGGCTTGTTTCCCCAGAGTAGGGAAATATCAGGGTGGTGAGGTGGGAGTGGGTGACCAGGTGGGAAGTACCGTCATAGGAGCAGAAGGAGGGGGGATGGGATAAGGTATTTGTGGAGGGGAAATAGGAAAAGCAGATAACATTTGAAATAAAAATAAATAAAATATCTAATAAAAAATGAAATCCAGTCATAACTACCAGACCAAAAGGAATCTGCATTGGTTTCTCACTGAGTGTAGAATAGTTTCTCCTTCAGCATAGTACATTACACCCTGTGGTCCTCCAGTATGGACCACTGATCCAACTCGGATGACTCACATACCTCAATGACCATGAGCATCTATCTATCTCTCTTCCTCTTAAACAAAATTCTACTCATTTTCAAGGGTGCTCTCAAGCACTGAGTCCTTTTTCAAACCTCTTTTTATACGTGACTTACAGGAAATGCAACCCTCACCTTTTGTGGTGAGAAGTCACCAACCAAAGGTTTAGTATAATCCTCTTATTGTTTCAAAGATAGTTCAGTTTCACTTATTCCAAAACTGTCCTATATGTTAATTTTTATATAAATATAATACACTTATGGGCTAAATATATTCCAGAATGCTTCAGGCCAAAGGTTTGAGTATCAACAACTCATAGATCCACTTTGAATAAGCAAAAAAACAAATTCACCTTTTTGTGTTGTTGTATAAGGATATCTATCTCATAGCAATGTATTAGACAAATGTTTTCTATAGGCAATTTGAGCAAGATAAATTTAGGAGAAATATTACTATAACATGTATAAAGCTCTAAAATATCACCATAATATTCCCTAAAATCAAACAACCAAGCCATCTGTACTGGCTGGTTTTGTGTCAACTTGACACAAGCTGGAATTATCACAGAGAAAGGAGCCTTTCTTGAGGAATGGCCTCCATGATATCTACCTGGAAGGCATCTTCTCAACTAGCAATCAAGGGGGGAGGGGGCCAGCCCATTGTGGATGGTGCCATCCCTGGGCTGGTAGATATGGGTTCTGTAGGAGCCTAGTGAATGGCTAATTATATAAACTATGTACATGTAAAAAAATTAATGGGTGATAAAATAAATTAAAGCGTTTTATATTTCACTATTTACTCAAAGACAAACTAGTAAATATTATCAATGGTCGAACAGAAACATTCAGAATCTGTTGCATACACTGTGTACTGTTTAGTATTATTAACCAATAAACAAATACTAAGCTGTGTGCTTTACAAGTGTATCAGAGAAACATATAGTATAGACAATGTTCAAGAGTTTGTAGTAAGAGTCCCAGTGCTTCACAATGGTTGTTGTTCAATTAATTGGGATCTAATTAAGCCAGAGTTTGGATACCAGCAACCATATAGCAAGCCAGGCATCTAGCTCATGCCTGTAACTCAGTTCTAATCAAGAGAAAGACAGGAAGTTCCCTAGGCTGTAGGCTTCGATTTTTACAAAACCTTCTTTAATAAGGTTATCAAACACTTCATCACCACTTGTAACTCAGTGTCCAGTGATCTGGGATAAAAGATGGTAAATAGGATAAGGGGGTGTGAACCTGTTTAAAGAGAATTTTGGTGGTGATTCCAATCTCTGTTGTCAGGGTACCAGCAATCCAGTTCAGTAGTGTCAGGATACCAAGAGTCCAGTTCATCAAACAGGAATCAGCACTGGCATTCGGATCAGCAGAGAGCCGGCCTCTATCTAATCCACAGAAGTCAGCAGGATAACCAGAACCAGCAACCAACAATACTTTCTCTGCCATGCCTTTCTCAGTGCAGTGAACAGTGACTGACGGAGCAAGACCAGCAAATAAATGGTTACACAGCAAGCAATGCAAGTACCACCCCCTCCATCACTGTCTGTTGAGTCCCACTTATAATTTTTCCTAATATCGCATGTTCTCTCACAGGTCTTGATTCAAAATTTAAAAAAAATCACATGAGTCTGCCTCAGCAGAACATCATGTGAGTCTGTATCATATGACACAGCCAGATATTTATACTTCACTGGGTCTAGCTGCTTCTAACCTAACTGGAACTATAAAAGCTCTATATTCAGAGAGTCATTCAGCTTATAGAGAATAGCTTATAATATTATATATAATATATATATATATATATATATATATATATATATATATGTGTGTGTGTCTAACATACACACACACACACACACATATACATATATATAGTTATGGGAT
Organism: Micromys minutus; assembly: GCF_963924665.1. Classification (NCBI taxonomy): domain Eukaryota; kingdom Metazoa; phylum Chordata; class Mammalia; order Rodentia; family Muridae; genus Micromys; species Micromys minutus. The sequence goes on from NC_137984.1 coordinate 25,706,826, forward strand.
TGTAGATAAAGCTTACTTTCTCTGCCTATAGGTACAGTCACCTGGACCTTCTCTCTTACATGTATGTAAACTTACCCAGACACTCATAAGTAACTAAATCCTCAATAAAAAGTATTTTGATGGGGAGACATATGGTGTGGCTCTTATAGGTAATGTCATGTTCTGTACAGTGCACTAAACCAGTAGAACACTGCCTCAGGACCAAAGGTCTTTTATGCAAAAATATAATTTGTCATAAAATATAATTATGTTGCTTCATTACAGTATGATGGTCTGTTTAACACATTTAATAATGTCCCACTCAGCAGTAGATTCCATTGCCAATAAAGTCCATTACTCCTATTGCTGTGTTTAAAATAAATCCTATTCCAACTAGGAAAAGTTCAGATGGGAGACTTTCTGGCTTAATCTTTTATACTAGAGAAAAAGCTGACATTTGAAAAAGCAAGAATGATTCTTTATCTATAAAATTAACTACTTAAAAATTAAAGACTTTTTAAAAATTTAAACATCAACTATTACTCATTAGAATACTCCTCTTTTCAGTCCAAAATTTTGAGGAGGAAATTGCTTTTTATCTCTAATCAGTTTTATGCTTTATCAAAAGCTTTCTTGAAACATTTCAATGACTATGACACACCAGAAACTTCTCTGTGGAAAACTGAAACTGAAATGATCCTCGGGATGACTAATGTCTGTTGCAAATAAACTCAAATGTCAAAACAATGCAGACGTTATAAGCCCAACTGTGAGCTGAGGAAGCGATTTACAGTGCTTCCCAAACCCTGCATTTATTTTATAGCTGCCATATGAGATTTTATTTCTGGATGAAAGCTGCATTGATAAAGAGGTTTAATTGTCTGTCAGTATGCCTTATGGTAAAGTTGTTTCATTTACTCCAAGTCTGAATCTCATTACGGGCTCAATTCTCCAGGCTCCCTTCCATCTTAAGGCGGTGCTTAATTAGTGAAGCCAAGTGATGAAGGCACACCAGTCATGGCTTTAGTTCATCCTGCTTTCATGATGAATCTAATTGGCTATTGATTTCCCATCCTCAAACAGATCAGACACCACTCAATCATGATATTCGTTCTCCAGGACCTTCAATTCCCACTTTCAAGAGCTGTCAGCACAATCAAGGTCATCCAATCAACCAATCAACAGCCAGGTAGAGGTTGAAAATGTCTTTGAAAATGATGCCTAATTCTTTGGTTTCTTTTTTTTTCTTTTCCCCCCAAAAAAAGATTATGTTCCTATCATCATTTTTTCTTATTTAGCATATGAATAAAGCTTTCATTTCCTAACAACTATACTTGGAAAGAGTTGCTTGCATTTGAAAGGTTGATTGTGTTATCTGCAGACAAGCCATAATTTTACTCAAAACTAATTCTACCCTTTTTCCATGTCTGTAATATTTTGAAAATAATCCGACACTATAAACAGTTAGAACTTGTCAAAGCAAATAGATCCTTCTAATTTTAGCCAAAAGATCTTTATTAATTTCAACTGCAGTCTCAAGAGATGATTATTACATTAAAAAGTAAAGCAGAAAAATGAACAACTTAGACCTTTTTGTTATATACATGCCTGTGCAGACACACACCCACACCCACACACACACACAAACACACACACTTTTACACCAAGAATCTGGGGGAGTATAGGAACTCTTAGATGTTATTTTTTAAAATTACCTTCCAGTTCATGAGGTTGTGTTTCAATAATGCTTTTATCATGAAGTAGAAGGGAAGCCACATGGACTTCTTTTCTTCAGAGGAGAGCATTGTCTGGCATTAATAAAAGGAGAAGCCTTTCGTCCTCTGAAAGCACATTTCCCCATTGTAGAGAATGCCAGGGTGGTAAGGTGCAAGTGGGTGGGTGGCGAGGAGGAGTGTGCTCCTAAAAGCAGGGGGAGAAGGGATGAAAAGGAGGGACCGGGAAAGGAGATAACATTTAAAATATAAATACATAAAATATCCAGTTAAAATTAAAAAAAGATCTGTTTCTACCATTCAAATGATTTTCTTGACTAAGGTATGTGTGGATCACCTTGACTGTACCTAAGCTTTTATCTATGTAGAACTTGCTCTCTACCAGGCTGCCCTTGAACTCTGGGATCTGCTTGTCTCTGTCTCCTGAGATTAAGGAGCACACTAACTTGTGTAGAGCTATGCTTTTCATAACCACTATTCACCATGATCAGACCAAAGGCCTGTGTCTTTCATCCTCAAGATCTAAGTCACAAGTGTGCCATCATTTTCCGCATTATAGTTCACTCTAGATTAAGTCAAATGGAAACAATAATCAGGTAATAATGACTAGGATGGTGTTCAACTATAAAGCTAAGGTAGAAGCTTGGCCCCATGTCACCACTCTCTTAGCTGTTTTATCTCCTTGAACACAGGGGTGCTATTCTACCTCCCTGTGTCCCTTTATTCATTGCACCATACATTTTGTACGCTTTCTATCAAAGTTGTTTCTTTTCATCATAAGGTTCTTCACAAGAGTGAGCTTTAGTAACCACACAACAAAATTTATACCAGGCAGGTTGGAGGCTTCCTTTACCAAACTAACTAATCTCAATCTCTTCACTTTAGCCTCAGAGTGACTCTTTGGACACTAGCAAACAGCAGCCACATTCCTCACCAAAACATGAAAACAGTCTCTCAGTCATATATTAAATTTTTTCTTCTCTGAAACCTCTAGACCTGGGCTTCTACAGTTTAAATCACTCTCAGAACAAAGTCTTCCATATTCATACTAAGATAGCTCATTAAACCCCACTTGTAAAATTCCTCTGATTTCCAAATCCATCATCCCAAAATCCACATCCTTCCAAACTAAAGCATTGTTAGGCCTGTCACAGCATTACTTCACTCCTGGTAACAGTTCTGTCTTAGGGTTTCCACTGCTGTGAAGAGACACCATGACCAATGTGCCTCTTATTAAAATACCAATATTTAATGGGGTCTAGCTTATAGTTTCAGAGGTTCAATCAATTATCATTATGACAGGAAGCATGGCAGCATCCAGGTAGGCATGGCACAGGAGGAGCTGAGAGTTCTACATCTTGTTTGAAAGACAAAGAGTAGACGACAGGCACTCACTGGCTAAGAAGAAACTCACATAGCAAAGGCCCACAGTGACATACTTCTTCCTAAAGGGTCATACTTCTGAAAAGTAGTATGGGCCCAGCATATTCAAACCACCACAGTTACTTTAACTACTACTATTATTAAACACAATGACCAAGGTAACGTGTAAAACCTGTAGTTTATGGTTGGAGTCTATGATGTTGGACCAAAGGCAGAGCAGCAGAACTCTGAAGCAGTAGGCAAGAAATCGTGTCTCCATGCACAAGTAGGAAGCCAAGAATCCATTGGGATGGCCAGACACTTGACACTTCAAAGTCAACCTCCATGGAACTCATCCTCCCAAAAGACCACACCTCTTAGTCCTTCCCAAATAATTCCACTAAAAAGGAGCTGGGTAGCCACCACACTGATCTAGCAAACTGATATTTGCCACAAGAAATCTGTACTTAGCGAAAACATCAGAATTTCAGTCCTTCCATGAATCCTACCTACAAGAGAATTGACTTATTTCTGGTCACTATGCTTTGAAACACGCAAATCTGAAAAAGATGAAGAAATAGTATTCTTTCCTGTATAGCAATGTTTTGTTCATTTTAGCTCTGAAAACATGTCTTTGATTTGTACGTGTTTTAATCTCTCTTTCTCCTTTTCCTCTCTCTCTCTTTCTCTCATTATACTCCCCTTCCTTTAGAAGGCATTTTCTGTTTCTCAAGCCAAGAAGAACCCTGAGGATCAATAATGTAATCCTAAAATCCTCTCACATCAATTACCCGTGTAGCTAGCTGGCTAGACATCAATGTTAGCTGTATCTTATAGTACAGCTCCTTATTAATTTCTTTACAGTGATGTTTTGCTTGACAAATCTGATTACACATGTACAAATTTCAAATAATCTCAGACATCTATCCCTGAATCTTAGTCACTGTCTTTAAATGTAAATTATAAAATTGTAATCTTTACTTGAAATTGCAGAATTCATGCAAGACCTTACAGTAACACACATTTAAATGGAGTCAGTACATAGGGATCTCTACAAACACTTTACAAAGAAAATGTCAACCGAAAGCAACCTTCCGCTTATAACATATCTTAAAGGTAAATGGAGACAACAAACCTAAGTATTGGATTCAGCATGTGAACTTCAGTCTGTGACCATCTCTGTTCTAGGTTGCTCTCTGTTGCTTTGATATAATGATGACCCGAATCAGCTTAGAGAGAAACACTTACCTTCATCATCTAGTGTAGTCATAGATGATTTCAATATTACAACTGAGTCTCCCATAACTCCAACTTGCACCCACCAAACATCACTTTTTGATTTATACATTTGGTTTTAAAATCTGTTTGGGATTTTAATAGAAATGTCCAGTTTTAATAAAGTCATTTATCTTTGAAATGATTCACACCAGAATTTCACAGCAGGGAGACCAACATACTAGAGACCTCCATTTGGGGGTACATTTTTTCCTTTAATGAAATCTTATTTAAGTTAATAAAACTAACTTTCCCCAGAAATACATAGTAAGTTTCCTAATAAAATTGTTTTGTAATATAATGTGTATTTTCAAGATATTAGCCTGTCATTTGCCCTTCAGTTTCATATACACACACTATAGACAGTTATTTAGGCTGGTTGTTCTGCTTCTTTATAGTTTTATACGTATACTAAGTAGTATGATTAATAGATGGTCCTAGAGTCTTGGTGGGAAATGTTTGAAACTCAGAGAAAACTTCATTCTGGTTTTAACCCAAAACAACTTGAACTGAGAAGATTTTCAGGTGATCGGGTTATGGGAGTTTGGTAAGAGGTGTTTTCTTTAGGCAGCTCCAAGGTTAGAGGTATGGAATGCTAATTGAAATGAAAAAAAAATCTGTGAATAATTTCAACTACCTCAAAATTTCATTTTCATCATCGCTGACAGCAATGCTTAATCCAACACAAATAGCAAATCAGTGTAAGTTTTGTAAATACTCACTATTAAATAGAGTGGAAGATATTTGAGAGCCATTGAATAAAATCTATTGCTGCCCCACATATGACTTACTGAAGAAAGAAAGTGCTCCAGCAGACACAGTGCCACATTTGCATCAGTTACAACTGACTTCACCATGGTAGCTTCAGCCCTGCAGTGTCCCCTTATTCCCATTGTTAGTTTTATGTCATTGGACTCAATGTCACAGTTTCTTATGTGCTTCTATTTGTCTGAACATGCTCATGGTTTGCCCCAGAATATTTTAATCTTAATATTTTTTTTCAGTTTTTCTTGTTTGAGATTATAATATGGTTGCCACATTTCTTCTGTCACTTTCTTCCCCTCGAAAACTACCAGAGACCTCTCTCCACCCACTCCCTTTCTAATTCTGGACCTCATTTTTATTAATTGTTTTTAGGTCCATTCCTAAGTATAACCTGCTCAGTCCATAATGTTACTTGTATGTGTATGCTTCTAGGAAGGGCTGTTTGGCATTAGACAACAAATTGTGTTGTTTCCTTGGTTATACCACCTCTCCCAACCTCAACGTTCCTCCGGTGCCTACGTTTCCTTATGGGCTTCTCCTGACTATTTTGGCTTGTTCTTTCGTGCCAACCTAGTTAAGCTCATGTTAGGCAGTCATATTGGTAAGGCTTTATGGGTGGAGCTTCTGACATTAGCAGAAGATAGTCTCACAGCAACCCCCCTAATCCTCTGGCTCTTAGAATTTTTCTGTCCCTTCTCCTGCAGTGTTCCCTAGACCTTTTATGGCAGCAAATGATAACTGATGTATATATTATGCATCGTTGACATAATGTTCTCCTGTTTTGATATGTCCGTGACACAGTCTTTGTGCAAGTGCTTCCCCCTCTCCAAATCATTTCAAATTTCAAGAGAAAAAAATCTAAACATCCTAATTTACATGAATCCTTGCAAGCTAAAGCTGTGTCATTCAAGGGCTGTCTGTATTATTCCACGTTCTGCTTAGCACATCCTTCCTGCGGAGGGCTATAGAAAGACAGAACAATGAGACATATGTGATTTATGTATTTTCTCACTACTCAAGAATTTTCTACGCTTTTGAAAGAATTTGAACAACCAGATTTTCTGAATTTTATAAGAAAATGTCTCTATTGGACCTCTTTTTATTTTTCTTAACTATGTATTAGATCTCTCTCTCTCTCTCTCTCTCTCTCTCTCTCTCTCTCTCTCTCTCACACACACACACACACACACACACACACACACACACAATCACACATGCATACAACATGTATGCATGCATGTACAAATGTGTATTATATACACACAGCTGTCAAAGTTCTGATAGTGTACATAAATGCTTCTAATTTATTTTTTTTATTTTGGCCTGTACCTTCATAAAGCTACAAAAACCCTATGAATTACAACATGTGAAATACAAATAATGCTTCTAATAAGTACACAGACACAAATGAAGGAAAAATATTTGGGAAGGCAAATCAAACTCTCAATGGAAACAGGCCTGATCTTGGCTAATCTTATTAAGAGCTTTACTGCAAGGCGCAGCAAATTAGCAACATTATGAAGGAGATTTGTATGCAAATTTCCCTTTTGCTTTCTCTGGGAACATGTTTGCCTTGGTCCAGCACTTATGGGGAAAGGCTTTGATCTTATCAGATGATTGGTAATGCCTCTCAGTGATAGAAGGAATGAGAATAGCCTGGGGGAATTGACTGAGGACTGCTCAAGAGACTAGCAAATCCAGATTTAATGTTTAGAGCCAGGAAGGATTCACTGTAGGAAGTTACACTTGTAACTTAGCAGGACTAACCCCTGACAAGCAATCCCCATTCATTAGAAAGACAACTGGATCTGTGGTGATGAGGTTACCTCATCTCTCTTTAGAGTCTGCACCACACCTTCTGATGTAGAGTGGAAAAGCAAGGAAAATCATAGGGAGATGGAAAGGGAAAAGGCACCCTCTTCCATGATTCTGGTTGAAGGCTTTTGCCTCGGGCATCAAAATTTCAACATTTGGTTAATTTCTATGTCCTTATTCAGCTATAAATCTGCAGTTTGATAGGAGTCTAACCAGAAACCTGCTTTATGGAGATATGATGTGTCCTAACTTCTTTGCACAATCATAATGGCATCAGAATTTTCTTGAGGAGACCCAAGGCAAGACTAGTGTGGCCTTTAACCCCATGTATCAAGAAGAAGAAAAAGGAGAGAGAGGAGAGAGAGAGAGAGACAGAGAGAGAGAGAGAGAGAGAGAGAGAGAGAGAGAGAGAGAGAGAGAGAGACAGAGAGAGAGAGAGAGAGAGAGAGAGAGAGAGAGAGAGAGAGAGAGAGAGAGAGAGGAGAGGAGAGAAAGAGAGAGAGAGAGAGAGGGAGAGAGAGAGAGAGAGAGAGAGAGAGAGAGAGAGAGAGAGAGAGAGAGAATTAGAACTTTGATCATCCTTTGAAATGAACTTAAAACCTAACCTAATGGTTACCCATTAAGACCTTAAGTGTAATTTCCTCTTTTTGTGACACACTTGCCAGTGCTCTCTGGCAAAACTTTTCTTTAGAAAATACATTGAAGTTGTGTTTTATACTGGTTCAGCCTGAAATTCTCTTCTGCACTGAAGTTAAGGATCTAGTTTTAACTGAGTTGATCTCTCTGAAAGATTACAGGGAGTCATCAGGCTGCTGCAGGGAGCAGAGTGGAGCTGTACTTCTCTTTCTGAGTCTGTGACACTGCTCATGTCTGCCTAAGCGTATTCTTTCTCTGTAACCCTATGGGATGGTTCAGTAGCTCTTCATAACCGCTCCTCCTGAAAACCATAGAGAAATCTTTCCACTGTCTACCTTGTTTTCATTTATAGCTGGATACATTGGCCCTGAACACTACCTAATCTTACTCAATATTCATACCAATTGAACTTATTTTGAATTAAATTATTGTCTACTTTAAAAATCAAGCAACTACTAGAGTTACATTTTTGAACACACACTTAATAGAAATGACTTGCATATAAAACATCAGTTCTTTTGTACATCTAAATCCCACTAACTTGAAAAGCTTCCGTTTTTGGAGACATGAATATTCCATTGACACCTCTCTACAGATCAGAGATACATTGAATAAGTGCCAAATTTTCAGTTTGCTATTTGATGTGTAGACAGTTCAAAGTTTTTCATATCCATTCATTGATTTTTATCTGAAAGAATAAATATGAATGATATCTAAAGGTGATTGGAGTTGTAAGCTGAGTTATACCTGAATTTTTGAATAATACCATAAATGAAGGGATGAAGTATTTGAAATCCATTGACATGAATGAACATTTCCCATCTGTGTATTAAGAAAACATTCATGAAATTGAATAATTATAGTCATTTACATGTAGCTATGTAAATGACACTCTCTACAGTGACATTTTTAACCATTGTCTCATTCCAAATGTGTTCCAAGTGTGGATAAATAGAAACCCTTTAACTATTCTGTTGTGCCAAAAGTTGGATGTCACTGGTTTAAAACCACAGATACACACCCCCCTCTCACACACACACAATTTCCTTTGCCCCAATTTTTTGCTTATTTAATTAGTCTTCATTTTTAGGTGTTAATTCAAGAAGATTAAATCAGTCTCTTGCATTTTTGGTCATTTGTGAAAATCTAAGAGTTTTTAAAATGACTGCCCTACTGTCTACAAATTCAATCACATTTGAAAATAAATTCTGGTAGCTATCCTTAATTAAGAAAAAAATTAAAGTGAGAATATCTATGGAGAATATCTATTCTAATTGCACCTCTTGAAAATTATCACACCTAAAAAAGCATAAAGAACATAAAGTGAACAGAGGCTTATCCATCTAGACATTTATTTTACGTTTCCATATTTAAAACATACTCAGTTTCAAGGTGATCTTCCACCTACTTTTGAATATATTGGCATTATTTTGGTGTCACTGAGGTAGGACTACCCTTGATCAAGCTAATGCTTAGAGAAATAAAGGTCATTTAAAATAAACACATTTACTGCAATAATGAAGGAGACCTAGGATGTAAACAACTCTTTTAATATCGAAGCCAATTTATCAATGATTGTGTCATTAGCTTATCAAATGATCTATAACTTAACATCAGGTTTGTAAAGGAGAAATGAATATGGTAAGTGACAGTGATGTTAGTATGTTCCAAGAACTAACTCACTCTTCTCCTTTACCTTCTTGCTCTCTATTCCTTTCTTCTTTTCTCCTCTCCTCCTTCCTCACCCTTCTTTCATCACTGTCTCCCTTTCTTCCTTCCTTCATTCATTCTTTCCTTTGTTCCTTCCTTTGCTCCTTCCTCTGTTCCTTCCTTTGTTTCTTCCTTCTTTCCTTCCTTCTTTCTTTCCTTCCTTCCTTCCTTCCTTCCTTCCTTCCTTCCTTCCTTCCTTCCCTCCTTCCTTCCTTCCTTCCTACCTTCCTTCCATCCATCCTTTCAGTTTCATTTCCCTCAGTTCAGAGATTGAAACCAACATGTTTGTCGCAAGTGCTATACTATTATTGAGCTATGTTCATACTCCAAGAACTACCTTTCTTAACAGTAGTTATTGTAGAATTGTGGGGTGTCTCTTCACCCTGATCTTGTAGCTTTTTAGTATGTAATTTAATTAAGACCATGTATATAGGGAACTTCTGCCAACTTATTCCTTAAGGAGTATATCTGCATTCTTATTTACAGGACTATTGTTTGTTGGCATAATCTTAAGTTATGATTCAAAAATTATGTTTATTTATTTATTAAGTAAATAATGAGAGAGACTTTGGGGCCAAGGCAATGATAGTATCTATTGTCTCTGCATTTAAGTTGTCTGTAGTTACTTATAGAGGTACAATATTCTTCCATTGGTTCTATAATGTCTTAAACCATTTTTCTTAATTATCATTTAAATACCAGCAACATAAGAGAAGGTAGCACTGAGAAGCTAGGCTGCAATCAAATTGTAATCATTTTGAGGAAGTCAAGAAAATATGAAGCAATAAAAATAAGAAATAGAAATTATAGTTCATTCCTACCACTTTTAGAAAGATTTGATTATGCTTTTGACTGTTTCATAATAATTCATTATATAAGAAATTCATTATAAATACATATAGAGTTTGAAACCTCTGATTTGTAATATTTTTTAAGGACAATGATTAGTAATAATTTTTAAATCCATTTTAGGGTACTAATTAAGGCAGAAGTTCACTTTAGAAGCATCCTTACATTTGAGATTATTTCTTATTTTCAAAATATATACAAAATACCTGGATCCAGACAGCAGTCTTCAAGTGGTGACACCCAAGAGAGTGCCAAGTGCAGTGACTGAGAAAATAAACGCAGGTCAGTCTCAGTCAAGCTACTCATGTCTCTGTGAGGCTTCCTGGCCATGTGTCTACATCACAGTATCTCTGAGACCAGTGGGGCATCCACACTAGCCTGTCTGCCCTGCTCACTTCATCTCCAAACATGTTTCACTATGAGGTTCCATTGTAGTATATGAATCCTCCCAATCTTTCAGGAGAAAGCTGGGGAGAACTGGAGACTACATTTAGTTTGCATACAAGATTTTATATGGATTATTGCATGGACTTCTGAGACAAATCAGTAGGCAATTGGACATAGAAAATATCTTTGTCAGTTGGTGAACTGTGACAGAAAGAACCACTAACTCTTTGATTTCAGATTATGCGCACAGCTGCCTAACTGAGACATTTGAATGTTAATCCAAGACAGTTTGGTAAAGCAAACTTTTATGGTTATGAATTACTTTAAATTAGCTAATTCTATCTGGTAGCTTAAGATAAAGAGTGCTCTGATTTAGACTTGTGCGAATATTTTATTTAGACTACTCCAACCTGAATTGTTTCTAAACCTAGAATTCTTGTGAGAATTAATACCAACTAGATAAAGACCTAGTTCAGAAAAAGGAAATCAAGTCATCATATCTATAGAAGCTGCTTGATTTTCACCCCTCATATTTTAGAAAAACCTATACTAATAATAAATCACCAAGATGCTTAGAAAAATTTAATCTATTTGTATAAGTCATTTAATAAGTCTGATAAAAGCTTAGCTTTTTTAAACTCATTGATTGCAAGATATGTAAAACTTATAAATTTATATAGAGAAGTACTTCTGTATGAAATAATTTTTCTCTCATTATGTATTATTTAAATGTATTTCAAACAGTTTTATGTTATTACTGCATGTACATTGCATTTGAACTTAAATAAATTAGTCCATGTCTTATGGAAGATCTCTTTGGTGTCCCTGTATGATATAGCTTAGAGGTGAATACCTAGGTTTTTAGGGCTCCTACTACTTTCACCATTACGACTACCAAATCTATTATACTAAACTATATACATATAAATATACATGTGTGTTCATTGTACATACCTATGTATATCACAATATTTTAATAATCAGGTCATTTAACTTGTTTTATTTATTATACTCATTAAAATGCATAAAAACTCTGCTTTTTAAAAAAGGTCTGCTAAATCATTGTACACTCTTTAGTGAGGAGTATTACATTTTAAATACATATATAAATATAAACATGTATAGAGATATATGCAGGTGCCTCCAAATAAATTCAGGAAAGCTACTCTCTTACCAGCTATGTGAAATCTGATTTAGCATGCTTCATTCCCATTGCTAGCGACTTTCTGGAAAAGTAATCTACAAGAAGTGTGAGGAGTGCCCTTAATTTGATTTTTATTGGCTACCTATCTGTGACTAAAATTAGATTGTTTATTCTTCTTGAACTAAATCCAACTGCAGGCCAATGTAATTTATTTTTACAAAGAACCTTTATAACTTATTTTTGAATCTTCAACATATTCCAAATCTATTTGTTTGTTTGTTGACTTTGTTAGGCAATCTTTAAAATGATTTTATGTCAACTTGATGACTGTGAAGAAATACTATGGAAAGATGTGAAAGGGTTTATCTAGTCCTAAATATCTCATTTTTCATCTACATATTTCCCCAAAGAAGGTTTCTAGAACGTCCAACATGGTGTATGCATGCTTGAGGAATTCTCTCTGGCTGTTAAGAAGGCAGGAAACGAAGGCAGCATGTTGTATTGTCTCTGATCAGAGTGAACAAAGATTTTCCTTTTACACTGACTAGGTCGGTTTCAAAAGTGAGGGCCCAAAGTCTTCCGGTGAAAATATTGATGAAATAATAAAAGACTACATTATTGCTGACTAGCTCTTTTCCATGGTTTTCTTTTTCCTGCTGAAAATTTGTGCCTAAAATATTAGTGATGCTGATCATGAAAACTATTTTCCTAGAAGTGCAGAAAGAGCATATTTATTAATGTGTACTAAAATATACCAAGGCATACCTAAGGAATATATATAGATACTTGTGTGTCTAGTGTTTCTATCCTCAGAGGAGACATCAAAGAAGAGTGAGTGAGTGAGAGAGAGAGGGAAAGAGAGAATGAGAGAGAGAGAGAGAGAGAGAGAGAGAGAGAGAGAGAGAGAGAGAGAGAGAGAGAACTTAGTCTTTGTGGTTTTGTAATGATAATACTTGAATGATTTCTAAATGAGTGAATGGATATGATTTATAAAATTAACACCATGAATGTACCATCATTTTTCCCATTATAACTTGCATCTCAATATACCTACAGAAATACCAACTCATGTGATAAGGCAAGAAGTACTGGTCCTCAGAGTTGAAAGCATTTCATCAGTAAAAACTTGGAACATTAAATGGGCCCCACCTTTAAAAACCTCAAAGTTTATCAAAGTCCACAAGCATATAAGTTAAAAAAATGAACAACACCTCTGATTATACAGGGACTAGTAAGGATTTAATATAGATTTTTCAGGTAACACATATATGTATGTAAGGAATGAATTTGTAGGATGGTTTTGGATGTGGAAATGTATTTTGTATATATAAGGAGGTTGATGAATAACCTACAAATGACACCCCAGACAGATCCTAGTCTCAGAGGTTGATGAAGTCTTTACAACAGATGGGTAATATAGATTATGGAGCAGGACTTTTGATGAGAATAAGGAGCAAAGTGATAACAGAAAATTAGCTGATGACATGTGGAACTTAGCAGTAGAACACAAAGAAATGAATATTACAACACACAATTCTCTGAAATAGCTAGTCTTGGTTTTACTTTATGCAGAACCAAAGAATACCAAACAGAAGATTACTTGGGTTTTCAGAAAATGTCTTTAAAATATATATGCCTATATATACTACCTGTGCCTTCATTTATTTATTCAGGGTTTAGTGATTACCATCTCTGTACTAGACACTCTGGAAGGATATTAAAAATGTAGGCATGGCAGCCCTAGGTCTCAAAGAGCAGGGTGTTTTGGAAGATTCAAGTAATTCATCAGTAGATAAGCAAATAAGAGATCAAAATGTTAGATCAATGCAAAAAAGGAAAGGGTTGAATTGTGGAGATGTATTTTGTACTTGGCAGGGACATAGTGCTTACAAGGTGACACATTACCTAATTCTCAAAAGATGAAAGTATTCTACACAAGAAGCTCACTTTAGGCATAAAGAGGAGCAGGGAGAAAGACAAGTGCACCCATAAGAACTTGTAGCTTTAGGAATATAAGAACAAAAAATGTAAAACACATCCCATGATGTGGTATGCTAGAGTACAAAAAAGTGAATAAAATCCTTATTGGTAGATAATAAATATTAACTAAGTTTACTTATTTGACTGAAAAAGATTCTCTAAATGTCACTTGCATATGAACTATCAGAAATAAGTATATTAGTGTGAATAATTAAAACTGAAAGGCCAGATTAAGGCGAAAGGCAACCCTGCCATCAAGCTCAGTGGAAGAATGGCTTACCATGCTTCCCGCCCACATGTTATTAACCTCTGACTAGGCATTAGCTTTATTGATGGGAACTGCGTAATTGTTAATCAGTTTTCTTCACAGAGACAAACTTCTCTTCTAATTTTTTTAACACACTGAGTTCTACCTGATCTTTTGTTCTTTTTTAAAAATATGCTATCTTTGGCACCCCAGCTGTTAGCTGGGGGTTGTATTCTTTCTAAAATATGGTCTCTTCTAATATGCTCTGTTTGATCTTATTCTAGAAAGCGTACTTCTGAAAGCATGTGGCATTGCTGGTTACATTTATTTAGCCATACTAAATTCTTGTACTGGATAAATATACTTCAGAAACATACCTCAGGTTTTCCTTTCCCTTCTCTCCTACAACATTATTTGCTGAAAGTGAGACACCATGTTGGCACAATGTCTTTCTAGCTAATGAAAATAAATGGGCGAACTTTCTTTCTTTAGATCTCTGCTGTGCCAAGCAAGGTTAAAGCTCTACTCTGAGAAGGAAGCTAAGCTTTTTCAAGATCTTCTAGAGTTTGATTTATGTGGCATGTTGATTGGTTTTAGATCTGGCCCTTGGGAGTGTCTAGTGTCAGAGAATAGCAATGGGCTTATAGACTGCTCTTTTGCACACTGGAATCCAGTTCATTTTTGATAATGGTTTAGACAATGTAAAGGCTGGATGAACTCAAGACAGGTAGGAAGAGAAAACAGAGGATCCATTTGAAAGTAGAGTCTATGGCCTGCATTAGACTTGCGAATCACCCACAACTTCTCAATGCCAATTAAGCTGAACATTCATGGTTTTAGGGACACTCTGGAGGAATTAACTATTTATCCTCAGATGGTTGCCGGTGGTGCCTTGCATGGAAATGCTCATGTAGCAACACATGACTGGTTTTGAGACTTTTCTTTCCCTCTGAAAGAAAGAAAAATGAAAACAATATTATGAAGTTTATTACTTTTTTGGTTGTCTTTAAAATGTGTTTTCATATTGATGTTTTCTCTCCAAATTACAAGTCGTGAATTAATAGTGACAATGTTCTTTCTAAATTGGAAGCAGATCTTGGAGCACATAGGAAGAAAAAGACCAAGCACATAGGGAGAACAGAACCTATGGATAAACTCATGGCTCTCCTACTGCTTCCTACATATTTTCATACACAGGAGTAGCTTATATGATAGAAACTTCTTCCTTTCTCTTTCTTTTCTATTCTATTGTTTGTCATCTCATATGGTGAAAGAAAATCTGAGAGATAACTACCATGCTTCAGAAGAGTCTCAGTAGAATACTCTTCAGAGTGGATTCACAGCATCTGTTTTCTCTTCAACTGGGGGCTTGCCTCTTCTGGGGCGGCTTATGCCAGTAGTAAAATCATCTACATGTACTTGGCAGAAAGAGGCAAGAAACTATGCATTATTAATTACTGAGTTGCAAAACAGCTATTAAAAGATGCAGAAATCTAAATTTAGATGGGCTTTGATTATAATATTTTATAACATCTTAATTGACAAAACAAACTGTTTATTGTGCTTTGATGAAAATCAAAGTCAGTGGCTGACAATTCATTCCCCAAGGCGGTAAAACAAGGGGTTCAGCAAGCAATGCTAAGGGCTGATTTTCCAGGTCAAATATAGTAGTCCTGAAGTAGCAGCACCCTCACCAGAAGGCGCAGGGAAATAATCCACTCAACATTGATCCATCTTTTTTAATGGTCATTATTGGCTTTTTACTTGCTGGCTTGCTTGTTTGTTCTTTTGTTTTAGGGTAGTCTTAAGAATTTGACCTAGAATTACCACATTCATTCTGGTAAGTACTATACTGCTAACCTACATCCCCTGTTTTTAATGGCTTATTTTGAAAATTATGATATTTCTAATACTCTACTGTGCATTTTATCTCATTTGATCATTATGACCAGGCACAAACATATAAAGTGCATCTGAGACACTGGGGAACAGAGCACAATAGTTCCAGTTGTTGATTTTGACAAAATTTTTGTGGCTTCCTTTGACTGGGTCCACTATCCAAACAATCTGAAACAAGATTTATACTTCCTCGTGACCTTTAACTAATTTCTAAAATGGAGGTGATAGTACCAACTTCATAGTGTTCTTGGAATTAAAAGAGATAACTCACAAGTGATACCAGCAAAAAGTAAATTGTCTTTTTTTCATATTTCATTTTAAGAGGTGCTCTAAAATCATTTGATCATGCTCATCTAATAGTGATGTTCAAGGTAATATTGATACAGAAATATAAAACTGACTCAAATAGAAATAAAAGCTAGAGTAAGAAAAATAGGAAATGGTGGAGGGAGAGATGAACAAGCATCAGTTCGCTTTTACATGGGGCTGGCCAACCTAAATCTCATTATCTACTCTAATGATAGAGTGAGAATTTATTCTTCCCCAGGATTTTCAACTATTACTCTGTTCTCATTAGTACTGATTAATTACATCAAAATTAAGTGTTGTATAATTGAGCACTTAGAAAGCTTCCATGATCAACCAGCTCAGGTGTACTTTCTGGTCACTGAAAGAATGTCACTCCATGTTAATAACTGGTTAATCTTCAAATGCATGCATTCATCCTTACAGTCACCTGAGAACAGAGTCTACCTAAATGGAATCCCAGATTCTAGATAGCAGAAGAATATGGGCAGCTATGTATCCTTCATGGGGTTCTCAATAATTGAAACTAGGGCTGTATGTACTTCATATGAGGCTCAGTGAATAGTGGTTACAGTTTCACCAACCCCAATACTATATTGAATATATACCAAGAAATGTAATGACAATGCAAGGAAGATGCCCCCTCTATCTAATCTGGACTAAAATGGTATACCGGTTGATATCTCCTACGAGCTAAAAATGATAGTCCTAGAACAGGTGAAGTGTGAAGGCAAGCTCATTCATTTGTTTGAAGTTTCCTCACTTAAACAACATAAAAGTATATGTGAACATCAGGTGACAGAATAAACCTTTCAAAGGAACTCAAAAATAATCTTCAGGAAAAATTGTATTCTATGATCATTGAAAGTACAAAGGAGCCACATGCTCAACATTCAAGACCAGGAATCATTAATTCTCTAGATGGATTGGTAATCATTTATAATTTCATCTTACTAGTCTAACTCCACATTCAGTCCCTTCAGGCACAAGACCATCATAGTTCAATCGTCAGCCCATTAGGTCAGCAGCACAGACAGGCAGAGGAACATACTACATCCTGACTTCAGGGGTATGCTTCTGAGAGTTACAAGACAGGATCCTCCAGCTGTGTGTCAATGTCTTACTGCTACTTAGAGTTGTGACATGCCAGCAGGGGTGGGAGATACTGCTCAAGGCTAAACATTGTGTGTCTAACTTGAGATTAAATAAAGATCTCCTGGATGTGTCAGGATAAAGACTGACTTTGTATTGCCGACCAGCTCCCTAGTGATTCCTATTGTAACTGTCTAAGGACTAGGACTTGAATTGGAAGCATGAATCCATGTTTCATGGAAAACTCTTACAATACCATAGAAAAGATGACAAGAAGAACAACAAAACACTTGCTCTCTTAGATTTCACTACGTGTCCTATAATAAATATTGCCATATCTTTTTCATTTTAATCCTTCTTGTTCGCAGTGTATGCTGATATGATCATAGAAAATTTTTTCCAATTTTATTTACTAATAACTAACTCTTTTAACACAATTATTTTAATTAATTTTGCTTTCAACAGTGTCATAATGTATAGAATACGTTCTGGTAAGACTCATTTCCTTACCCTCCTCCTAATGAAAAGTTCCTGTTCTATTTTCATGTCTTTTTGTTCATTTTTTTTTATTTTTGTTTTGTGACCCACTTACTTCAATCAGGGACTTTCTCCTTTAAATGAATCTGCAGGTATCTATCTACTAGAGCCTGGCATCTTCCCAGGGGCTAATAAATGACCGTTAAAAAAGGAGTGTGCACAAAAGATAATGGCTTCCTCTCCTGTCTTCGTCTCCTGTCTTTAGTTCCCCTGAGATGGGCTCCTGCCTGAGAAAAAGACTGAGGAGGTGGACAAAGAGGACCGATTGACTATTCAGAAATGTCTTTAAAAAATTTTATTGAATATTCTCTGAATTTACATGACCCTTTTCAACAATCCCATTCCCCTTCCTCCTCCCATTGCTTCCATGAAGGTGCCCCCTCTTCAAACCCCCATCTTCTACCTCAGAATTCCCCTACACTGGGAAAACAAGCCTTAGCTGACTCAAAGTCTTCTCTCATTTATGCCAGAGAAGTATTAAGGGAAGGGAATAGAGATACAACACAACACCTTCAACTGCCTACATAGGTTTTTAACAACACTAAGCTTTCTCTCTTCTTTTTTATTAACTAGTACTCTTTTCTCTAAAGTATCATTGTAGCTTTTCTAGAGGAAGAAACAGAATGAACAATTTCTTCTTAATTTCTCCCTCCCTTCCTTCATTTCTACTTTCCTGCTTTCTCTGCACTAAAAATTTAAACACAGCGTATTTGTATCTTGATTTATAAAAATAAAATATTTTCTAGTTTGCATACATACAAGCCAAGAGATTGCGTATATGATCACGTGCTCATTTTTTAGAGGAGTTATTCTTTACTATTGAAGTTCTCACTGGCACATGAGAAAAATTTATCCATTCCTTGCCTAAAATTTTTATGTTGTAAATTGAACCCTTGATTGTAAACAAAAAATATCAAATTTTTATAGAAGGCCCATTCTTTCATTGGCTGGTAAGTATATAAAGAGTTAAATAACAATGATAGTTTATACACAGTGAATATATCAACACTAAACTTGGGGCACCCACATACAATTTTAAAGAAAGAGTCAATATTTTCAGTCTCCAAGGCAAATATTGTGAGTTAATGCAGAACTGAGTTTTCTGTACAAGTTCTGAATGTTAATTGGTGAATTACTATTTGAATTGAGTTTAACTAAATGGATCTCATTTGACTCCATATGAATACTTCATACTTGTGAACCAATTATTGGTAATGATATCTTTCACAATGAGAAAAGGTTACTAAAAGAAGTTTGCATTCAAAGTTGCTTTATGATTTATCTTCATGAGTAGAGATCTATTTTCCTGTAAATGTTTAA
Organism: Micromys minutus; assembly: GCF_963924665.1. Taxonomy (NCBI): domain Eukaryota; kingdom Metazoa; phylum Chordata; class Mammalia; order Rodentia; family Muridae; genus Micromys; species Micromys minutus. The sequence goes on from NC_137984.1 coordinate 25,725,862, forward strand.
GAACACATGATAAAATAAAATGTCTTAAGGTACTTGAGAATGTCCTTGTGCACATAAAACTGTGTGCTCTTTTAAACTTATGAAAATCAGAATGTACAATTTTAAAATGCTTTTATCTTCAAATAACACAACAAATTTCTGAACTCCAAAATACATGTCTTAAACTCTAGAAAGAGATGGCAGTTTTCTGATATTTGGTTCAGGTTCTACCTGAGAGAAACAAACCAGTTGTGAGCAACAAAGTCAAGGAGGAGCAACATAGACTGGGGAAGTTCCTAGAAAAAATAGTTCAAGCAAATGGCACCCAAAAAAGGGCACGTGTTTATTTATAGGTAAAACCTCTGGATCTCTGTTATGCTCTGGAACAAGTGAATGCTGATTATGTCCTCATCCTTGGGACTATATGCATTTAAATTAAAAATATGGGAAGCACAGTATACACAGAGGTGAGAGCTATTGGCTGTGTCAGGAATAGCAGTATTTTCATTTTTCCTCGGTAATAGAAGTCATCGTATGCACTCAGGATGGATTCTTGCTCTTTATTAATCTCAGCACTGAAAGCATTTGGGATTGTAAAGGCTATTGATTTTTAAACAGAGACCATAACCCTTTCTAGCATGTCCTTAGCTTCTGTTTTAAAGTTGCCACCAAATCAGGGCATTTTGTGCAAATAACACTTACATGTGAAGCATCTTCTTTAGGTTTTTTTTTTTTTTTTTTTTTTTTGAGATATATGAACAACTGTTTGTAAAAAAATAAAGATATTTTTGATTAATGTTTGTGATTCTTTTCTTTTTCCTTTGTTGTAAAATTTTAATAAATAAAGTTTTCTATAGTAGCAACAAATGTTGCAAGATCCAGTCTTATAATGTGTCCTTGACCAATATGTCACCTCAGGGCCTTTCAGTCATCTGTTTTCTCATCTTAACCTTTTATTTTTCACTTGTCTATGGATGCTGCTACCTTCGCTACTGGAGAATCAGGACCTTCATGTTTCTGAAATGAACTCCTACTCTTCTCCACATTGACCATTCACTTTTGTTATTATTGTTGACATAAAGTAAACATTGAAACATTTGGTTGCATTGCTATTATTGTATGGATATTACTTAATATTATGCCTTGACATACGTGATGAATGCAATATATATCATTGCACGCAACCTATTAAATATTTCTTCCATTTGTAATTGTTGAAAATTATTTTCCCGTCAGCAAAGTGTGCCATAGAGCAGGATTCCAATGAAAAAATGACAGTAAAAATTCTTCATAAACAAGTAGAGTCACTTCTTAATGCCCTTTCATATGGATGTAGGACTGCATGTATCACCCTGCTTCCCAGTCATACCTAAGTATCAAAATCGATTTCATAGGTTCTCTTCTAACCTAATAGAAGGAAATGGATTCTTACAGGTCATTTAACATTGGTCTATTCAACTCTTTAAATATAGTAACTCTTAGTATTTTTGGAAGTTTTGAGCTCCTAGAGAAAAAAACAGAAGTAAATAATTTTTATATGCATGACCACTAATGTACAGATGCCACTTTCAGTTTCTTTTGTAGTCATGACAGGTAAGTGGGATTTATATAGTTACTTATGCTAATTTAAAGTATTTTTCCAAGCATTATCATTATTATGATTCACCTTTACATATTTTTATAAGATTTAGCAGGATCATTGGCAGTTCTTTACTATTTTTACACATATGATTTTTCATGAGGGTTATATCTTCATATTCTAAATAATTGAGGTAAAAATTTAAAATTTTTTAGTGATAACCAGATAATCACAGTCATAGCACAGTCACAATTATAATGGGAATTTAAAGATTGTTCTGATATTTCCTTTCTTTCTATATGGTATTAACTCAAATAACAGATAAAAGATGAAAAGGGTAAGCTTACCTTTAAAGCTGAATTTAAAGCCATATTTCCCTATTCTCTACCATTAGATGGCACTTCCAGAGTAGTTTAGTAATAGTTATATTAGTTAATATTAGATCTTGAATCATAAAATTTACCTCTTCATATATCTTGTACTTGTTTAGCTTGGGGTATTGTGGGACTCCTAAGAGTGGAGAGAGGATATCTCTGACTATTTTAAACCTACCTTTGGGACCCTTTTCATCCTATTGGGTTGACTTTTCTAATCTTGATATGAGGCTTTGTGACTAGTCTTATTGTATCTTTGTTTTATTCCATTCTGTTGATGCCATTGCAAGGCCCACTCTTTTCTGAAGGGAAATGTAGGAGCAGTAGATGTAGTGGAAAAGGAAAGTGTGGGAAGACTGGGAGGAGTGGAGGGGAAGAAGGACACAGGTGATATGTATTGCATGAAATAAGAATAAATAAAAATAAACATAAATAAAAAATAAAAATATTTTAACTCCTGTCATCAAGACACATCCTTTTTCTTCCCAAACATCCCCCTCCCACTCTACTATAATATGGCATCATGGACAACATGTGGAGGACTTTTTTCTTTTTTATTGGATATTCTCTTTATTTACATTTCAAAGGTTATCCCCTTCCCCCCCTCCCATTTTCTCTTCCTCACCTTGCTCCCATGAAGGTACTTCCTCTTCCAAACACCCATTCCCATCTCAGTTCCTTGGCTTTCCCCTACACTGGGAAAAGGAGCCTTCACTGGACCAAAGAACTCTCTTCCCATAGATGACCGACAATGCTAACCGCTGCTACACAGATCTTTTCACAGTACACCTAGTACTCAGAAACAGCACAGGGGTAATGTGAAAAGGGACTTCCACGGAAGAATTTCACAGAGTGAAAACTGTAGTCATGTGGTCTGAGTACCAGGGTGGGAGGTAATTCGAACAAGGTTGATGGGTAAGAGGGAATCCACTTAAAGAGAGGATGCTGGCTGGGAATTGATGTCAAACCACTCTCATCTCTCCAGGTTCAATTTTGAGATAACACATTTATAAATAACTGCTAACAGATAATTCATAGAGAGCAATGTCATGCTTAAGAAATGCAATTCTTCGTAATTTAAGAAAGGAAAATTTAATTACTTTGCTATAAGAAACACATTTGTCTGGAAACTCTCCAAACACACAACAAAGTCAAGCGCATTCTTAAGTATTTCTAAAGTCACTGTGTCCCCAAGCAGCAGCTCCTCATGTTGCCAACTCTGTTTCCCAAGTGTTCAGCTATCCACAGAAGCAAAATGTAATAAATCATTATTTACATTTGCACTACTGAATTATTTGTGACACGGAATCTCATTTTAAGCCAAATATATTTAATAAGGTCTTCATTTTTGTTCAAGGACTGTTTCGTGTGTGTGGGCGAGCCTTAAGATTAAATGTGCAGTCTTTGTGACTGAAGAAATTGTCTCAAGTTGGATAGGAAGATGGTGCAAGATTCAGTCTTACTCTACATTTCACTTTTAAGAATTTTTGTTGTTACTATTATTTTTGGTTTTTTAAAACAGTTTCTGTCAATGTGGCTGTCCAGGAACTCACTTTGTAAACCAGGCTGGCATCAAACTCGCAGAGGTCTGCCTGCCTCTGCCTCCAGAACAGCAGTATTAAAGGCAGGCACCACAACTGCATGGATTAAGTTTTCTAACAGGATGCTTCACATTGTATAAATATTTATAATTAACTCTATCAAGTTACTAGGACTGAAATTCCCTGAAGCTCATTGCACTAGTGTAACCAGTGAATCATGACTGAATTATAGGAGAGTTGACTTTTACAACCTATAAAAACAGTGTAGTAAACACTAGAGGAAGTACTTGCAACACTAGTTTTAGAACAGCATATTTTTAAAAAACTTTGAGAAAGTTGACCTCTCAATATCTTCAGGACAAAATCATTCTCTTTCTGCCAATTCTGTGATTATAGAAAACCAATGAATATAACTATATTATAACCCATAGTTTTCATTTCCAGGCTCATTGTATTTTCCAGCTTTGGAAAACAAAAAGAAAATATGCATGTTCAATGTACGTTGATTTTCCCTTCTTGAAACTTGTCATATCTTCACCAAGACTAGAAAGGTGTATATAATAAAGAATTTTATATAAAAAAATGTGAATTTAATTTCCATCCACCCACTAATGAATTTTCTTATTTCTCAAAAACTACTGCTAAGCTAATTGACCATAGCTGTACAATAACAGAAAAATGTATCCGAAACTCCAAAGGGGAATTTGAAAAGAAAGCCCAATGTAGAATTTTTGCATTGGCACTTAATTATCTGAGGTTGTTAAGGAAATCAGCGACTTCATGCAATTATATCTTCCCACCATCATCCTACGCATAAGTACTAAATTAAAAAAAATCTAAAATGTGTGAAAAATGTTCTTTCTTTTTGAAATAGAGAGTTCTAATTATAATAATGTTAATAATTCCACTGAGGCATCACCTTTTGTAACCATTGTGCTGAGTGCAATTAGTCTCTCAGCAAAATGAATGGTCTTTGGACTTGTCTTGTTTCTTCAAAATACACAGTTGGTCTGTGCCCACTACTTGGACCCAACTTTTTTTGTCATTCTTCCCATCAGAGACAGGTTCTGGTAGATACTGTCTTTTCAGCTGTTCCCCAGTGTTGTCATTAATGAGCCCTTTTCATGAGAGGAGGACTTGGGGATACAAATAGGCTACTTGAATAATAATCTGAGACTGTCTAAAAATGAATTACATGGACATCAACCCATGTCAATCCATAAACTTTCTGAGAGCTCGTTTATAAATAATCAAACTCAAAATCTACATTCTTGTCTGTGCATTAATCAGTTGAGTATTTTAAGTAAATGTTCTCAGCACATGAAATGTGACTATACCATAAATTAAATTAAATGCTGTAGTTCTACCTTTGTTTTTATTTTGTTGTATTGTTTGGTGAGTTGTTTATTATTTTTTATTGGTCTTCTCCTGTATCCCTAAGAATGGCCTTGAAATAACTATTTTGAGTGGTATGCCTTACCAACTTCTAGTCCCATGGGATTACAGATATGTATTCCACACTCAGCTAATCTCTTTCTACAAATCACTGAATATTTAAATATCTTCCATGAGTAATATGGTTTTAATGATGTGTTTAATTGGTATAACATACACTGCTGACTTACTGGACACATTTTAATTTCTTTACATGACAATCTGTACTTCATAACAAATTAAGACTTTTGTTTCCAACTTTTGCATGAACCATTTCACTATAGAAAGTTGAAAAAATTCTGTGACAGAAAGTGTCATTGACATTTATTCTTAGTACAAACTCTGTATTACTATAATGCTATATTATAAAACATCACATAAACATAAAAACAACTAACTATATTTTAAACTATGATATAATATATGTGTATATCATTGGATGTCAGTGTTAATATTGAAAACATATTTATTTTAAATTTATGTTCAGTAAAGAATATTACAGATAGGAAATGCTACCAAAAGTAACTAGAAATTCTGACACATACATTATTAATATGTTATACATCTTCTCTTTATTGTCATAGTTAGTTCTTTTGAACTTTTTTACAGATTACATATTTCCTGTAAAAATTTCACATATATATGTGTGTGTGTGTGTGTGTGTTTGTGTGTGTGTGTGTGTGTGTGTGTGTGTGTGTGTGTGTGTGTGTGTGTATTTTTTTTACATTCTCTTTCATTCTTTCTCATCTATGGCCTCTCCACACAATCGCCACTTTCTGTTTATTTTTTCTTTTTCTACTTTTTAAGACTCATTATTTAGTTATTGTTCTTTTGTTTTGTTTTAATCTACATTCGTTTAAAGCAAAGCTGTAGTCTTACTTGCTATATCATATATCTATGCTTATCACCATTTTATCTTCAACCAGCAATCTGATATGTCCTGGTTTGACTATTATTCTTTAATGGATGGATAACATATTTCATACAGTTTATACTTAAATTGCGCCCAATTGAACCAAAAGTGATGATAATAAAAGACGGTATAAAAAAAATAAAAATAAAAAAATGCATGCTTTTAGGATGACTGGGCCAACAATCAGCTTTTAAATATATCTAACCTCTTGTTACTAAATTGTATGAGCAAAATAATATAAGGTTTGTATGCAATCTAAAATAATTTAAGATTTATAGCTGCCAGTTTGCATTAATTTTTTACAAAGTTTAATTATTTTTACTAATAATATAATTTCTTTATAATCCCTCAAAATGGTATATTTTATATTTATGAAAATAAAAAACATGAACCAAAAAAAACATAAAATAAATTTGTCATTGCTTTCTAAATTACCTTATTTTGTCTGAGCTCAGGTCTTATAAGCACAGGTTTCCTGGAATCTGATATGTAATATGGTAACTAGGCTACTCTCTAACTTGTGCTAAACCTCCTTCTCTGTTTCTTAGTGCTGGGGTAATGGTGTTTGCCATAACATGTGACTTAAATCATCACTTGATTTTTTTGTTTGTTTTTTTAACTTGTGTGTATGTGTGCTTTTGTGTGTGGCACAAGCATGTGCCTACATGTCATGGAAGACATGTGAGGCTCAGACAATTTGTGAAAGTCTGTTTTCTATGTTGGCTCAATCAAGCTCAGGTTTTCAACCTTGGCCAGAGGTACCTTTCTATGCTGTCCTTTCTCAGCATGATTACCTCTTTTAACATAAACTATTCCCTAGTCCAAAGATCTAAGTAAGATTTTAGATGAAACATCAGCATGTAGCCAAGCCTGTTGATGCATGCCTCAAGCTCTAGTGTGTGAGAGACAGAGACAGTAGTCCCATGATTTCAAAGCTATCCTTAGCTACATAGTGAGTTGGCGGTCAGTCTGTAAACCATACTACTCTCTTTCCACAAAAAGAATACAAACCAAGCTTGTAAGCATGCATTTCAATTGTAGATCAAAGAAAATGGCTCAGCTGGTAAATGTACCTGCCACCATGCCTGAATATTGGAGTTCGACTTCTGGGACCCACATAGTGGATGAATAGAAATAACTCCAGCAACTTTTCTCCTGACATCAACACATGTACTATGCAACGAGCACACATGCATCTATTTACAGCAAATAAATGAATAAGTATATAGATTAACTTCATCACAAGAATAAAATCTTCTCCAAACTGTACATGGTAGGCAGGATTCCAATGTTCTTGGACTATACACCCCCTATAGAAATGTGCATCTAACTTGTCATGTCAGATGTAGGGCTTACATGCAAAGCTTTGTTATTAATTAAGTTCAGTCTGTTCACATACAGAAGCCTGAACAAAGGTGTAGTTTTAACCACTGCATTATTTATTAGATTTTTGACTTTGAGTGCTACCTTCCCAGAACATTTGCATAGTGGCCAATGAATAGTTTCAGCCTAAGTGATCTTGAGGCCTATCTTTCATTCATTGCTCAACTGGGTAATGTAAATATCCTTAAATTTGATTAAAGGTGTTTTGGAATGTGTGACCCACCACCTTCACATGTTTGAAACATTTTCTGAAACAGGATATGGGCATTTAGAAGATGATCATTCATGAATGGAGTATCCTTATAAGTGGAATTTAAGAGGTGCCCTGCTTTTTAAACTCTGTGTTGCTCAGTGAACAAAACAAAGACTCAGGGAACTAGAATGACTACTGAGATGTGTTTCAGCAGCTCTCCGTGTGATGACTCTCTCCCACTCCCTGGCGATTAGTTTGCAATGTTGTTATTTATAAAGCAATTAGAAGAATGATCTGCCTTATGGATGTTTATCTCCTCTAAAAAGTCATCAACTTTCATCTATTTTCTAAATATACAGTAGGTCATTATAGAATCTTATTTTAAATTATTTCAGTTATTTTTTATTAATTTTTACTTTTTACATTTTTATTAAATTTATTTATATTATTCATATGCATGTGTGTACATGGATGAGCAATGGTATGTATGGGGAGGTCAGAGAACAACCTGATGGCATTAGCTCTCTTGTCTTCCATACCCACATGGAGATCGAACTCAGGTCGCCAAGTGTAGAAGAAGGAGCCTTTATTCACAGACCCTTCTCACCAGCCCATGTATCTTTGGTAATATTGATATTTTTACCTGTGTGTTAAAAAGCTGGATACTATATAGAGATAAATGTTAATTGCTTGGTTTTGTTTCTCTAACCTTAAACTTCTATAGATCAAGTGAAAAAAAAAAAGCTGTGATTTGTTCCTAGATGTTAATTGCACATGTAAGAGTTTTTGTCCCTTTTCTGGTTTTGATTCCCTCTTGGCATTTATGTCTCATACTTTTAGCTTCGCAGAGATATGTGTTCCCTATCTGTCTGGTGTTAATAGTCAAACTGAGCAATGGAGATAAAGTTTTAATGGGTCCTTTTCTCCTTGTCTGGAGGTTTTTATTTTTTATTTTTGGCTTGTGTATATCTTTTGCAGATATAATTTTACCTACTCTCTTCTTGTAACTCTAGTGAGTAAAGTGCTTCCCTTCAGTAAGACAAGTTTAATTTAAAAATCAAGAATGTAGAGCTATTTCGCAGATTTCAATGTTTTAGTGGTGCATTAAATTCCTGTAAAATTAGTCCAGCTATCTAGGCTGACACATTTGGATCCTAATGGAGCCTCACGTTCTAAGTGGGATAATGCTCCATTTACTCCTACAATGATCATGCGTCTTCTCACTTTTAGAGTAGAAATAGCCATTTATTTTCTTCTAGAACAAATTTCTCTAGAATTTGTAACTTGATAGAATATTGATTTAGATGCACAATATACATGTAAGAAACATGAAAGTTACGCACAAGGGGCCAGCAAAACAGCTCTAAAAAGCTCTTTCTATCAAGACTGAATCTGATACCAGAGACTCAATTGTTGGAAGAAAAAACTGTCTCGCATAAGTTGTCCTATGGTTTCAACCCATACATGTAGTGTACATGTGAGTTCCCACAGAAATGCTTTGATAAGGTCATGAGAAACAGTCTCTCACATGGGTTTATCTGCCCTGGCATGCTCAGAGGGCATCCTTCTGCTTTACCTGTTAATATTTCCTCACTTCTGTTTTTTCTGTGCCCTCTTCTCTGATGGTCCTTAAATCTTGATGGTGGTCGCATACATAGGCATGTCATCTTCCTTCATGCAATAGTGATGAATTAGCTGTCTGAGCTCCAGTAAATAACCTTCCATCCACATTTGTGCTGTCAACTGTAATGAAACCTAGTGGATCCTACACAAAACTACATGAAAATACAATGGGCTTTGCAGGAAACACATGTTTCAGGAGGAGAGAGAGGACACAAGAATCAGAGGAGTTAAAATGACTCAAATTCATTGTATGTGTATAGCTGTCACAAACCTTAAAAAATATAAGAAATAGCCCATTACTTTCACCCACTGAGATGAGTAAACATTCAGTAATAGTTGCACAATATAGTATATGCGAGCTATTTCTTAACTTGAATTATTGTTTGATTGTCATAAAGTACTCTCTCAGACTCTCGATATTTATCTTTATTATAAGGTATGATGAGGACAGAATTAGGCTGAGTATCATATGTAGAAATAAAACCTGGCATGTGACAGAATCAGATAATGTCATCAGAATGTAGACTCTAATATCACATGCTTTATATTAAGAGAGATCAGGGACACACACACACACACACACACACACACACACACACACACAAACACACTTGTGCAAGCCCTGTACTCTTCCCCTAGAAGTTATCACCAGAGAAGCTATCCTAAACTTGTACCAATGTCACAGGGAAGATGAATTTCTTTTCTGAATGTCCAGTATGACATTGCATTATAAGAAACAGAAAATAGATTTACCCAGCTCAACATACAAGAAAAGAAAAAAAAAGAAATTCAATTTACATAAATAGCATTGTCAGTATTTTCTAAGGGCTTTAAAAATCTCAACCACTTGAAGTCATTGTGAAAGGCAGCAGATGGCACACATAAAATATATTATCTTTTGCCTCTATCCCAAGTGTAATCTCATCTAAGACACTTTAAAACTATGTGTATACTTCTGTCAGTGTTTATGCATGTGAGTCTATGTGCCCATGGTAAAATATAAAAAAAGATTTCAAATATGTTCAACTTACTCAAGCAGATATAATTATTGTAATTGAACCCATATGGTTGTCTTTACTTTGGATCAAAAAATATATATAATTGCAGCTGAATTACAATTTCAGAGGTTTATTCTATTATCTTCATGACAGGAATCATGGTAACATACAAGCAGGCATGGTGGTAGAGAAGCTGAGAGTTGTACATCTTGATCTAGACCAGACTTTTTCCACACTTGGAAGGGCTCATGCATAGGACCTAGAAGCCCAATCACACAAGAAAATATTTCCATTTTTTTCTTGGATATTCTCTGTATTTACATTTCAGATATTATCCCCTTTTCCCGAATCATATTCTCCCTTCCTCATTCCATTGCCTTCATGAATGTGCTTCCTCTCCCAACCATCTTCTACACTCTTAGCACCTTGGCATTCCAATAAACTGGGAAAATGGGCCTTCACAGGACCAAATGCCTCTCTTCTCATTGATGCCAGAGAATGCCATCCTCTGCTGTATATACACCTGTAGCCATGGGTTGCTCCATTTAAACACATTGGTTGATGTTTCAGTTCATGGGAGCTGTGGTGAGTTTGGTTAGTTGATAATGTTGTTCTTGCCATGGGGTTGCAAAACCTTTCAGTTCCTTCAACCCTTTCTCTAGCTCCTTCATTGGGGTCCCCATGTTAAGTTCAATAGTTGACTGCAGACATCCTCCGCTGTATCAGTGTGGCTCTGGCAGAGCCTCTGAGGAGGCATCCATATCAGATTCCTGCCAGTAAGCACTACTTGGCATCAGCAATAATACATGGCTTTTTATGGGATGGATCCCCAGGTAAGCCAGTCTCTGCATGATCTTTTATCTAACCCCTGCTCCTCTATTTTTCCCATTAATTTTTCCCATAAGTGTTTTGTTCTCCTTCTAAGAAAGACTGAGGTATCCACATTCTGTTCTTCCTTGTCTTTGAGTTTCATAATTTCTATGAATTGTTTTTTGTTTTTTTGTTTGCTTTTTGCATATTCTGAGACCTTTGGGCTAGTATCTGCTTGTAAATGAACACATACCATGAGTGTTCTTTTGTGACTGGGTTATCTCACTCAGGATGATAGCTTCAAGTTCTATTCATTTGCCTAGGAATTTCATGAAGTCATTATTTTTAATAACTGAGTAGTACTCTACTGTATAAATTTACCACAATTTTTGTATCCATTACTCTGTTGAAGGACATCTGGCTTCTTTCCAGCTTCTGTCAACTATAAATAAGGTTGCAATGAACATGGTAAAACATGTGTCCTTGCTAGACGTTGGAGCTTCTTTTCAGTATATGCCGAGGAGTGATATAGCTGGGTCCTCAGGTAGTACTATGTCAAATTTTCTGAGGGACTGCTAGACAGATTTCCAGAGTTCTTGTACCAGCTCACAACCCCACTAACATGGAGGAGTGTTCCTCTTTATCCACATCCTCGCCAGCATTGGTTGTCATCTGAGTTTTGATCTTAGCCCTTCTAACTGCTGAAAGGTGGATTCTCAGGGTTGTTTTGATTTGCATTTCCTTGATGACAAGGGTTGTTGAACATTTCTTTAGGTGCTTCTCAGCCATTATATGTTCCTCAGATGAGAATTCTTGTTTAGCTCTGTTCCCCATTTTTTTTTATCAGAGATAATTTGATTCTCTGAAGTCTAATTTCTAGAGTTTGTTGTATATATTGGATATCAGCCCTCTATCATATGTAGGATTGGCAAAGATCTTTTCCCAATCTATTGATTGCTGTTTTGTTCTTTTGACAGTGTCCTTTGCCTTACAGAAGCTTTGCAATTTCATGAGGTCCCATTTGTTGATTCTTGATATTAGAGCATAATACATCAGTGTTGTGTTCAGGAAAATTTCCCCTGTGCCTATGTGTTCTAAGCTCTTCCTTATTTTCTGTTCTATTAGTTTCAGTATACCTGGTTTTATGTGGAAGTCTTTGATCTTTTTGGACTTGAACTTTGTACAAGGAGATAATAAAGGATCTATTTGCATTCTTCTGCGTGCTGACTGTCAGTTGAACCAGTACTGTGTGTCAAAGAGGCTGTTCTTTTTCTATTGAATGTTTTTAGCAACTTTGTCAAAGATCAAGTGACCATAGTTGTGTGGGTTCATTTACGGGTCTTAAATTCTATTCCTTTGAACTACCTTCCTGTTTCTGTGCCAATACTACACAATTTTTATCATAATTTATCTATAATAGAGTTTGAAGTCAGGGATGGTGATTTCCCCGGATGTTTCTTTTTTGTTGAGAATATTTTTTGCTATCCTGGGTTTTTTATTCCAAATGAGTTTGCAAATTGTTCTTTCTAACTCTATGAACAATTGAGTTGGAATTTTGATGGGGATTTCATTGAACCTATAGATTGCTTCAGGTAAGATGACCATTTTTACAATGTTCATTCTTTAATCCATGAGCATGGGAGATGTTTCAACCTTTTGAGGTCTTCTTCAATTTTCTTCTTCAGAGACTTGAAGATCTTGTCATAGAGATCCTTCACTTGCTTGGTTAGGGTCACACAAAGTATTGTTTTTATTTTTGTGAGAATTATGAAGGGGGTCATTTCCATAATTTCTTTCTCAGCCTTTATATTCTTTGAGTAGAAGAAGGCTACTGATTTGCTGGAGTTAATTTTATGTCCAGGAACTTTGCTCAATTTATTTATCAGCTGTAGGAGTTCATTGGTGGAATTCTTGGGATCACTTAAATGATCTATCTTATCATCTCTAAAAGGTAATATTTGACTTCTTTCTTTCTAAGTTTTATACCTTTGACCCCTTTTTGCTGTCTGATTGCTCTGGTTGATACTTTTAGTACTGTTTTGTATAGTAGGGAGAAAGTGGGCAGCCTTGTCCAGTTTTTGATTTTAGTGGGATTGCTTCAAATTCCTCATCATTTAGTTTGATGTTGACTACTGGTTTGCTGTACATTGCTTTTAAAATGTTTAAGTACAGGCCTTGAATTTCTAATTTTTACAAGACTATCAACATGAAGGGGTGCTGAAGTTTATTAAATGCTTTCACAGCATTTAAAGAGATGATCATGTGTATTTTTTTTTTTTAGTTTGTTTAGATAGTAGAATACATTTATTGGTTTTTATATGTTGAACCATCCTTGTATCCCTGGAATGAAGCCCACTTGATCATGGTGAATGATCATTTTGATCTGTTTCTGAGATTGGTTTGCAAGAATTTTATTGAGTATCATTGTATCAATATTCATGCAAGAAAATTGGTCTAAAGTTGTCTTTCTCTGTGGGATGTTTGTGTGGTTTAGGAATGAGTGTAATTGTGGCTTCAAAGAATGAGTTAGGTAGTGTTTCCTTTTTGTCTATTTTGTGAAATAGTTTGGAAAGTATTGCTATTAGGTTTTCTATGAAGGGCATTAATTCAATCATCTGGTCCTCCACTGTTTTTTTTTTGGGGGGGGGTGTTGGCAGGCTTTTAATGACTGCTTCTATTTTTATAGGAGTTATGAGTTGTTTAGATCATTTATCTGATCCTAATTTAATTTTAGTACCTGGTATCTATTTAGAAAATTGTTCATTTCCTCTAGATTTTCAAGTTTTGTTGAGTATAGGCTTTTGGAGTAGGATTTGACAACTTCTTGAACTTCTTCAGCTTCTGTTGTTACGTCTCCCCTTTCATTTCTGATTTTGTTACCTTAGATACTCTCTGCATACCCTAGTTAGCCTGGCTAAGGCTTTATTGATCTTGTTGATTTTCTCAAAGAACCAGCTCCTGGTTTTGTTGATTCTTTGTATATTTCATTTTGTTTCTGTTTAGTTTATTAGAGCTCTGAGTCTGATTATTTTCTCCTATACGCTTCTCTTGGGTGTATCTGCTTCTTTTTGTCCTAGAGCTTTCAGGTGTTCTGTCAAGCCGTTAGTGAATGCTCTCTCCAGTTTCATTTTCATACTCAGAGCTATGAGTTTTCCTCTTTACACTGCTTTCGTTGTATCCCATAAGTTTGGGTATGTTGTGTGTTCATTTTCATTAAATTCTAAAAAGTCCTTGATTTCTTTGTTGACTTCTTCTTTGACCAAGCTATCATTGAGTAGTGTTTGGTCCGGTTTCGATATGTATGTGGGTTTTTTGTTCTTGTTGTTGTTATTGAAGACCAGTCTTAATCTATGGTGATCTGAGTGGATGCATGAGATTATTTTGATATTCTTGTATCTGTTGAGGCCTGTTTTGTGATCAACAATATGGCCAATTTTGGAGAAGCTGCCTTGAGGTACTGAGAAGTAGGTATATTCTTTTCTTTTAGAATAAAATATTCTATAGATGTTTGTTAAATCAATTTGGTTCAGAACTTCTATTAGTTTTACTCTGTCTCTGCTCAGTTTCTGTCTCCATAATCTGTTCATCGAGGAGAGTGGGGTGTTGAAGTCTCCCACTATTATTGTGTGTCGTGCAGCATATGCTTTGAGCTTTAGTAGAGTTTCTTTATGAATGTGGTTGCCCTTGTATTTGAAGCTTAAATGTTCAGGATTGAGCGTTCATCCTGGATATAGTAACCTGGACTGGCATTTGTGTTCTCTTATAGTCTTTATGACATCTGTTCAGGGTCTTCTAGCTTTCATAGTTTTTGTTGAGAAGTTCTGTGTAATTCTGATCAGTTTGCCTTTATATATTTCTTGTCCTTTTTCCCTTACTGCTTTCAATATACTTTCTTTGTTTTGAACATGTGGTGTTTTGACTATTATGTGTCTGGAAGAATTTCTTTTCTGGTCCAGTCTTTTTGCAGTAGTGTATGTTCATGGTTATCACTTTCTTTATGGGATGAAAGCTTCCTTCTGTAATTTTCTTGACGATAGTTATTGGGCTTTTTAGTTGGGTATCTTCACTCTCTTCTACACCTATTATCCTTACGTTTCATATTCTCATTGTGGACTGGATTTCCTGAATGTTTTGGGTTAGGAGCTTTTTAAATTTTACATTTTCTCTGACTGTTGTGTTAATGCTTTCTATATTATCTTCTGCCCCTGCTATTCTCTCTTTGATCTCTTGTATTCTTTTTGTGATGCTTGTTTCTATGTCTCTTGATCTCTTTTATCAGTTTTCAATCTCCAGGATTGTCTCATTTTGTTTTTTTTCCTTATTGTTTACATTTCTGTTTTTAGATCCTGGATGGTTCTGTTCAATTCCTTCATCCGTTTGCTTCTGTTTTCCTGTGTTTCTCTAAGGGCTTGGACTTGCTTCTCTGTGTTTTCTGTATTTCTTTAAGGATGTTATTCATGACCTTCTCGATGCCCTCTGTCATCAACATGGGGCACAATTTTAGGTCTAAATCTTGTTTTTCTGGTTTGTTGGAATATATGATATTTGCTGTGGTGGGAGAACTGGGTTCGGCTGTTGCCAGGTTGTTTCGGTTTCTGTTGCTTAGATTCGTGAACTTGCCTCTTGCCATCTTCTTATCTATGATGTTAGTTGATCTTGTTGTCTTTGAATGGAGCTTGTCTCTCCTGTGTGTCTGTGGGCTGTGGACTCCAGAGGTAGATCAGCACTGTGTCTTCAGCTCTCTATGGGCAGGCTGTGAGTTCCTATTTCAATGGGCTGGCTCTAGCTTTAGGTGCAGATGATGGCCTGAAGGATATAGACCCAAGAAGTACTGTAATACCTGTGCCCTGAGTTTTCTTGGAAGTCTCTCTCCAGATAGTCAGTAGAGAGAGAGTGTGGGCTTGCTTATAGGCTCAGGTGAGAAAGAGCTACCTGATCTCCTCTGAGTGCTCTAGAATCATCTGCTCCTGGTGATGCTAAGGAGTTGCATGAAAGACTGAACAGTATGTTGAGCAGATTGTAACAGCTAAGACCTTTCTCCATATGTTCCAACAATAGCTAAGCCAGCAACAGAGATTGTGTCTAATTCTTAGAGATTGTAGATAAAGAATGTATTTTTAAATCTAGAATTGCGATTTTTAAAGATTATTTCTAGCAAGAACAGTGTTCATTTGGAAATAAATCACTATTAAAATGGTAAAACATATTACTTTATAATAATTGGCATGATGTTAGACAGCATAAAAATAACTATGAAATATTATTTATAGATTAGCAATTCTAAACTGGCTGAATGAAGACACAAGGGCAGGCATGTGTAAAATAACATGCTCATGCTTAATTTCATTGTGGTTTCAAATTACATCCACAATGATTCAATGTACCACAATGGAAGACTATATGATTAGTACTAAATTAGCTTCTGTGCATGAGTTGATACAACACAATTTTAATCAAAACAGTAACAGATTATTTAAGTTCTACTGAAAGTTATGTCCAGAAAATATTATTCTCAAGAAGCAATAGTCACATGTAAATTATTTAATGCCTTTTTTCTTTAACTTGTTATTTTTTGTGCTTAAGTTAAATATATGAATGTGAGTCTTATTAGCCTTCTTAACCTAGGAGGCTAGCACTAGAGACTGAAGAATGGGGCCATTATAATAATTTGAAATACCTACTGTGTGTAACTTCATTAGGACCCTAGTTACAATGTGTAAACTCCAGGGAGGTCACCCTTTCAGCTTGAGTAGTAGAAACAAAATTTGATTAATTTGAAAACACTTAAAATCTTGTCTGAAATTTAGTTTAGAGATCATTTAATCAGTATTACTTCAGATCCATGTCTGTGATTTTTTTTTACATTCATTTACTATGTATTGATTCAGGTTCACAATCAGATGATAGTATGAGTTTTAGAGCTAATATCTTCAAAAGCTGCTACAGAGATGGCTCAGTGGTTAACAAAACAATATTCTTTTGTAGAAGACCCAAGATTGGTACCCAGCATCCACACTGAGTGGGTTAAAACTGCCTATAATTCTAGCTCCAGAGAATTCAACACCATTTTCATGTCCTCAAATACATGTGGCACATATGAATTATAATTACCTCCCCAACACATACAAATAAAAATGCTAAACCCTAAATGTCAGAAAAAAGCAAACACACCCTAGAGGAGTACAGGACAGCAAATATTCATACTTAGGCCTGAAAACAACCAGTTGGAAACAAAGAGAAAGAACCAAAGAATCAACAAAACCAAGAGCTTGTTTGAAATGGGGTTGCCTTATGACTGTTTGTGTTATAAGGTTAATTTTGAACCCAGAAATGGCTTACCAGAGTATCTACATGTAAGAGACTGCAGGACCCTGTCTCCAGTTGATTCTGATTGGTAAATAAAGAGTCCAGCTGGACAGGAGAGACAGAAGCAGGAATTTTAGGATTTTAGGAAAGAAGGAGGAAGAGAGATTCACCATGACTCAGAGGAAGAAGAATGAGATCTAACAGCTGCCGGAAAGTAAGCAAGAGCCATGTAAGAATTCAGAATAATGGCCCTAGCACCCACTTCCCAATTGCATCTGGGATAGTGGAGATGAAATGTTGATTTAGAAAATTGACTCAGGAACATTGGAGGGAAATTGTATGTTAGCCTTGGGGGAGGATTAGAAATGCCCAGCAACTGAACTAGTCAAGGAATATCAAAATTAGCTGGCATATGTATGTCTTTCATTCGAGAATCCAGAGAGCACTAGGGTCAGCCCTCTGTGCAACCTGTCAGTAGCTCAGAGCAGGTTAAGTAAGTTCTGCAACACTGTGTTTTTGTTTTTGGTTGTTATCCTTGAGAAATCAACAAGATAGACAATTCCTTAGCCATAATAACAAAAGGGTACAGACACAGTATCTAAATTAACACAATCAGAAATGAAAAGAAAGACATAACATCAGAAACTGAGGAAATAAAAACAATCAGAACCTACTACAAAAGCCTATACTCTAGAAAACTAAAAAACCTAAAAGAAATGGATGATTTTATAGAAAATACCACACACCAAAGTTAAATCAAAATTAGTTAGACTATCTAAGTAGTTTCATAACCTCTATGGAAATAAAAATAGAAATAGAAATTGATATCTAAAACCCTGCAAAACAGCAACAATAACAACAGAAGCCAAGGGCCAGATAATTTTAGATGAAAAGTTCAACTGAACTTTCAAGAGCAAATAGCAATACTATTCAAATGATTCCATGGATATTAAACAGAAAGATCACTCCTAATTCATTCTGTAAAGCCATAGTTACTTTGATTAAACCACTCAAAACCCAATCAAGAAAGAGAACTTCAAACCAATATTGCTTATGAATATTGATGCAAAAAATACTCAATAAAATTTTCACAAACACTTTGAAAAATAAAAAATAAAAAAATAAAAAGAATCCAAGAACACATCAAAACCATCATTCATCATAATCGAGTAGACTTCATTCCAGAAGAGATGGTTCAACATATGAAACTTCATCAATGCAATGATCACCCCATTAGATGCTGAAAAAGCCTTTTAGCAAATGCAACAGCCCTTCTTGTTAAAAGTCTTAGAGAGAGCAAGAATTCATGGTCCATACCTAAACATAATAAAAGTAATATATAGCAAACCAACAGCCAACCTCAAATTAAATGTAGAGAAATGAAAAGTAATCCCATTAAAGCCCTGGGCAATACAAGGTTGCACATGCTCTCCCTTGCTATTCAATATATTACTTTAAGTTCTACCTAGAGCAAGCAAGCAACCAAAGGAGATTAAGTAGATACAAATTAGAAAAGAAGTAATCAAAGTATCACTATTTTCAAATAATATGAGTGTAGATAAGCAACCTCCAAATTTCACCAGAGAAATCTTATAACTGATAAACAACTTCAGCAAAGTAACAGGGTATAAAATTAACCCAAATAAATCAGTAGCCTTCCTTTATACAAATGATAAACAGGCTCAAAAAATTAGAAAAACAATATCCTTCATAGTAGCCACAAATAGTATAAAATATATTGTTGTAACTTTAACAAAGCAAGTGAAAGATTTGTACAACAAGAAATTTAAATTCCTGAAAAAGAAAGCAAAGAAGACCTCAGAAGATGGAACAGTCTCCCACGCTCATGGATTGGTAGGATTAACTTATTGAAAATGACCATATTACCAAAAGCAATCTACAAATTCAATGCAATCCCCATCAAAATGACAATGCAGTGGAAAGAGCAATTCTTAACTTCATATGAAAAAATAAAAAGTCCAGGATCATCAAAGCAATTCTCAACAATAAAAGAATCCCGAATGGCTGAGAAACACTTAAAGATATGTTAGTCATCAGGGAAATGCAAAACAAAATGACCCTGAGATTCTATCTCACACCAATAAGAATGGCTAAGATACAAAAACTCAAGTGACAGCATATGCTGGCAAGGATGTGGAGTTAGAGAAACAGTTTTCTATTACTGGCAAACTGGTATAATCACTCTGGAAAATCAATCTTGTGGTTCCTCAGAAAATTAAAAACCGTTCTACCTGAAGAGTCAGCTATACCAACCCCTCTCAGGCATATAACCAAAAGATGCCCTACCATATCATAAGAACACATGCACACCATGTTTATAGCAGCCTTATGTGTAATGGCTAGAACCTGGAAACAACACAGATGTCTCTCAACTAAAGAATAGATACAGAAGAGTGGTTAATTTATACAATTGAATACTATTCAGCTATTACAAACAAAGATAACATGAATTTTGCAGGCAAATGGATGGAACTAGAAAATATCACCCTGAGTGAAATAATTCATACCCAAAAGGACATGCCTGGTATGTACTCACTGATAAGTGGATATTAGCCAGAAAGTACAGAATACATAGGATACAACCCACAGATCATAAGAAGTGTAAGAAGCAGAAAGGCCCAAGTGAGGATGCTTCAATCCCACTTAGAAGAGGGAAAAGTTAATCAAAGGAGGCAGAGGAAGGGAGGGACTTGGGAGGGAGAGGTGAGGGGGAAGGGAAAAGAGGAACAGGATCATGAATGGTAAGGGGTGGGGGTGGGGGCATGGACAGGAGAGAAGCCCAGATGGCCAAGGGAATGAAAATATATTATTTTACTTAAAATATACTGTTTTTATAGAAAAGGGCCATGTTGTTTTTTACCCTGCAGATCTTACAAATTGAACCATTTTGACTATTAGTTTCTATTTCTGTTGGACTTAAGTAGGCACTGCAGTGACCAAGTACACAATGCAGATATGTGAATCTGACCTACCAATCAAGTCTCAGTTAACTGAGTGACTTCACAACACTTAATCTGAATGTATGGCTAAATGGAAACAAGAACCATCAAATGCGAAGAAGGAAATTAAGGTGCTTACTCAGAATTCCAAAACAATCTTGCAGGCTTCAGTGCTATACAGGAACTTCTAGAGGAACAAGAAGTGGAGCAGAGAATGGGGGCTTTAATCCAAAGGAGTGATTTTAAGCTTTAGAAATTCTTTGTCTGTGAGGGAAATAGTTTTAGATTAACCTTGTCACCTGTATGAACTAATATATATATTTAACTTTTCTTGTTGAAATTGTTTAGAATTGAAAGAAACTCTCACTCTGAGAATTCTAGAGCTCTATTTTTAAAATATGCAAAACATGGCATATATAGCAAATGAGGTTAATATTAAATACAGTACTAAAATATCCAACATTTGTATATTAACCCAAAAGTAGAATAAGATTATGTGACACACTGAAAGAACATCTCTGTGCTTCTAATAAAAATAAAAAGATTCTGTTTTCTATTTCCAGTCTCCTTCAATAAAGTTAAATTAAAATATTCTATGTCTATCTTTGGCTATATATGAGATTATTAGAGGCAGGAAACTAACTAACTAACTAACTAACTAAATAAATAAATAAACAAAAGATTGTTGATTTTCTATTAAAAGTATAATTATATGGCTCCTAAAGAAGAAACAGGCAATGAAGGCAGTTTCTACATTCAAGAAATTCTACTGAGGATGGAGAACATTCCACTATGACTCTGAAGTCCACAGTATAACCACGCACACTGAGCGTATCAGTCGATCCTGTGTCTTCTGGTAGAGCCATTCCCAGGGCAACCACATCCTAACCTTTGTGGTGGCTCACCCCAGAATTCCATACTCACTCACATTCCCCAGGGTTGAAGAGATGCTCTTCCATGATCCACATGGTTTTTCTCTTCAAGGAACTTCACATCCAACCCTCACTTTTATTTTGTTAAACAGCTTACATTTCTGTGTCCTCTACCCTCTATGTGTGTGCTTGGTCTGATCCTACCCTATACCTCAAAGCTGCAAGTGATTTATACATCTATGAGTGTGTGTGCCTGTACATGCCCCAAAGGTCAATATCAAGTGTCATTGACTATTATCTGTTCTTGACCATTATTTTTTTATGACATTGACCCTCACTAGTTGGAACTTCTCTATCAAACAGACTGGGTGTAGCCAAAAGTTCCCAGGATCTACCTGTCTCTGTTACACACCCAGCTTTTCACATTGATGTCTGTGATAGAATTCAGGCTGAACTGCACCATTTGTAGGAAGTTCTACAGTTCTAGTCTGGCTCACAGTGATGTTGCTCAATTTCCAACCGAACCTGCTCTTCTAGTCTTGAGGAGACCTCCACTTCTTCAATTTTATGGCCATAAATAGGCACGTTCTAACTCTTGTGTCTACATTTTGCTGTCTCAAATGGGATATCTTATTAGTTTTGATATATGACTCCTACTGAAGTAAGCTCTCCCTGGTCTCCCAGGTCCTTGTTGATCAGGTTAAAATTTCATGGTATCACTTTGTGTCTACCAGTGAGCAAAATCTCCTGTCCCTTCCTCAAAGATACACAATCTCTCTCTCCACAAGTTCAGGAGACTTTCATCAGTTTTGGGCAAACCAATGAATCCTCTGATGCTCAATTTTCTTTTTCCTAAGAAGGAATAAAAGTAGGCAACTAAACAAAATCAGTATTTGTTGTAAGAACAAATATATTTTCTTATTTTAGACACCGTCTTTGCTGTCCTCTTCCATCTAGCTGCTATAATTACTTTATTTCTCCTTAGTCAACCTGTACCTTTCCACTCTTCTCCTTTGGCTTTTTTGATAAATGTCTCTCTCTTTTTGCTCAGGCTCCGTTTGAGCTCCCTGTGACTCCCAATCTAGCCTGACACTGCACCCTTGTTTTGGTAGCCAAGAAGCCTTTCTGAC
Source organism: Micromys minutus (assembly GCF_963924665.1). NCBI lineage: Eukaryota > Metazoa > Chordata > Mammalia > Rodentia > Muridae > Micromys > Micromys minutus. Next base: position 25,747,957 of record NC_137984.1, read on the forward strand.
TTCTTTATTAAAACACCCCCCCATAGGAGGACATGTGACTCATGTGAAGCCAGTCAGAACATTTTTTCCTTTAGGCAATGCTGTCAGGAGAGGGGCAAAATATCCAAGCTTGGCTATTTCCTCCCTAGAAACTCACAGCAATTCTCCTGCCTTAGCTTCATACACATGGGAATTATATACATGAAGCATCATGTAAGATTTGAAATGTATAACTAACTTTCTCTATCTCTGCCTCTCTGTCTCTGTCTCTGTCTCTGTCTCTGTCTCTGTCTCTCTCTCTCTCTCTCTCTCTCTCTCTTTCTCTCTCTCTCTCTCTGTGTGTGTGTGTGTGTGTGTGTGTGTGTATGCACATGCATGCATTCAGATGTGTGTTCACTTGCATGTTGTGGTGGTATTTAGAATTAAATTAATGATCTTGTGCATACCAGACAAGCTTTGAGCCATGGAGTTACCTATTGTCCCCTTTTTAATTCTTCCAGTCATTATGATCTACTGGATTTAAGTGCTTTCCAATCTCTAATTCCCGATGCCCGCTCCTTCAGAAAGTTCTCCTGATCTTTCAATTAGATGAGGTCCATGCATAAGCTACCTGGGAGAAAACCCAGCTAGTTTCTCAGTTTCTGCTTAAACAGGACTGACATGAGAGATTTTGTGCCCAGACTCTCACTTTAAAGTGTTTATCTGATTCATATCCGAGCGATAGCTTCTTCCTGTCACGGACATGTACCTTACTTCTTGCCTATTATCTTCAACCTTTTGGTGGCATTTCTCTATCTTCCTTGACTGAATCCTCAGTCAGCTTTTAAAAAATTCTGCAAAGTTATAGAGTAAAAAAACCACAAAAACTGTTCCAGCTCTCGTCCTTACCAAGAAGCTGCCAAAGAAATCTAATGCTTAATTGTACACTTTCATTTGATTTAAAATGTATCCTTAATTTTTGAATAAATGTACTCAATTTCACAGAAGTTTATCAGTATGTATATATTCAGTCCTGACAGTTTAATGAAATAATTCTAAAACTGAAGATATAATATTCAACATACGCATTTTACAGTAAACATCAGGAAACAAAAGAAACGTACTACAAATTCTCGGATAAGCATTAACCAAATAAAATACACAGTTATACACCTACATCCTTAGAAAGAGAGAATGATTTTTGATAACAACTCTCAATTCAGGTTCACTCGATTTTATTCTTTTATTAGCTTAATGTTATCCTTGAGATAAATAATAACAAAAAAGGTCAGACTAATAATATTGCTCCAGCCTATCTTATGACTCCATGGTGATTGTGTGTGGTTTATGACTCAACATCATACTAACTGCAGTGACTGATGTCTTATTAGTCAACTAACACTATCCCTGCCTTGGGTATTCATATGAGCTGAGTCATTTATTGCTTATCACGCCTTCTCAGAGTAAGTTCTGCCATTTCACCGTACTGATAAGGATGCTTCAATGTTAAATCTTTCAACACGTGGTATGTGTTATGCAATTAGCATATTTCAGAGCTGGAAACCAAATCTCGATGGTTTTAACCCACTACACAGCCTTTCCAGAAATATCAAATTCAGAAATAAATTATTTTCATGGTGTGATTCCCCCATAATGAGATGGTTTTCAAGTTCTATGTTGACCTCTAGCATAGAAGCTGCCCAGAGACCTGAATGACCAATGTGTACTGTCATTTAGTGTTCTGACATTACATTTTCATGTACAACTGTTCAAAGCTCCATCTGCTTTGTTTCTATTCCTTCACCCTCATACTGACCGTTTTTGTTGAGAAAATACAGTTATAGAACTAGGCTCCTTTTCAGAACATTTCACACAAACACAACACAACACAGAGAGATAGGGAGAGGGAGAGGGAGAAGGAGGAGAACCCCATTCTCATGTACTGTATTTCCACAAACTTGAGACCTCATCAATCAAACTGTCTCACAAACCACTCTTTTTTCCTTCCCCCTAGATCATCTGTCTGGTCAATTCATGCCCTTCTCATCAGTGTTTCTCTCATGGCATGTGCTGTGTGCATGAATTAGGATCAGATATTAAGGTAAGTGGTCCAAACTGTTGTTCATGTTAAGTCCAAACTTTGGAATCTAAGTCAGTTGAGCCCTTACTATGCCACTATATCACCATGGTTTTTGTTTTAGGTTCAGTGTTTTCCTTTGTTATTGAGAATAGATATATGTATATATGAAGGGCTACATGTAGCAGATACATACACTTGGATATTAACATGTGTGCCTATGTACGTGCATGTCCATAAGACAAAGACTAATATCAAACATGTGTCTCTCTTTTGTTTTTGAGACAGGGTCTTTCCCTAAACCTGGAGCCTATTTATTCTACCAGGCTGTCTATCCAATGAGCTTCAGGGAGTCTCCCTGTCTCTGTTCCCTATGGTGTCCTTTGAAAGCTTGGGCTACAGATATGTGACCTTAATGGTGGCATTCAAACTCAAGTCCTCTTCTCCTTCTTTTGCAGCAGTCACTTTACTAGCCAAGCAATCTCCCTAGCCTCGTTCACTGAGACTTTGCTCTAGAAAACATAATAGAAACTGTTCATCCGGGACAGTACCACACTTACCCTATGCCTCATGTCCAATCAAACAGAAGAACAGTGCTCCTTAGTCTCCAAGGAGGTTCAAGGCCCCCTTTACATTTGGGGAAATGTTCTGCTCTGGAATGACTCATTGTTTAAAAACCTTGATGCTGCCTTGATTTCACCCCACTTATTAGCAGAGAATCAAACTGCTATATGCTCAGTTCCTTAACCCTCACACTTACCCTCTCCATCTGAGCATTAAGTCAATGCTTAGAAACCCCTCCCCATCACCCTACATGTGGAAGACATTTGCTATTCATACTTTCAGTTTAACATTTTTATTGCAAATTTCAAAATCTATTGTACTTCATCTATTATTTTAGGTAAATATCATGGTAAATGTGTTACTGTGAGACAGAATGAGATTAAGATTCATTGATGTATAATTATGGCTCAGATCAATTCTATATCAAATTTAACTTCTTTTTTCAAACATGTTGGAAATTTTTAAATCCATAATATTTAAACACATATTCTCAAACCCTGAATATAAAGTCAGTTTAAGGTAAACATTTATGTGAATAGAAAGATGTTTTGTAATTTGTGTGTGTGTGTATGTGTGTGTGTGTGTGTGTGTGTGTGTGTGTGTGTTAAAATGTACCCTATAGAGTAATAGCAGACTATTACCACAGAAGGAAAGAACAAAATTGTAAGAATCTGCACACAGTGTCTATATTCTATATAGGTAGAACCTTGGGTTTTTTGCCTAACTCATCTTTAAGCTAGCTGGACCCTCCTGTGATTCAACAGAGCTTGTAGTTTCAGAACCACTTTCCTCTCATCCTTGTTCTTGTGGTTTGAAATGTCCATCACAAGTTAATGCACAAAGGCCCGTTTAAAATGCAAATGAGTATTCATTGCTAAAGGGGATGATTGACAAGGGAGGAAGAAACCTCCTCAAACCTTAACAGCATCCCAGTCTGCCTCAGGCCACAGTGCTGAGAGGGAAATCCCTGCTTTTAAGTCGAAACCTTGGGTGTATTCTATCAAGAACAAACACTTCTTTGCCCTATTCCCCCTGGATGATTCTCTGCTTAAGCACTTCTATGTTTATATCCTTTTGAAGTTCTCCCAAACTGTTTTCTTCAAATAAATGTACTTGATTATTCCATTTTAAAGAGGGTGTCTAAGTTTAGAGATCTGGAGGTCTCAGGCATCACACATAACAGATGACTTAAGCTATAAAATGGCGCTGATCTACACAGATGCCTAACAACCCTGCCAAATGAAAGGTCCTCGAGTAAAACACAGTGTGCCTGTCAAAGCAGAGCCGACTTGGGAACAATTACATCCACCAAGTCTGTTCAGAGCTGCCTACCTTAGCAGCAATTAAAACCTCATCTAAGGCTGTGCAGCCAATGGGAAGAAAGACACTTACTTCCTGTGTGGACTTTTTATCCACATTTCCAAAGAAATGATGTCATAAATCTCTTCTTTAATTTAAAACACAAGAAAGTCAATTCTGTATATTGAATTTGCAATTATTGATCGACTCTTTCTCAACACAAAGAAAAAACGTTACCATAGCTTACAATGCCCCTCCAATTGGTGTCAGACACCTCTAAAGCAGATTGTGGTTTTAAATTCTCTTCCCATTGTCTTTATGTTTTATTTAAGAGAGAAGTGGGGAACTGGAAAGGCAGATCTATCAAGTTGATTTCAGTTTTACACAAATAAAAAAAAAATCAGGATCTGCCATTCATGACAATTATAAATATAACATTATTTCATGATTTCCTTTGTGAATTTTCTTAACTATAAGAGTTAGTTAAGGCAATTTCTTGGTGAAATAGTTACAATGCATATTAAGCAAGGAACTCAGAAATACAAGACAGTAGAACTTAAGGCACAGCTGATGACAGATGTTCCCTGTGACTTCTGTTTCATCACCAAGGACCTCAGGCTGCAGAACACACATTCTTTTAGGGAAATCATTTAAAGAATCTCTTGCTGTCATGTGTCCCCAACATAGACAGTTAAGAGATTATTGGTTCTGACAGTCTGTGGATAATTTATGATTTCCAACAAGATCCAGTCATTTATATAAAGTCCTATGGAACTCTTGCTTGCAGCAGGTCTCTACATCACAAAGTAGAGAAGAGGTATGCCATGGACACATGATGTCAGCTCCAGTCTGTGTGACAGCAATAAGCCAACAAGTCATTTCATTTATGGAACTGCCAATTTATTCTCAAAGTTAGACATAAACACATACTCACCGTCCCCAAGGGCTCTAGAATCTACCCACCAATTGCTTTCAGATAGAATGAGTATAGGAATTGTACATGAAAGGAGGAATATAAGATTTAAAATAAATAAAATAAAACCACATAGCTTGGAGTAGGATGACAGATTGCTTATGAACATTGTAATTTACCTGAGCAATGTCAGATTTTCCTGATGCAACTTAAGTTTTACTTTGTTCCAGACAATTATTTACTCCTCCTGAAAAACTGTCAATTTTTAAATTACTTAACCTGAGTAAATTAATCAGTCTGTAAGCAAAAGAAAAAGCATAAAGAGAATCAATTGCTTGTGAGAATTTCCATTAGTGAAAATATAGATATTAAGTGTAGCAGTCACTTCTCTAGTAAGGTGGCTGGCATTAAGTCTATTAAATCTACTATGGTGACCCTTTACTATCTAAAAGAAATGAGATCTGAAGGTATAGCATACTGGTAGAACACTTCTGTAGCATGTATGAGATCCTGGGTTCTATTCCTAACACTAGAATGAAGTAGTCTCTACAAGAGTTGGTTTTATTTTAATTTCCAAAGCTGGCCCTGTCACTCGCCTGTTGCAGCACTTGGTATATCCATCCCTGCACCTCACCGGGATGGCACAGTTGAACTGGCCCTGGTGGAAAAGCTGTGGGTCAACCCTCCAAGGTCTTAACAGCAGGAAAACTGGCCTGGCTCTTTGCCATCTCTGGCATTGGGTGAGGTAGACAGTTAGCCAGTTCTAGAGAGCTAGAGCTGCTGGTGCAGATGTTGGAGAGCTAAAGAGCTGTCCAATTAGACAATGCCCAGGCCAATTCCATGTCTTAGAGTTGGCCCAGCCCAATAGAAGCATGTGAAGGACAGTCTGCAAATCCAAAGCTTCAGGATAACAATGGGACAGGGCAAAAACAGGATACCCAAGGAGTCTTACAAGGATCCAATATAGACAGTGTAGCCAGAGGCCTTGTGGACAGAAAGGTACATTCTGTGTGACACACTCTGACATACTACAGCTTCCATGACAAGATTCTTTACTCTATCATATTTTCTTTGGTGGGGAAGTTTGTAAGGGCAAAGGGTAGATAAAAAAGAGATGAGTGAGATTTGAGTGCATGGTGTGGAATTCACAAAGAAACAAGCAAAAATTAGAAAATCTTGTATATAAAAATAACTGCATTAGATATACTGTGTAGCACATTTGCCAAAATTTCTTTCAGTTAGCTTTGTTTCTAGTTTCATGAGAAGCTACCATTTTGAACATTCTCAGCTCTCACATTTTCTCCTGTTTTTTTTTTTCCTCTGCCCAGCTGCCTACCCACTCTCTCCCCCTCTTTTTTTCATAACTGACTTAGTTCAAGAGGGATGGTCATTTGCTCTGAGATGTGTACCCTTGCAGAGGACTGTGGTCTGTCTGCAGACAGACACACCCTTAAAGATGAATGATTCTCCCCTGCTGTTCATTCTTATCTACTGTCATTAGCTTCTCAGCCAGAGACAAGTATTCTGTCCTTTTCTCCTTCCACGTACCCATAAAGAAAACAAAACAAAACACAAATGAACGAATAAATAAATAAATAATCTCACAGTGAAAGCTCTGATGTGTCAGGGGGTTTCAAATAGTATACACTTCATTTGTATAGCCTTCCCTATACAGCTTTGCTTGTAAATGTTTATGGTTATGAGTTTTGGTCAGATATGACATCTCCGGCTTCTCCTAAACTATCTATACTGGATCCTCACTGGAATTCTTCTCAAATATCCTGTTGTTGTCCTGTGTCATAGAGATCCTGCAGCTTTGGATCTGTAACACCAGCCTCATTCTCATGCTCCTTCACAGCAGTTCATAGATGGGATGCATTGCTGGGCAGGCCAACTCAAAGACCTGGGTCTGAACCTAGATGGAAGCTCAGCTGGTCAGCTCACTGATTTTCCTATATCTGCATCACTAGGGTGAGCCCTCTAGCACTGGCCTGGCTAGCTTGCCCATGCAGCAGCTGGCATGGGTAGAGCCAGCTTTCCAGCTCTCACACTCTTGACATCATTTGCATGTCCCCATCACAAGACCCAGTTCTATCATGCTGCCCAGGTGAAGTGTGGTGGCCACCCTCCTGAGTTCTGTATCTGATGATTGGGGGAGCAGGCTTTGCTTAACCATATGACAGCAACATAGCCCCAGGCAGAAGCCCAGGTCAGGGACATCTGCAAGTCCTTTGGTGATAAATTAGGCCAAAGATATTAACCTTGCCAGGGAAGGTAGTTGACAATAGCATGGCCTCAGGGGGAAGCACAGGCACCTCACCCACATCAGGCTATTTTTTACCTCCGTGCACATCTCTAGTTTCTCTTCTCTTTGTCGTGTACACACCATTCTGTTTCTCTATCTCTCCCATCCCTTCACCACGTCTTTGCTGATGTTAGTGGTACCCCAGCCTTTGAGTTTTATGACACTTCTTAATGACATTTTAACCTTCTCTAGGACATGTTTACTTCCTTAACATCCAAGGTACACAAACTAGCCTAATGGAATGACTGTGATTCTATTTACTCTTGGGTAAATTTCAGAGACTCGACTTATGTCAACAGGTGGTTGTAACTGATTTACACAAGAGACTATAGCACTCTGTGTTCAAGATTTTAAAACAAGACTCAATGGCTGTTCTGGTGATCCAATTTCTAGGATCTCATTTTCCAGGCAATATTTCTGGTGATTCATCAACTTCTGGGATTTTATGTTTTCCCTTGTAGAGTGATCATGGGAATTTCTGCTTAGCTTAATGATTCTTTTTAAGTGAACTAGCTAGGAGATGCTAGTATGTTAAAGTTATTTCTGCCTCAAATCCTTTTAATTAATTTTTTTGGTAGTTATTTTAAGTATTTTCATTACCTAGACTTGTATCTATTGACCATTAAAGCTAATGCCAGAATTTTATAACCTTTATAGAATCAAAGCAATTACTTATGCAAAGTTTTTCTGTGGTAATACTTTCATATTGTTTGACAATACTTCTTGCACTGGCGACTGAAAAGGGAGACATGCTTTACCCTCTAGCTCTGGTCTTTTTTTTTTGGCTAGACCATCTACAGTGCATTTACCAATCCAATGGCTTTGCTCTGAGTGTAATGACTTTCCTTGTACTCTGTTAAAAATATATCCCCACAAATCAAGGAGGAGCAGATTCCAACTAAGTGGCTGAGAAGATTTACATTCTATTGCTAACCCAGTTATTACTCTGCTGAAAACCCCATAGCATCCATATAATGAATCCCTCAACTTCTGCAGCCAGCACAATTTTTCTTCCCAATCTCATTGGCTCCCAGCTTTCAGCTTGACCTTTTCCAATCTGCGTGCAGCAGAACTTCATTACAACCTTTTAATGATGCACAAATGGTACCCAACACCAAGGTCACCGAAGACCCTGAGTGAAGGCTTTTCAAACACTACCCGAATAGATGAGACCATGTTTACAAGGGAGAATAACCTGATGGAGGAATCAGACCTCAGGATTCCATCCATCTCCCCAGAGCTGATAACACAAAATATTGACAATATGGTAAGTTGAATAACTACTCTCAGTGAGCCTTTTCTTAGAGGAAAAGAACCTGATTTCCAAGGCCAGGGGATTCTAAATGGCTCTTTCCATGTTTCTTCAGTGCTAGAAGGATAATAGGGTTTTTTTTTCCTTTGAGTTCAACACAGACAGGTTTTATTATGTAACTCACAGTACTGATGAAAACACAAGAAGCCAACATTCATATAGTTTTCATATCAGCTTGTGCCAGCAAAAGACACCTCAGAGTCATTGGAACCCAAGTTAAAATATGAAAAGCACCAAATTACCGCATGGGTCTCTCCATGATTGACTGACTAGATGTTGAAGAATCCAAAGGCATAGGAATTAGGAAACTGAGTTTTAGAGCAGCTGGGGAAAAAGAAATAAGAAATAAAAAAGGATTTGATTTTGATCAGCAATCTCCTTCACTAAAATGAGTATTTGCTTGGGGAAGGAGGAAGAAAAGAAAAACATTGGTTACCTGTGCTCTGAATTTTATTCAATGATTAAAAAAAATAGAGGACCATAAGATCTTATTTTTCTCTTTGCAGTATTAAGTCCTCAGATGTTTCCTATTTTCTCTATTTCTGTCCCTGTTCTTCACCTTAACTGAAAAGGTCAAAATCATGCAGCTTGGACAGTCAGTTGCGTTAGCTATGAGGAGGAAGGAAATGACCAGTGGAGCATCCTTTGTTAAAATTACCCACTCTGGTTCACTCATCTCCCTTCATCTCTAACCACTCTATCAGGTTTCTAACTGTATATTGGCTACACAACTGCCTAAGCCTGAACTGAGCAAGGGTAGTGACAATAGATGTGTTAAGGTGAACAGTGGAAATCTCACAAGGGCTGCACACTATACAAACAACTTCAGAAATGCTGATAGTAGGAGACATCATCTTCCATCGGGAAGAACACAACAGGTGGCTTCCCAATACCAAGGTGTCAGCTCTGAAACTGTACACACAAGTCATATATAGAGATTGAACAGGTTGTATTTATGTACTCGGGAATATATGTATCTATATGTGCGTATGTGTGTGTTTACACATATATGAATGAAATAATAATGAAAAGAGAGCAAAGAGAAGCATATAAGAGAATTTGGAGGAAGTAAATAAAAGAAGAAAATGGTATAATTATATTATAATCTCAAAAAATAAAAGTAAGGCTAGTTATCACTATATCACTTCTTATTGTGGTAATATATAGAGTATATAGTGTCATATTAAAGCACAATGTTTTAAAATTTCATTGGGTTTAGTCCTGTGCATGTGTGTGTGTGTGTGTGTGTGTGTGTGTGTGTCTCTGTGTGTGTGTGTCTGTGTGTGTGTGTGTGTCTCTGTGTGTGTGTGTTTGTGTGTGTGTGTCTGTGTGTGTGTGTGTGTGTGTGTGTGTGTGCATGCACAAACACATACCTGGAGGTCAGATTTTAAACACATGATGTTGTGCTTCAGGAGCTGTTCATTTGGGGTATTGTGTTGTTTGAGATAGTATCTTTCTTTGAGATGTGGGGTTCTTAGATTTAGCTAGCTTGTTGATCAATGAACCCCAGGGCTCCTCCTGTTTCTGCCTTCTCGGTGCTGGAATCACAAGCCCGTGCCACCTTACACTCAGCTCCTTATTTGGTTATTGCAGACCAAACCCATGTCCCCTCACTTGTCACGGAAGTGCTTTGTTGACTGAGCTATATCTCTAGTTCCATGGCTTTAGCTGTTGATTTGTTTTAAAGTCTCAGATTTGAAGATTTATATAGAATAATGCGTATTTTATTAAAACTGTCATTAGCTAAGTGGTTTCTGTGATGTCCGTCCTCCAATTTAGTTGTACTTCTGAAGAGGCAAATACAAGAAGTAGAGTGCTTCACTAACTGGTTCCACATCTAGGATATCCTTGATCCCTAGCACTCATGGTGGAGTAAGGATGTTGGCCATGCTACCAATTTTCAGTGATATTTTACAAACCTACCAAACATCAGAATTTACTACAATTGTTTTCCTTCCATTGTTCTGAGTTCTAATTGGTTGTTGATATAATTAGAAGAATGTTCATATACTTTTATGCAAAAATGCTTAAAATCTGTACATTTATTTTTGTTTTTTAAAATAAGGTTGTTCAATTAAAAAATATTTACCCCCAGATAATTATTATGAAGAACTGGAGACAAAGTTCAGAGATAAAGAATTTGCTTATTAACTGTGAGGTCTTACCAAGAATGATATTCTTGTCTGGTATAGACAGGTAATTCCAAATTAATAAAGGTACATAATGGAAAAAAATAAGAAGAACGTGATATCATAGTCTTTTGGTCCAAGCTAGGGACTTCATAGATCCCAACCCAGTATAATCGTAATCATCAAAAAGCATCCATATTGGTTGAGACATTAAGAAGCACAAAAGATGCTTTTGCAAAGGATATTCCAAAAAAAAAAAAAAAAAAAAAAAACAAAAAAAAAAAAAAAAAAAAAAACACTGAAAACTTTCTATTAACTTAGAGAGTATGTGGGTTTTTCCAAAGACTTGGCAGGAAAGGCCACTTGGTTGGACTTATGATTTAGTAGGGTATAAAACCAAGATTGGAGATGATGCTTTTAATATCCTAGTCACAAATTTGATCAGTTAATGCCTTACCCCCACAAGCCTTTCATTTATAGTGGCTTTGTTCTTAAGCCAGCCCATCCTATTGGCATTAATGCATTATTAAGTGGAATCCTGATGACTATCTCTCCTGTGAAAAGTTGCCTCCGAGGCTGTGGCAACCATAGCTTTATTTCATGGCCTAAGCCAATGCCAGGGATAAAGTGATCTGTTTACTATATTAACTAGCTGGGAAGAAATGCTAGATTGTACCATTTACTGTGTTAGGCTCTCTGCCATCAGCCTCAGGGCTCTGGCTGTGGGAAGGCTGGCAGCTCTGGGAGAGAACACAGATGGAGAATAATTGAGGTGCCCAGTTAGTACCAGGCACACCATGAAAGCTCAAAAAAGTATTAAACACTGGCGGGATCGGTTTCTTCTCTGCCCCCATACAGCTGTTCTGCTTCCTGGGGAATTTATTTGTGGGATGGATTACTGACACTCCATCCTCAAGCCTGCAGGGTTGAATTGAGAAGAACTAACATTTATTGTCAGAGTTCTCAGTATTTGCCCAAGGAGATACTGAACTTGGGACAACAGAAATTAAATATAGACAGGGAGATACTGACACATTTACTGCCTTATATATTTATCCAAAGAAATTTGCCTCCAAAGCCAACTGAAGAGTTCTGAAGTGGAATACTCTGATGAATGCTTTGTGCAATTACATAAAGAATGAATCTACATAAAGCTGTCTTTGTATATTAAGAAAAAGAGCACCACCTAATATTAATACGGATATCATCAAGGTAATTGTCTATTTAAATACATAACTAATATATTTAAATATATAACAAATATATAAGTTTATGGTAGCACCACCTAGGTGGTTTTGATAGACACTAAAATATAGCAAGAAGGAAACAAGATAAAACGTAAGAATTACCCTATTTGTGTAACAACAGAGCACTCTCAATGTTCCCTTCCAAGCTCTCCAAAAGCTAGATTCTTCTCTGACTGGAAGTATGTCCAATTCATGCAGCTCAATCTAACTCAACTGAAGCAGGTACTCAGTCTCCAGGCTAAATGCTTCCGCTCACCATAAAAATCTCATTACACAATGTGTCACAACAACGGAAAAGCAAATGGAGTTAAATAAGTTAAGTTTTTTGTAATTCCAAAAAGTCAAGTGTGAAAACACGAACCGAACCGGCTCTTCAGCTAATTCCGCGTGCACCGACTGCGTCTGTGTAAGGAAGGCTCTAAGCGGCTCCACTCATCTCCCTGACAGCGGGAGCACAGAGAACAGCAGCGCTCAGATCCTTACCTGCCTGCTTAGTGCCTGCCATCTGTATCGTGACTATACCTCCAGTCACTTCACAGCAAAGGCAAAAAACATCATCTGAGCTACAACTGTCTCAACACCGGAAATCACAGCAAGTGCCCAGGAATAGTGCCAGGTCTATACCGTATGCACCTTCTGACTGTGTGCCTCTAGGAGGACTTCTCCTTGTCCCCTAAAACTACTTCTTTTTTACAGTAAAGGGTGCAGAATTCAGAAATTCCATTCGTCCCATGCTTCAAGAGGAGCTAGCTTGTTGGACTCATTCCCATAAAACTAGTTTTAAATCCACAGACTATGTTAGTTTCCTTTTCTGACGGAAAGGTCGTCCCTCCTCATCGGGTTTCAGGAGAGACTGGAGGGTAGAGAGATAAAGGGACATTTCTAAGTGAGTCAGATTAAACAAAAATTAACCCTAGGAAATCATGAACTGAGCAAGGGGTGACATCAATGCCACAGCACACCTTTCCAGGGCTTCTTTGCTTTGGGACATAGCTGCATTTGCTCTAAGAGAGACTAGAAGACTTCATTGAGGAGGTGCTCCTTGAAGGTTTCCGTCTGTGTGGAGGCAGACTTACCCTCCTGTCTGTCAGCCGGAGCCTTGGAGCACAGGCAGTGTGGCATTTCCTGACTGACAAACAAGTTCCGAGGTTCTCTCTCTCTCTCTCTCTCTCTCTCTCTCTCTCTCTCTCTCTCTCTCTCTCTCTCTCTCTCTCTCTCTCATTCTCCTCTCTCATTTTCTCTCTCTCTCATTCTCTCTCTCATTCTCCCCCCCCCACACACACCACACATCTAATTATCCAGATGCTTTCTTCTCCTCTAACAAAAACAGTATTCTGATGGATCTACAACCCTAAATTCTGTTGTGATAAAAATACTTATGACTTCCTTCTCTCTTCCTCTAATTACAATTTAAGGCCAATTTAAAACCAATTAAGTTCTGGAGATTCCCCACACCTTGCTCTGCCATTAATAGGTCCTAAATTACAAGACTATCAGAAGTCTCAGAACATTCATTTCTAGTCATAATACTTTCGGTCTGAGTTGTCATAAAATTACAGAGGATAACGAAATGATTGGATGTAATTAGGAAGGAGGAAAATAAGACCTAACTCAAAATGTCATTCAACAAGTAATTAATCAAGCTGTAGAAAATGAAAATATACAGATATATATTGCTTAAAGTTAGAATGGGAAATTATTAAACTCTGTCCCTAAGAGAATTGAAGTAGCAAAGATGAATTAACATCCCTTTCAGTAATCTCATTGAGTTTACCACAGCAAGTGACAAGGCTTCTCAATTTATTAAAATTGCTTGAAAAGAAGCTACTTTTCCTCAAGCTTGAAACACAGTGCTTGAGGTATTTTCAAATGACATTCAGAAATTTAATGTTTTTTTAAATAATTCATTGCAGAGAAAATAACAGAAATAGGGATTTATCTTTGAGGAGTACTATTAAAAACCCCATTATATGTGTTGGAAGAAGAGATAACTCTATAGTCCCAATGTTGCATCAACACTGCCCCTAATGAGAGAATCAAAATCACAATTGTATAAGGACATTGTGACCCTAAGCTAATACAGAATAATAAATGGGCATGCATGATAGAATAATATGGGGACATAATAATTGTATACTCTATAATTCCAGAAAGAGAGATATTACATTTAAATTTTGTTTAGACAGAGACAATTGGCTGGACTTTAATTCCAAACACAATAAACAAAACAGTGTTTTTCTTTCTTGTGTGTATGCCCCTGACATTAAAATGTTGCTCATTTAAAGCAGGGAAGATGGCTCAGTGGGTTGCCTGCTCTGCAAGCACAGAAGCCTACCCAAGATGCTTTCCTCACTCGGCACCCATGTAAAAGCCTTGTATGTTCACATGCTCCTATAGCTCCAGTGCTGTTATGTGGACACAGGCAGATCCATAGAGGTCACTGCTCTGCCAGATTAGAGGAGATAAACAGCTTTAGGCTCCCTGGATCTCCATTGAAGAATAAGGTGGGAAGCAGTAAAGGAGAGGGCTCAGGGCTTCCTCTGATATACAGTCATGTGCACAGACATCCACATACAGGCATGAACATAAATACACACACACACACATGCCCACATTCATACAGAGAATGAGTAGGTACTTTAATAAATAGCATTAGTAAGAAGTTAGTATGGCAGTGGTTATTGACAAAAATGAGTGCTTCCACTGAGTCACACACTGCTGGGTGCGTATTAGATCTCAAGCCAGGTAATTCTTACTTCAGGCCCTGTAGTGACTTGTTATGGTGACTTGTTATTTTATTCTCATAGCTCTCTAAGATGGGATTATTTAAAGAGCATGCTTGAACTCAGTGCACTGTACCTAGTTATCCTGTAGGACATGTGGACTCAAACCAACAGTGGATCTCCCCACACCCAAGTCTCTAATGATTTCACACATCCTAGGAATTAAGTTTACAAACTGCTGTCTCTAGATTTTTCTCCAGCTTTGTCGGCCATAAGATCCATATACTGTGCAGCACAAGGCACAGGTCCTTGATCTGACTGTGATATAATGCTTTGTTCAGTTTGAAGCTGCTCCTTCTGTGTTCTCCGATGACCACTTTCGGTGGTACTTTCAGGGATACCTTGACCACTTCCCTTGACCAAAATGAATACCTTTCTGTTCTGTGGGCCTTCATTTACAAGGTCCTTGACTCAGTTGATGGTGTACTTATTTACTGCCTAGATGTTAAATATCAACAAAGACTACCAGGAGATGAAAGAAAAGATGAGCTTTGTTTTAAAAAGTAATCCTCTTTATGAGAGTGGGCCCACAGGCACAGGTTTAGGGAAGACTCTTGTAATGCATGCTGATATGTCACCAGGCAATAACAGACTCTCAGTTGTGGTGTCTGAGGGTTTTCTGGAGGATGTGAAACCAGTGTTTGACTCTCAACATATAGACCGAACCCAAGAGGAGGAAAAGCCAGGACCTTTGTATGGAAGAGAGGTCACAGTTGGTAGGGCAGAGC
The DNA here is from genome assembly GCF_963924665.1 of Micromys minutus. NCBI lineage: Eukaryota > Metazoa > Chordata > Mammalia > Rodentia > Muridae > Micromys > Micromys minutus. The sequence continues at coordinate 25,763,272 of NC_137984.1, forward strand.
CTCTGCTTGGGCCAAAACTCTGAGAATTTTCAAAGAGCATTGTTTGGAAATGTGATGCTCTAGTATGTAACCAAATCATCTTTAAAAGTAAGCTCACAGGCAAGGAAGGCTTAGAACCTTTCTTGGCAATGTCACATGAATGGTTCTATCAGTGATTTACAAGGGCTTGAATGTGGTCTAGACCAGTTCTCAAGCTGTTAGAAGGCATGAGTCCATAGAATGGATAAGTGTAAGGAGTGGACTCACAATGAAAAATGTGAACAAAAGCAACTACCCCCCCCCAGCAGTTTAGAGTATCTGAGCCTTTGGCAGAGAATCAGGGTTTGAAGTTAGCACCACGTAGGCTACATGACAGGCTTTCATAGAACTCATCTAAATCTTCACCTGAGAATTGGACATTGCTAGGCAAGGACTGTTTTTATTTTACATGTCACTGTGCTCTCCACAACTGGTGAAGACATCTCTACAAGACACTTTTGAGTAAGACTGAACGATGTGTAGTTTCTATGTTTTTGGTGTGTGCCTGTGTGGGTGCCTGCCTGTGGGTGTGCATGTGAGTGTGTGTGAATTGCTCTATAGCACTAGTCCAGCTTGACTTCACATAGCAACTGAGACTCTCTTGATGTTTTATAGCAAACTTGCTCTTTCTAAACATTGACTTGGGGTTGCACTGCATACATTAATTGACCTTTTTCTTGACTATATCAAAGTTCCAAGCCAGGGATTAAGAAACCATTATGAGAAAAGAGAAATTCTGTCTGTCTGGTTGCTCAATACTCTGACTATTAGCTACTTGATATCATACCTATAACTCATACTTAAGCTTAATTTGAACAAATTCAATTTTTATAAAATCAAGCAATTTTTTATTTGTAAAGAATTTAGTCATCATTTTAAGACAGCTTTAATTTTATAATCTTGTTCATATTCTTATTTGAGAAAATCAACAAAAATTAAGAATGTTACCATGAGTTAGGCTTTAATAATAACAAAAAGGAAGCCATGTTTGTAAAGGAGCCAAACATATTTTCCTCTCTAATAAGTGAACTTCCAATTATGAGCTGGAAAGCTGAAATTAAGGAAGGATTGAAGATAAAAGTGAGGACAAAAAGGAGAAAGGTTAACTAATAGAAATAGAATTATGGAGGGGCTCCTTAGGGAGAAATGAGTTGTCAAGAACCACAGAAAGGCAACTGTCACACCTTTGCCACCAAGTGTAGTGATTCATGGAATTCCTCTGACTTAATTCACGATGTTTCAAACTATCAGAAACAAACTGAACAAAAATTAAAAGGATGTCCAAATGATGTAAGTGCAGCAATTAGAAAAAGTGTACTCACAGTCACCATTTGTGAGATCTAGCCGTAATATATGAAATGCTATGCAAGACAATTACCCACTGATATTCCCAATATACAGAGAGGATCAGCTGTCCATATGCAGAATTCAGAGTATATATTTGCCTTTCTTCATTTATGTCATTATCATAACAGTCATGAGATGAGTATAGTGTAGCAGATTACTTCCTGTTTTTAATGAGCATCTGGTGACTCAAGAGGACTGTGGACTGACCTCAATTCTCATGAAGATAATGAGGCTTAAAAATGGAAGATTGTTGTTGTTCCCTTCTGGAGTTTTCTTCTTCCAGGTAGCACTATCATCCTAGAATGAAATCATCATTGTTCTGACAAAGAAGGACTCCCTAAAATAGGAAGGAAAACTATGCAAGTCCTCCTGTATGTGCTAGCCCTCTCTGGATAGCTCGGACGCTAGCTGGATCTCAAACATTCTCTGCCACATCTACTTCCTTAGAAGCATTTTTCATAGGAAGAGCACTGCTGCCCTTTGAAAGAGTGGTTGGAACTACTGATTAAGGCAAATTGAGCATCCTCTTACAAGGCTATTGACTGTGAATTTTGCTGTCAAACTTCCAGTACTGAAAATTCACACAGATCCCTTCCTTGACATCCCCTGCCAAAATATGCTGATATGGCAAATTCTGAGAGAAGTACCAAGTGCCTCATATTTGTCTTATTAAAGATGAATGGGACAATAAGGTAAATATATGTCACAGTAAAATATTGTCCACTGGCTCCTATTACTTAAATGTTGCTGGTTCCATTGATTATACTGCCACATTTAAATACACCTGTATATCATCCCCACCTTAGATGCATTAAGATTTATCCTACACTAAAAAATGACTACTGACTGAAACATGTTTATGTTATAAAATGAGCAGATTGCAGTCAACTTTGACTCAAAGCTTTTTAACTTGGTTGTTGTCTATTATCCCAAGCTATGTGCTCTCAACATACTTCTTGCTTAATTAAAATAAACTCATTAATTGTCTCAATAGCTCTCAAAGGACATCTCCAGATAAAAGATTGATGTCTTTGTTTTACTTTGTTCTCTAAAGAAGAATTCAAGTACTACTGCATCCAAAATACCAAACCAAATCAAAACAAAAACAACTCCAAAGAAACAAAAACAGCAAAAACCAAAACCAGAATCACCTGAGCACATCCAGTCAGCATCTCAGAGTGGTCTGGTCCTCAAGTACCTGCCTCTACTAAGCTGATTGCTTCTCAAAGCAGGGGGACAACCACATTTTCTCAAAGCAAGGGGACAACCTTATTTTCTGTTTCCTGCTTGGTTCGGTGAGTGAACTGGTTCTGGAAAGAAGAAAACCCAGTGACAGAGAGCTGTGAAGGCAAACAGGAAATCCACATTTGACTGAAGAGCTGCCTGGGAGCTTGCAAGCAGAGTGAAGTGAAAACTGATTATGCTAGCAGAATACCTCAGAGTTCTGTGATGGTTTTCTGCTCCCGAAGGCAGAGAGAGCATCAGCTGCTGATAGCTGTTACTACCACATATACAGATCTGTTACCCTCTCACTTTCTCGTTGTGTCTGTATTCAGCCAAACAGAAATGAAGACGAAGCAAAAGCAAGAGTTCCTCCTGTCTGCCATGGGTAGACTTTGCATTTCTGACTGGGTCAAGTTAAAGGGTTTAACGGCTCAGAACTAATTCCACTGTCTTTTTGAGGCTTCTCCATAAGTTAACATTACCTGCTGCCAGGAAGCGTCTCCTTTAATTAGTTGGATCTAATTAGTTTCCTCCATAGCCCTGAGTATCACAATCATCCTCTTTAACTTGCTGTCACTTTCTGCGTCAGGGGGATGAGATGGGGGAGGGTGCGGAAAGGGAATATCTTTTGAGATATAAATGAATGAAATGATTAATAAAAAATGAGAAAAAATTAAAATAATCCCATTAACGTCCCTTAACACTGGGTGCATTCCCCCCATCCATGCATGGCTGATCACCATATGAATAGGGATAATGAAGTATGGGATGCCTCCAGAAACCTGATGGGTAATATGCTTATACCACAAAATAAAAAGATGCAAAATAAAGGGTATATACTCAGCTAAGCAACACATAAATCCAAGATAGGAACCCCATTATCAGTGAATGCCAGTAACTGGCAATTCACAGTTGAAATAAAACTCTTCATTTAACCTGTCTCTGGCTATGAAGACGGAGTCCCTTTAAGGGACTATTCACACGTCAGCCTTATTTAATGGCGGGTTACACCCTAGAATAGGAAATAGCAAGGGGATGCCAGTGAGTCCGTTTTTTCATCCCAAGTCCCAGCGACTTTATCTGATAAGATGTTTTGTGAATGTTGAATGAGGTGCCTGATGCATAGTACCCGGAACACCACTGCATAATGTAAATATGTGCATGGCATGTCATGGTACATGTCTGTAATCCCAACATTCCATAGACTGAGACTGAAAGATCATGGGTTTGAATAGCGATCAACCTGTGTAATAGAGTGAGATCAAATCAATAAAGAAACAAGTGAAAAAAATTAAATGAAGTCAGAGCTAGTGTGGTAGAAGGACATTCAGGATATGTCAGCCCGCCTGCTTGATCTCACTCAAGAAAGCAGGATGAAGGTATTCCACTGTGATGCTTTGCTGCTTGTATGATTCCAGTGAGCTGACCATTAATTTAATGTCTCACCTGTCAGCCTCACTCTCTTATTTCTGTGTCTGGAGTTATCCCACGCATCTGATAGGACACCAGAGATACCTTCATGGACAGCTCAAAATCCATTGTTCACCACTAGAATTCCTTCCTATGATTCTAAGATGTCACTGAACATTAATGAATTTGTGTTAACCTTAAATATACAATTGTCCCATAGGTAAATCTGATAGGTCATTAAAGATATCCTAAGTAAAAAAGAGGTCACATTAATAGTCTGCTCAGGCTCTGATATAAGAAGAGGAAAGGCCTGAAAGACCAACCTAAGTAACTTCTACCCTAACCCTGTCTGGGTATAGCTCCCCGTGCTGTAACCCCAGATCTATAGAAGTTGAGGCAGAGAGACTACTCCTAAGTTTAGAATCAGGTTAAGTTCCATTGTGAATTGGGGCTACAGAGTGAGACTGTCTCAAACATGTATAATTAATAAACAAAACCAACTCTTTGTGTGCTCAAGGTCAGAGCACCGGTTGTCAAATGGTGGCAGTACCTATTTTATACTCAGCCATTTTTCATCCCAGTTTATGAGAGACTTCTCCTATGATAAATACCAGGTCAATCTAACCTTTAATTCTGGAGAAAAGGGAGCAGAAAGTATTTTCTGAAAATCAAGTCTCTGTTAAAATTCTTTCTTTGCATGGTTTGAGATATGGATACCAGTTAAAAGCATGAGGGTAAGCTGATAATGTCAATCTCATCATATATATATATATATATATATATATATATATATATATATATATACACACACACACACACACACACACACACACACATACATACATACATACATACACTGGCCCAGTCTTCAGTTAGCAGGAGAGGGAAGACCAACGTAATTTCTAGTCCTTATCGAAAGTCAGTTCTTCTAGATAAGTGGAGTTCCCAGATAAAGTCACTAAGTTTTAATGACATTAATTCTGCAACTATAAGGGCAATGTGGTATATATATGTGCATGTATGTGTATATATACAAATATATGTGTATGTATGTATATATATGTATATATATGTGTGTATATATATATATATATATATATATCAGGTGCTGTTTCAATAGGAAGTATTATGTAATGCTTAAATCTGGTACAACACACATTACTCAAACCCTTATTTTTTCCGTATGGCAAACAAAGCACAGCTCCTCTGATCCAACCCTATGAATTATATGAGACTCTATCAATACCCACAGCCACTATGCCGTGAGTTGTGGTGCAAATCTGTTTCTATCTAGGCAAATCTTGATTTGTATTGTTCAACCTTTGCCCATTATCTCCTCCCCCACGTTCTTCAGCCTTCGGACTTGCTTTCCAAAATGCTGTGCTATTCTCTGAAGCTGCATACGTGTTGATTACTCATGGTTTGAAACTCAGATGTACACCTACATAATTAGCTGTTTCCATATCTTTTTTCAAAAACCTAACAAATGACATGAAATTTTCATTTAAAGCATTTCATTATTACTCCTTGATATTGAATAGTGAAGTTAAAGTACATTTTCTCTTGGAAATTTTTACATATAGAAACCACATATTTATCATTCATTTAACAGTCTTAACTCTGGAATAAATTCATTCTTCCCTTTCATCTATTTCCCTTTGATTCAGTATCCATTGTTCTGTGGTTTTAGTGGTTCACATAACGCACCCTGTGTATTGCTGAGCCTCTTCTTATCTAAACATCCTTGTTGGCTGAGCACATCCAACATGTCATATTTCTCTTTTATATAGAATGAATAACTGTATTTGCATAGCATCCATCCCCAAAGAATTAAAGCACCTTCAGTGACTTGAGGGAAATACTTGTAACCCATCCCAACAGCATTTCTGAGACAAGTAGAAGGACAAATGCAGTAAAGTATTTTGCTAAGCAAGAAAAATGGCATCAGAATAAGGAATTAACCCAAAGGCACATTGTCATTTTCTGCATGTTATGAGCTAACGTATCATGGTTGGCCAGGTCTCTGGCCTCTCCATCTTCTTTACCTTTCCATAGTGACTTCGAAACTCCCAGCCTCTCACAATACTGATGTTCTCCCTACAGATATCTCCTCCCTATGCTGCAGTCCTGCTTTCCTTGTCTTTAGTCAGTGCATGGTGTATGAAGAAACTCTACCAGCTTCCCAGCATCGTACATAGTAAATAAATCCTTTATGATGCAAACATTTAAATGGTATAAACAGTCACTGCCTCACCTATAGTCTATTCAACTCACACAGCTCTTAGCTGTCCCAGGACAAAACTATTTTTCTGTGTTTCGCTGTCACTGGCTTCACCTTCCCTTTATTCTTTGGGAATAATTTTAAGTTTTGTGTTTCTTCTCTTAAATACTAGCAGATAAACATATTTAAAGCCATAGACTATTTTAAACCCTGTAATTATTTACCTTTAATAAGCTCACTAAATAATTTTAATATACATTTAATGTAAATTTATTTTTAAGAACTCAAAATTTAAAAACTCTCCAACTCATTATAAACATTTTTTCTCATCACTGTAGGTCTCTGTAACATAGAATTAATAACATTCATTGGCAGAAAGTACCCACTAATATTTGACAAATATTTTCATTGTCACATGAATTGAACCATGATGGGGCATGTTGTTACAGTAGGGGCAGAATTATACAGTCAAGTGTTTAGGAAATACAGATTAGGTACACTTAGATTCTATTTTTCTTGTTTTTTATTAGATCTTAGTACAGTGTATAAAACTCATTGTACTTTGGTCATAATCGTCTCCTTCCTCAACTCCCTCAAAATTTTCCCACTTGCTACCAAACCAACTTTGTGTTCTTTTGCTGTGTCATTTTAAAAACCATCGATGTAAGGCCAGTCTCCCTTCCTGCATTCATCTTTTCTGGCCACTTCTCTGAGGCACAACCAACTGCCCCGAGACACCTCCTATATCTGGAGGAATGCCATTATCTTGCCGAGAATACAGGTCAGACTCCCTTCCTGCGTCTATCTTCCTTGACTGGTAGGTCCTCTGGAGCACCCCCAGTTAGCCTGAGCTGTGACTCTCCCTGTTGGACCTTTATTACCCTTGGGCCTACTTTCTTCATCAGACATAAGAATCTGGAAGCATACAGGTTAGCATCTCTTCTCACACCCATTTCCTGACTGCTGAGTACATTGGAGCACCACCAATTATCCTGAGAAGCTGGACATCTATTCTCCTGCCACCTCTCAGACCAAGTTGACCCAGCCTGCTGATCCAGAATTACAGCCCAAAGATGCCCATCAAAGACCTGCTATACCAGGACCATCCTGGTTAGGTACCCTCCTAATACCTACTACAACAAGAACATCCAGTGACTAAAGCCATCCAGATGGCTAAATACCTCAAAAGAACAAAATGAACAAAATCCAGGGCAATGTGACACTTTCCGAAGTCAACTTCCCTATTTCAGCAAGAGCTGGATATCCTAATACAACCAAAGCACAAGAAAATGACCTTAAATCCAGGCTTTAAAGGATGATAGAGCCCATTAAAGAGAAAATGAATAAGCCCCTTTAAAAACTGCAGGAAAATACAATCAAACAGGTAGAAGCCTTTAAAGAGGAAACAAGTAAATCCTTTAAAAAATACAGAAAAACACAATTAAACAGGTGAAGGAAATATATAAAATTATTCAAGACCTGAGAATGGAAATAGAAGCAATAAAGAAAACACAAACATGGAATCCTGGAGAAAAACGAGGGAAGAGAAAAGGAGCAACAGATACAAGTGCCACCCGCAGAATACAGGGGCTGAGGAGACACTCTCTGATCTAGATGATACCATAGAAGAAATTTATACTGCACTCAAACAAAATGCTAAATCTACCAAGTTCTTGACACAAAACATCCAAGAAATCTGGGATATCATGAAAAAAGAAAACCTAATCTAAGAATAATAGGAATAGAAGGTTGATAAGTCCCAGCTCCAAGGCCCAGAATATAGTTTCAACAAAATCATAGAAGAAAACAGTTCTAATGTAAAGAAAGAGATGCTTATAAATCTACATGAAACTTATAGAACATCAATTAGACCGGATCAGGAAAAATTCCTCCCACCCCTCAAAAGACAAAATCTATAGAACACTTAAAGAATATGAAAAGTGGCAAGGGAAAAACAGTAGCGGCCATAAAAACCAGACTTATCAGAATTACAACAGGTAGCTCCAGCTCAACAGAGACTCTAAAAGGTAGCTTGGGCAGATATCTTGCAACTTCTAAAAAACAAATCAGAGGAGTCAACTTGGACCACTTTACCCAATAAAACTCTCAATCTCCATAGATGGGGAAAATAAGATATTTCAAGAAAAAAATCAAAATCAAATTTAAACTAAATATATCTACAAATCTAGCCATACAGAAAATACTATAAGGAAAATTCCAACCCAAGAAAGATAGCTTCAAAAAGAAAAAAAAAAAAAAAAAAAAAAAAAAAAAACATAGGAAATAAAGTAATTCCATACCAGAAAAACCAAAAAAATGCCCCCCCCCACACATGCTCTAATACCACTAACATCAAAATAACAGGAAGCAACGAAGCCGGTCATTAATATCTCTCAACATCAATGGATTCAATTCCCCTGTAAAAAGACATAGGCTAACAGAATGGATGCAAAAGCAGGATCTATCATTCTGCTGCATACAGAACACACACCTTTGCAATATAGGTAGATATTACCTCAGTGTAAAGAGTTAGAAAAAGGATTACCAAAGGAGTCAGAGAAGGACACACTTCACACTCATTAAATAAATAAAAAAAAATCTGCCAGCAGGATATCTCAATTCTGAACATCTATGCCTCAAACACAAAAGCACCCACATTGTCAAAGAAACATTCCTACAGCTGAAATAACACATTAATAGGTTAAGGGGGAGACTTCTCCAGCCCCTCTTACCAATTCTCAGGTCACCTGCACAAAAATTAAACAGAGAAATAATGAAAGTAACCGACACTAGGACCTAGCAGACATCTACAAAATATTTCACCCAAACAAAATAAAAAAATATCTTTTCTCAGCACCTCATGGATCTTTTTTTCAAAATTAATCATGTAGTTGGGGACAAAGCAAGCCTTGGCAGATACAAGAAAAAAGTTAAGTAAAGGGCTGGAGAGATGGCTCATCAGTTAGGAGCACTGACTGCTCTTCCAAAGGTCTTGAGTTCAATTCCCAGTAACCACATGGTGGCTCACAACCCTCTGTAATGAGCTATCTGATGCCCTCTTCTAGTGTGTCTGACAACAGCTACAGTGTACTTATATATAATAAACCTAAAAAAATTTAAGAAAAAAACAGAGGAAAAAACAGGTTGAAGCAATTTTAAGTGAGAAATGTTCTCATGGAAATAATGCCTTGGAACTTATCAAAGCCCCACTGGTTAAAGCCAAACTTCAACAACAACAGAAACACCAGAAAGCCTACATCCCCGTGGAAACTGAACAACTCTATTCAGTGGTCTCTGGATAAGGGAAGAAATAAAGAAACAAAAGTAAAGACTTTCTAGAATTCAGTAAAAATTAAGGCAGAACATATCCAAAATTATGAGACACAGTGAAAGTAGTGCTAACAGGAAAGTTCATAGCACTAAGTGTCTACATAAAGAAATTAGAAATGTCTCATACAAAAATGTTGAACGTACACCTGAATGTTTTGGGGTGGGGGAAAAGAATCAAGCTCACAAAAAGAAGTAGAAGGCTGGAAATATTCTCCATATAAAAAGGATACATGCTCCACCATGTTCATACAGCCTTATTTATAATAGCCAGAACCTGGAAAGAACCCGAATGTCCTTCAACAGCGGAATGGATAGAGAAAATGTGGTACATTTACACAATGGAGTACTACTCAGCTACTAAAACAATGACTTCATGAAATTCTTAGGCAAATGGATGAAACTAGAAAATATCATTCTGAGGTAAACCAATCACACACACATACACACACACACACACACACACACACACACACACACCAAAAACAACCAAAGATGGTATGAACTCACTGATAAGTGGATATTAGCCCAAAAGCTGGGATTACCCAAGATACAATTCACAGATCACATGAGGCCCAAGAAATAAGAAGACCAAAGTGCAGATGATTTAGTCCTTCTCAGATGGGGAAGCAAAATTATCCACAGGAGGAAACACAAACACAGAGGTTGAAGCAAAGACTGAAACAAAGGACATGTAGATATTGTCCTAGCTGGAGATCCAGCCCATATACAGCCACCAAATCCGGACAATATTGCTGATGCCAAAAAATAAATGCTGACAAGAGCCTGATTTAGCTGTCTCCTGAGAGGCTCTCCTAGATCATGACAAATACAGAAGTGGATGCTCACGGGCAACCACTGAACTGAGAATGGGGTCCCCAATGGAGGAGTTAGAGAAAGGATTGAAGGAGCTGAAGGGGTTTGCAACCCCATAAGAACAACAATACCAACCAACCAGAGCTCCCAGGAACTAAATTACTATCCAAGGAGTAGAAATAAAGAGACCCATGGCTCCAGCTGCATACGTAGCAGAGGATGGCCATGTTGGGTATCAATGGGAAGAGAGACCCATAGTCCTGCCAAGGCTCCATGATACAGTGTAGGAGAAAGTCAGGGCAGAGTTGCAGGAGGGTATGGAAGGATGGTGGGGGCACCCTCATAGAAGCAGTGGGAGGGAGAATAGGATGAGTTTATGGATGAGAAGCCAGGAAAGGGGATAACATTTGAAATGTAAATAAAATATATCTAATAGATTTTGTTCCTTCCTTCCACTTCAAAAATAAATAAATAAATAAAATTTTTAAAAAGCAGGAAATAATCAAAATCAGGGCTGAAATCAATTAATTAGAAACAAAGAAAGTAATGAGATGAATTTAAGAAAACCTCAAGAAATGGTTCTTTGAGAAAACCAACAAGATAGACAAATTCTTAGCAAAAGTAATCAAAAAGCAGAAAGACATAATCCAAATAAACCAAATCAGAAATGAAAAGGGGGACATAATAACCCACAATGAAAAATTCAAAGAATGATTAGGTCTTACTTCAAAAGCCTGTACTCAACCAAATTGGAAAATCTTATCAAATTGGACAATTTTCTAGACAGATACTACATACCAAAGTTAAATCAAGAGCAGATGAAATATTTATTTTAAATATTACACAGCCCTCTAAGTTTTAAGGAAATAGAAGCAGTCATTAAAAGTGTTCCAATCAAAAAAGCCCAAGGCCACATGGTTTTAGTGCAGAATTCTTTCAAACCCTCAAAGAAGAGCTCATACTAATACTCCTCAAACTATTCCACAAAATAGAAACAGAAGGAACATTGCCAAATTCCTTCTATGAAGCCAGTCACCCTGATACTTAAACCACACAAAAACTCAAAAAAGGATAATTTCAGCCAATGTCTTTTATCAATATTGATGCAAAAATACTCAATAAAATACAAACTGAATCTAGGAACGCATCAAAAATATCATCCACCATGATGAAGCAAGCTTCATCCCAGGGATGCAGGAATGGTTCAATATATAAAAATCTGTTCATGTAATCCACCATATAAATAAATTTGAAGGAAAAAAAAATCACACTGTCATCTCATTAGATGCCAAAAAACCTTTCACACAATCTAACACCCCTTTATGTCAAAAGTCTTAGGAAGATCGTGGATACAAGGTTCATAACAGATGTGCAGCTTGGTTTTCATGTGGGTCTAGATCAGTGGGAGCAAAGACTGTTTCTAAAGCTGTTGCCTGTCCATGGAACCTATTCCTCCAACCCTACTGTCCTGCCTGGCCTCGGGGAGGGAAGTTCCTAGCTGTGCAGAGTCTTCTTGTACCAGGATGGTGGGATCCCAAAGGAGTGCCTCCATTCTCTCAGAGAAGAAAGGGAGGAGGATGGGGAATGAGATTGAGGGAGGGAGAGCCAAGAGGGGGAACAGTGGTTGGGAATTTAACAGATGATTAGAATAAAACTGCAAATAAAAACAAACAAACAGAAAACCAATGAGTTTGTATTACCTATAGGTGTGAGTATAAATATTGGCAAGTAAAGTCCACTGGGAAAGAGAGAGTCATTTGAACCTCTCCAGGGAAGGTCACATATCCAAAGACAAAGAGGCTGCCAAGATTCTTATCTTTCTATTACAGAGGTCCAGATGTATATTTCTGTGTGCAGTGTAATGGCCCTGAGGTCATAAGCAAGAGGTATCCAGAGCCCTGCACACATCACACTGTGTGTGCGCACAGAGACTGTGCTCAAGTGATCAAGGGCAGTTCCCAGAATTCAGCACAGTCCCTTCTCCTATGCGCCAATGCAGAGCTGCAGACAGCAAAACAGAGAAAGGAATTTAAAAGATGAAATAAAAAATGCCCATTTCCTTGTATGAAGACAGCAGTGGCTGCTTTTAATAAAAGAGGGAAAATAAGTTCTGATCCTGCTCCATTTTGCATTATTAGAACAAGACCCTTGCATACAAAGTCCGTTTGAGAAAGTACAACTGTCACCTTTTGGTATATGGAAGCAATTTCAGGTCACTGCTAAATTACATTAAAGAAAATATAGTATGAAGTCTAAATTTTTCATATGCCTTCGCCGAATTTCAGAAGCCGTTCCCCTTGCAGATATGGCTGCCATAAATCTAATGCACATCAAGGTAGCACTTCTCTCTTTAGGTCATTGAGGAAATGCTAAGAGGATAATGACCAAATATTTCCAACCAGCAGCCATGTAACTCCCCCCTTGCAGAACTATAACGTGCAAAGCCTTTCTTAGACTTCTTTAAACTAAGATAATCTGACTTGAAATCGGGTCTCTCACTGAACTTATTCAGTGCTCTGAATGTGTGCCTTGTCTTCACTGATAAGCTGAGGTGAATCTTAAAAGCTCAGTCTTCTACGCTTATTCCCAGTCATACTGGCAAGCAGATTTATTCAAATGTTGTCTGTCAACTGTAAAGGCTAAAGACATGAGTCACTAAAGACAACAAGTTGCCACTTGAAGAAAAAGGGTAACTTGAAATTCCAGTGCATCCAAGGTTGTTTGGAGGTCCCAATATTCCCATTCTGTACACGGAAAAAGCAATTTTAACTAAAACCTCTCATCACATTGATTTTCATTGTAGGGCAATAAAGTGCCCAGGTGGAAAGAGAGCAGTTTCCAAATTCAGACAGACCTGGGGTCAGGCTCTGTTTTGGTGACTCCTGAGCTGGGTAACCTTCAAAGGCCTCCCCTCATCATTTCCTCAGGCCACTGAGCACATCGTAAGAATGTTTACATAAGAGATTGCCTTGGGAATAAATGAAAGCATCGTTGCTAGGGCTTGTAACATGGAGAATCATAACTTCATAACATTTTTAGGATCGTATATAGAATCGTTTTTCAAAAACAACAAAATAGACTTCTTTGTCAAATGTGATTTATATTTTTGTCCCTTTAGACAAGAACAATGGAACCTTTAATGAATCTTTATATTTTCTTCATTTCTTTCCTTTTATTTATGGAAATGATATTCCACCACAAAGCAGAGGCTGGTCTTCAATTTTTACTCCCCTGTCCCAGCCTTGATATGTGTTTTCTAGAAATTTAGCTACGATTTAGTCACTTGATTTTGTTTTTTTTACTTTTGAGTTTATACTATAATTATATTATTTCTCCCTTCCCTATCTAAGTCATACCCCTCACTGTTCTTCAAATCAATGACCTAATTTTAGACATGAGCACACACTCTAGTGCATGTGTATTCACACACACACACACACACACACACACACACACACACAAGCATTTTTGTATAGGTACTAGGGATTGAATTCAGGTTCTTGTGCTTTGAAAGAGAACATTTTAATCACTGAACTAGTATCCTGGTCCTATCTTTGTTTTCTCTTTTTAATGCATTTAAACCTGTGGTTTCTCAATATTCCTAATGCTGTGACCCTTAGTAAAACCATCATGTTGCTACACCATAACTGTAATTTTGCTACTGTTTTGAATCCAATATGAATATCTGAAATGCCACCCGCAAAGGGGTTGTGACTCACAGGCTGAGAACTGCTGAGAATTAGCTTTTCTTTAGTCCTTAAGAATTTTTTTTTTTTTTTTTGATTCCTAGAACCCACTTGGAAGCTTACAACCACCTGCCTTCCAGTCTCAGAGGATCTACTGCCCTCTTCTGGCAGATATGGGCACTACATGTACATGGTGCCCAGAATTCCTGTACACCTAAAATAAAAACAAAGGTTAAAACTAATATTTTCTACAGATTTTCTTCACATGGAGTATGTTAGACCTAAATGCATATTGAGTACTAATAGACGTTCTATGGAACCAAATTTATAATGATGGCACCTGTCAAGGTGTTATAAGTGTGTCAGTAAACCTAGTGTTCCAAATTATTAAATTATATCACTTTTAAAGATCATATTACCTATAGTTATGACATTTTTGAAGCAGGCCTAACACATAATGCACATCTATGTTTCTGCTTCTTGAACTGAAGGTACTACATGCCGTATATATTTCCCGATGACAAGAACTCAGTACCATATGAGCAATTTTATTTCATGTTAAGATTTTTCCCACAGGGCAATTGAGTTCTGGAGGAGTATTTGACTAATTACTTTAGATTTTCAAATAATTTCTGATGATACTTTTTATATTACATCTTCTTTACTCTAGGCTCTGATTAGCAATGCTTTGGTACTTATAGCAAACTTTTTTTGGTTCTGTAACCTACATTTAAGTGTAAATCAGATAAACATTCAAAATAAATAAAGTAAATTTTATAGAAAGATAAAATTATTTTTTAAAAGTAAATTATACAAGGATGGGGGCAACGGCTGGATTTTAAATAAATAAAATAATGATACTAAATGTTATAAAACATGGACTGAGAGAACTAAACAAATAAACGAACAAAAAAAGTAAATGAAATGAGGTGTGTCAAAGACAACGTTTTTCTTTACTGTCTGCTGTTTTATCCCTTGCTTCACCCAGAGAATTTCTCCCAGAATATTCTGGAATCATCCAGGTTTCTCATCTTTGAATCCTTCTTCCTCCTGTACACAGTCTCTTTGATTTCTCAAATCAGACCTGTCTCCTTCCCTCTGCTCTCACACACAAAAGAACAAACCAGAAGGATTCCTGGGAAACATTTAGCTTGTCTTAACCCCTCTCTCTTTCTCTGAGGAGAAATTGGTGAAAACTAGAGAGAAGAAATTACCATTCAAGATGTGAAATTAGAGCCAGTCTTGAGTGGTGTCACAGAGCTCGTGTCAAGCACTGTGACAAGTCACAGAGTGATTGGACAAAGAGAAATGCTGGCGGGTGATGAGAACTTTTAATGTTGATCTCAGAAGGAAACTTTATGGAGAATTGTCAGGACATCAGAGAATTGGCCGCGTTTCTAGTCTGGACTTATCAGTAGTAGCTCAATGCTCAACTCGACAAGCACTTCCGCTCTGGTTGTTGGAGTTGAAGGCTCTGCTTATTTTACTTCTGCTTTCTCCCATTTGCAGGCGGAAAACTGTTACCTTTCCGCATTTCTTATCTCCCTAAATGCAGGCAGTCTCAGGCCTACAAGGGCACGCTGGACACAGATGATTGTAACTGGGAGCCACCCCACCCGCTCCCCGCAGGAGCTGGCCTGTCCCTGTCTCCATTGCTGCATTCCCTTTGCAGGCATAGGTATTTTGTCTTCTGTGAGGAGTGGGATCCGGTTGCTTTACAAACTCCCCAAGTCTTATCTTATTTACCTGATGCCTTTAAATGTCTCATCCTCACAGTGGCGGGGACGCCACTGAAAACCAAGAAAAAACCTTTGAAGATACAAGATTCCAGCAGGGAATCTCAGGCAGCCCTTCTAATTGGTACCTTTTACTTAACGTAAGGAACTGTTTTGTGGACCTGAAAACAAAGTGTCATGGGAACTGGATAGATGTTTATAAAGGACTCCGAAGGAAAACTCTCAGTCTAATGCATGAGCAATCTCGGAATATGAATATTCCATCCATTATGTATGTGTATCTATGCATTTATGCATGTGTCATCATGTGCCTACCAGTCTGTGTGTGTGGAATCAGTTCAACACCAAGTTTCTATACTACCACTTTCTGCCTTATTCTTTGAAAAGGAATCTGGGTCTCTTGCAGAATGTGGGTCTCATATATTAGCTAACCGGTATTTTCCATGGAACCTCTAGACTATACCTCCACAGCATAGAGGTCACAGGCACAGCCTACAGTATTTTTTTTATGGGTGAGCTACAAATCCAAAGTCCGTTCTGCTCCTTAGCACAGTAAGTACCTTACTATCTATCTATCTCCCAAGCATCCTAGGATACATCAACTGAAATGAAAGGTAGCTAACATTTTTATCTTCAGTAAACGTTTGATGTTCAAGTCTACCATGGCCTTTCAAAGCGCTCCTCAGAGGAAAATGCCACAAGATCTTTTCCTCAAGACTTCTGCATATGACACAGTTAAGGAACAATTCAAGACACAAAGGAGCTGATTATTGCTGGCTCCCTTAAGAACAAAAGAATAAAAAGACATTTCTTCTGGCCTTCAAACTTCCTATAATGAACAACAGAGACTTTTCCAGGAATGTGTATTGCCTCTTGGATGTCCAGTTGGTAAAATCTTTGCCGACCTATAACACGTTTTCCCCAAAGATTGAATTTCCTGTTGCCACTGCTCAGTATATTTGGGAAGAGGAGTTTCCTTTGGTTAACTAGTGACTAACTCAAGTTGTACTCACAATAGAAAAAGTTTCATAGGACCAGAAAATGCAGAAGCCCTCTGGATTGGAGCCTTTTTTTAAAACTAAAGATGTGGAGAAGCTTGCCACGAAGCTTCCCCCTTCTTTAGGAGAGACTGCATGCAGGGCTTACTCCTAAGAATCTTTGTTTTGATTTTTGGACATGAATCTGTGTAGTATGTCTGTATGTGTCTCCCTCTTTGGTCGGGTGAGTATGCATGCAGGTTTATAGGTGTATGGGCATGCATGGGGAAGCCAGAAGTTCACACCAGGTGTCATTAAAGGTTTTCTACGTTATCTATTGAGGCAAGGACTCTCACATTAATCCAGACCTGACCAGTACAGCTAGTGTAGCAAACCAGCTTTCTCCAGGGGTCCTGTCATTGCCTTCAGAACACACTATGATTACTTTTGGGCTGCTACCCAACATTTTCAAGCATTGGGGAGCTTCAAACTATGGTTCTCAGACTTGAATTGCAAGCCCTTTAATGAAAAAAAAAAAAAAAAAAAAAAAAAAACTTCTGGGAGCATCTATGTCCTTGTCACACAAACAGCCATCCAGGAATGCAATCCTTTGTGGATGTGGTGGGATGAGCTACATGAACAGAAAGAGGTGGAGTGACAGGCAGCTGAAAAAGTCTGCTGACATACTAAGTGAAAACGCTGTGCCTGCATACTGGCCACATTCAGAGCCAAGAGATCTGAGAGCAACATGCTTAAGTTTTGAACCAACAGTGGGGTTTCATGGCTTGATCACAGAAGCCAACTGAGATTTACAGATTTCAAAGCTAATCAACTCGGTATTGTTAAGATTCACGCTGGTGTCACGTTCTCGCTCTTTATTACTTTCTTTTAGTTATTATCCTTCAGTGGGCTTCATGCCTCATAACATCCTTTGAGTTAAAAAAATGAAATTCTTTCATATTTGTAAATGTGTTGATGTCATAAAATGCACTCAATGTATTTTTATGGTCACTAGAGCTTTGAGTACCCCATGCTAGCTCTATCCTTCGTGTTGTTATTCAACACTCTCTTTCCCAACCCATTAGGCTAGAGGACTCATGACACCCATCCTCAATAGTCTGTCTTATCACACTGCCTATTGTATTTATTGCTAAAATGAGCAAGTGACTTCAGTGCTCCAGACAACTTTGTTGGTCTTCTTTCATGACTATTTCCTAAGCCAAAGGAAGCAAGCCATGACAATCTGTGTCAGAGGTGTGTTCACCCTCCGTTAATTTAGACATTGCACAACCAAGTCTGTGCTTAGCAACAAACCTTTGCTAAAATCAAGGTTGTTTTGAGTTCTCCTCAATGAAATTGCTAGTGATAAGTTATGTGCTTGCACTTTCTCAGTGTTTGTGATCTGTGGAGTATACAATGTTACTAATACTTCCAGACTTGCTCTGGACTGGAGAGCAGTTAACAGTACTTTCTGCTCTCACAGAAAACTGGAGTCTGGTTTCATAAGACACATGAGAAGGCTAAACACTTTCTGTAATTTCAGCTCTAGGGTACTGTACTGGCTGGTTTTATGTCAACTTGACACAAGCTGGAGTTATCACAAAGAAAGGAGCCTCTGTTGAGGAAATGCCTCCATGAGATCCAGCTGTAAGGCATTTTCTCAACTAGTGATCAAGAGGGGAGGGCCCAGCCCATTGTGGGTGGTGCCATCCCTGGCCCAGCCCATTGTGGGTGGTGCCATCCCTGGCCCAGCCCATTGTGGGTGGTGCCATCCCTGGGCTGGTAGACCTGGGTTCTATAAGAAAGCAGGTTGAGCAAGCAAGGGGGAGCAAGCCAGTAAGTAACATCCCTCCATGGCCTCTGCATCAGCTCCTGCTTCCTGGCCTGCTTGGGTTTCAGTTCTGACTTCCTCTGGTGATAAACAGCAAGGCAGAAGTGTAAGCTGAATAAACCCTTTCCTCCCCAACGTGCTTCTTGGTCATGATGTTTGTGCAGGAATAGAAACCCTGTCTAAGACAGGTATCTCATGCCAATTTCTGGCCTGTCAGTGACCTACAAATACATGTGGATTTGTATATATACACGCACGCACGCACGCTCACAGACACACACACACACACAGAGGCATGCACACTGCACATACACATACACCACAAATTAAACAAATCTTAAAATTAGTGACTTACTCTAATACATGATCATTAAAATGACTCCTAACAACTTTATTGTAATATTCATAGATCAGAGCATCCTTCAAGTATCATTTGTTGGCAGTTAATACAGAAACCCCTAACTGGTCCATGTGCAGACAACTGTAGATTGCCCAGCCCTAAGTCACACATTCGTACCTACCACAAGACTCAAGAATACATTGAAAAGAGGCAACACAGAGATTGTCAGAGCCAAAGAAGATGGACATATGAACTCCCAGCCAGAGTGACAGCATGCATATGATTTGTGCCAGCAGAGCCAGCTAAAAATCCTGGCATTAGCAGAGAGAAGGTGAATATTTAATCCAGCCACTGGCTGAGGAGATATTAACATTTAATAGCTGCTGGGAGAAAGGGAGGTACATTTTTTTTCATTATGTGATAACTGGTAGGCTGATCACAAACCAGAATAAGACCCAATCTCAACATTAGTTGGGAACCAAACTCCAGCCCTCCACAAGAGCAGCAAGTACTGCATTTCTCACGTCCCACTAAATGTGAATGTGAATGGATTACACAGAAGGTCTGTGGCTCAGAGGTTCACCTAACCATGAGTGAGGTCAGCAGCCTTAAATGTTCATGTACAGAGCTGTGATAATGGATGTGTACTCACTGGCATATGGCATCCTTAGGCTGTTTCATCAGTAATATCATCAGGCCCTTTTATTGTTAAATGGAACTGCAGATCATTGGCAACAAGACCCTGGATTCTAGCCAGGCTAGCAACACAGAAGGCATGTTCCTGCCAACTCTACTCTGCAGGATGTGATGTTTGTGGTTGATAAATGGTAGCAAAAAAACCAAGACAGGAGCTACAGTAAGAACAAGCCTAAACTTGGCAAGCAGATCAAATGTACTAAGCATGTACCAAACCAAGTATCAATTCATGTAGTGAAATTTTGAAACGCTGACAAACAGTAGAAATTATCAAAAGCATTAAGTGATAGACCACATGCCATCATTATCCCTCCAAAGAACACAATTGCAAACCACACATGACAAAAACCTGGTCTGCAGGGATCTTCTAACCATATTTCTTCCTGGATCTCCTTCCTACCTCAGCACAATTACAATGTTGGCTGTTTTGATAGGTCTCTTATGACAATAACTAAGACAATAAAATATTAACCAGCACAGTAGTGTGTTGAAGAAGCTAATTTTATACTTTTTAGGTATAGATTTTTTATTATCTAATTTTAGTATAATTTCTATAACAGTGGCCGATGTAACAAAGCCATTATCACATAATGATTACCTTATATTCAAGTTTGGAACAAATGCCACTCCACAGTTGGTATTTCATAAAGAACAAATATGACAAATGAAAAATTCTAGGTGTTAGACACACAGCAGGTGCTTCATATGAAATATCCTTCTCAACTCCTGACAATATTTCTTCTCAAGTCGTAATCCTCTGAAATTAAAATAGAACTCCATTTATTTTTTGTTATAATTAGCACAACATATCTTTCCCTACCCCATAATTTACTACCCAATTTTTATGTTTAAATTGAATTTTGTTCCTCTTAACAAGTAACATAATATATCATTCAACTGGTATGTTAAGGTAATTCCCAAAGTGGTTATTTATATAAATCAAACCAATAGCAATTTGTGTCATAGATCTTCAACATTTATATGTTGTCTGCCTTTCCTTATATATAATACATTTTTTGTGTCTAGTTTCAAATAAGTATTTTAAGTGATTCTATTGTATCTTCCTATTGATTTATCAGTTATGTTCCTCAAATAAATATATTAGTCACACTAAAATTAGTAAAATATATTTTATTATTTTTATTTTGTTATTCAACACTTTTCTGAAAATTTCATACATAGGTACAACTATACATCATCTCCTTCCAACATTCACACACTTTCCTCTTTCAGTTTTCATCTTTCTCCCTCTGTACATTCTGCAGGGCTTATGTAGTATTGCACATTGTATATTTGTATTAGGGATTGCAACCTAGCATTGGAAAAATATAATATGTATGTATAGTCTAACTCCATCTTCAAATAAACTATTTCTTCCTACTGAGTATAGTTGACTAATAACAGAGAAATAATCAACAAATATTAAATAAACTCAATATCCCCAGCACTCCTCATTTTTATGATCTTCCTTGTGAGCAGAGAACTTATCATTATGTCCAAAAGACATAATTCTGCCATCAGTGTTTTAAGCCATACACTTTCCAAAAATTAGAAATAGGAAAATCCACGGTTCCTCTTAATATTGTTATTTACTTTGGCTTTAAATTATTTCCTTATTGTTTTGATTGGTAGAACTTTCTAAACATTTCTAAAAATGCTGAAATTCTTTTAATGTTCTTTAAAGAACACATATGTTAAACACGAATTCTATGTGTTTCATGTTTCTGAGAATGCCCCTAATGATCTTTTTTTGGGGGGGAGGTGGTCTTTACCTTTATGTTCTACATTCTGAGATTTTTTTTGCACACACACACACACACATGCACATACTCCTACACACTTGTGCATGCACACACACACACACGGCATATGTTTTCCATTGTAATGCTTGTTCTCTGAATGTTACTTGTACTCACTTAGAATGAAGCAGCCATCACTGATACCCTGCATACACCCAAATGAGCCACTCAGCACAATTCACGTTGAATTGTTTCTACTTTGTGTACCGACTGCACCCTGTGCTTATCTTATTGCTAACAGACAAAACCCCAAAAAAGCCTGACAGGAGAAACATAAATAAATCTATTTTTCTTACCTTCCCTAATGTTTTTGTCTCTTTATTTTCCTTCTGCCCTCACTTGTTTTTTCCCATCCTCTTTATTTTCTTCTCCTTTGTCCACAGAATGAGACACTGAGACAGAAAAGATGTCTATGATACAATTATTGAGACTTCTGGGTGTAAACCCCACATATTTCCATCATAGAAGGGCACAGATAGAGAAGAGCGTGTGTGTGACTGGGGTAGAGGGTATCTTCCTACGATTCTTTGTCCTTCACATCTTGCTGTGGATTTTCCCAAACCTTTGCATCTTGGAAGGCAGCCTAGGACCAGCTGGGTCAGTCTTCTCCAGGGAACAGCACCACCTTTGACCTGACTTCTTGACCCTTACAGAAATGAGGCCCTCACTTGGTTGTTTGCTTTGGGTTGAAATTTATTTGTCTTGAACTCCCACCTCTTAGAGAAGCATACAGTCAAGTGTCACCTCTTCTTGACAAGAGAAAGAGAAGATACATGAGACTATCTGCCATGACACCCCCCTTCCCACTGTCCTCCATGTTCTATTTATGACAGCTTTACTGCTAAGCTTATGTTGTGGTTTGTCCATATGTATCTTTTTTTTAATTGAAGAATTTTATTTTAAAAAAACAAAGATAAATGTACAAATTTTAAACATTTTCGCATAAAAGTATACAAATACATTTTTGTCATTGCTTGGCTTTTTTTTTTTAATAAGGTTTGATAGTGTGCATTAAAATCTTACTAGTTACAATGAGCATAAAGTACATGTAAAACAGGATGTAACCTGTCAAGGTTTTCTTGGTTTGTAAGGAGTAAACATAATGTTTTTTTTTCTTTTCTTTTCTTTTTTTTTTTTTCTTCTTGAACTTCACACAGTCTGTGAGTTGTTTCTGGGGTGTTCGGAACTTTCTGGGGTTAGTATCCAATTATCAGTGACTGCATATTATATCTGTTCTTTTGTGACTGGGTTATCTCACTCAGGATGATATTCTCTAGATGCATCCATTTTCTTAAGAATTTCATAAAGTCAAACCTTATTTTGTAGATCTAAAACCTCTGATTGATTGTGTGGTCTGCCTTCTGTTTTTTTTTTTTTTTTTTTTTTTTTTTTTTTTTTTTTTTTTTTCTTTCAAATTTGAGGTGCTGTGACTCTGATTATTCTCAGAGATTTCAACGCCTATATCCTTGAAACATCATTGATCTTTTATTTGTTGTTCTTTAGCTTGTATCTAGTGGCTTCATTCTTTCAATAATTCTTAATAATAATTTTGGTGTAGTTCTGGTAACATCATACTTTCTCATAGCTATGAATATAATATAAATAGTTCTCCTGTTTTCTTAAGGTTTCTAAGTTTTCTACTGAAAATTTGATTTCAGTTCCATCTTCTCTTTTTGTTACAGGTTCAACAGGAATACTTACTTCAGAATGTCAGCTAAGCCTTGACTTTACAACAGTAACAGTAACTCAAAGTTGGTCAGAGGCTTCAATGAGTTTTGCCAAGAATTGAATTCTATTATGCCTCTTGTTCTGCAATTGCTTAGGTACTTCCAATATGGCTACTTTATTATTCATTCTAGGGAGGCACGACTTGACCGTACCATAAGCAAATGTAATGTCTAGGGTGTCATTGCTCTAAGGGAGCCATTTCTTAATCTTGGTCATTAAGCACCAGCATTCTATTCTCAATAGAGAACAGCATCTAAGGAATTAAAGTGTGGTACACCTGGGCCTTTTTGTTTGTTTGTTTTTATTTTTGTTTTTACAAAATATTCCTACTATAATCTAAAATGTCCCCTCATTTCCTGATACTTCACAGTTAATAATTTACTAACTCTGTGGGGGATTCTGTGGGGTAACTTGAGTCTATTCTTCCCTTTTAATGTCCTGTAATTCAGTTTCTTTGGTTCTGCTTTCTAGTTTCCATTATGTCATAAATATTGTTTTTCTATTGTTTGTCAATTAAGAATTTTCATCATCCTTTTAGAAGATGATGACAGATGATGTAGAGAGACAGATATGGAGATGCAGAGATTCAAACTGATACCTCCACCAGAGGCTAATTTCTTGAGATACCAGGCAGACACTGACTAATACAGAAGGTATAACAGAATGCCCTCTTGCAAAAGTCCTGCATAGGTTCATATCAGCACTGAAATGGACATAAAGCCCACTGTCTAACTTTGAGAATGATCCTATATTTGAGTGTTTGGTTCTCAGTAGATGGAACTGTTCAGAAAGGATTGGGGTGTGGTCATGTTGGAGGCAGTGTGCCACTGAGGTTTCAAAAGCCCACATTAGTGCCACTTCTCTTTTTGACTCCTACGTGTAAAAAGCATTGTCATGGCATTTCTTCAGAACAATTGAAAAGTATTCGAGGTACTTATAGTTAAAAAGCTGTTTGTAACTGATACCTGCTAGAAAAGGAAAAACAATCCATTTTCACTGATGGATGTCACTGGGTTTATCAATCAAACTCACGGC
The DNA here is from genome assembly GCF_963924665.1 of Micromys minutus. Lineage (NCBI taxonomy): Eukaryota > Metazoa > Chordata > Mammalia > Rodentia > Muridae > Micromys > Micromys minutus. The sequence continues at coordinate 25,787,463 of NC_137984.1, forward strand.
CAAGGCCCTTGCTTAGAATTAATTGGACAACACAAAAGAAACTTCACTTTTTCTTTTTGTTTGCATTTTAATGATTTTGATTGTTTTGGTGGGTACATACTTTGGATTTCTTTGTTTTACTTAGGTATTTTTGATTTACTGGGCTTTTTAAAAAATATTTTGTGCTTTGATCTTTTTTGAGAAAGTGATAGAGAGACAGAAACAGAGAGACAGAGAGAGTCTATAAAGGATTTTGAGCAGGATGTTCAGGTTGTGTTTTTGCATAAGGTATATCTGACCTCAAACATTATGGTTTTTTTATTTAAGTTTCTTTTTTCATTGAATATATTTTAATCATAACTTCCATTCTACAACTACTCCCACTGGTGTGGACTCTCTGGGAGTTTTTTGGGATGATGTGCAAATTTTCATGCCCTTATAATGGAATATATAATGATATGTAAAGATACTTGTTAAAACATTTGAATGTGATAATTCATGATTTCGTCAGTCCCACAAAAGAATGTTACTAAAAAAGATGGTTTTTGTATATTATTTCTGTCATGACTGTTCACTGATCTATGAGTGGGAGGCAAGACAAGGCATTCATATGATTTTAAACTGTAATGTATATAACAGCATTCCACTATTTTTATTTCCATAACCAAAACAGCTATAAAATCTTTAAAAGTCCAATTTGCTAAAAAGACTTAGCTCAATCTGAATTTATTTGCAGAAAAAAAACTTAACCTGAAAATATGTTTTTATCCCTAGTGTGTATATTATTTCCTGGGGAAGAAATAATATTTTTTTTGGTGCATTCAGGCTTCCTACTCCCTCAGATATATGTGTTAAATGAAAAAAATTTCCCTAAACTATGAAAATTTTAAATTTTGCAAAAAACTTGACTATCCCCAAAAATGTCATCCTGTATATGTATTTATAACCTCTCTGCTAAGCAGTATCTACTAAAATATTCTCTTTTTTTCTTAAGATTCAATTAAGTGGAAAAAGGTACAGAGCTCTAATTGAGAAATATAATTAGTCATAGTAAAGTTAGTCGTGTTACTTTTCATATTCAAATCTAGAGGAATGAGTGTGAGGAAGAAATCATGAGACTCTAGATGAAGCAGACGTGTGAGAGTTCAAGAGAAGAAGGCATAGGGGACAGCAGAGGAAGAGAGAATTTGTTCAGAGGACTTGCTAGGATGACAAAACAAATCTAAATCAGGAACAAAATTTACAATTATTTATTTTTGCAAGCTATACAATGTGAACAGTTACTGCAGACCTAGTACTTTAAAATCTTAAAGTAAATATAGTTTTAATCCTTCTTTACTTAAAATTACTTTTAAGATGGAAACTAATGAAACTTATTCAAACTTTGTTTGACTTATAGAAATGGTCTTATTGAGCACCTAGAACAATCAAGCTCTAACACATCTGCCTAATACATACCTTTCAACTGAATTAAAATCATATACCATATCTGTATTCTGTAAATACTCACTATGAAAGAAAAGGGCATATATTATGAAACAAAAGTTTGGGAAGAAGAAATCTTGTAGCTGTGCTTCAAGTTCTGTTGTTTTGTTTTATTTTTTCTCTCTATTTTATTAGATATTCTGTGTTTACATTGAGATGTTATCCCTTTACCCCACCCCACTCCCATCCCCTCTCCAGCTCCAGTTGCCTTCACAAAGGTGCACTCCCTTTTAACCAGCTGTGTAATGGGACAGTTACTCTTGCTTCTTTAAGCTAAAGTCCAAATAGCTAAGCCCCATGTTTCAGGGTTATGTTAAATATTCACAGGCTCCACTAACCAAAACATGGTTGCCCTTTATTCTTTTTGACTTTCAAAGTTTATTTACTCTCTCTCTCTCTCTCTCTCTCTCTCTCTCTCTCTCTCTCTCTCTCTCTCTCTCTCTCTCTCTCTCTCTCTCTCTCTCTCTCTCTCTCTCTCTCTCTCTCTCTCTCTCTCTCTCTCTCTCTCTCTCTCTCTCTGTGTGTGTGTGCATGTGTGGTATGTGTTTGTGTCTTTATATATGTATTTGTCTGTGTCCTTGGGTGTTAAGGAACCTATGTGGAAGTCACAATAATGTTGGAGAGTTGAGTTTTGCATTTTACCCTATAGAAGTGGGGTCTCTTATTTTTGCTGCTGTTCTGAGTGATCCAGGATTATAAACAGAAAATCTTCTGCATGATTCTCCTTTGCCTCTTATCCCTCTGATATATGACTATTGATTATAGTTTTGAGCCACTCAATGCACCCACTTTTGCTTTTACATGGATACTGGAGATTGATTGAATGTGTATGCTCAGACTTGCAAGTTAAGTGATTTTACCCACTGAGCCTACTCAGCCCTCACTCTATCTGTTCCTGACAGACTCTTCCATCAAATTCATCCACCATATGTCCTGAGTTTTATTTGTAAAACATGGAACACTATTTATTGCTTATTTTTGTGTAGATGACTGTGTGTATACTATATTCTTTATTCAAGCTGGAAATTGTATTCTCACTATATGTATATAATTTGTAATTATTTCTTCCATTTTCATATGTATGAAATATATTTACATATAAACACATATGCTTTATATATTCTAATATATAAGAATATTGTATATATTTATGTATTCCCATATACACATCAGCTTGGATACTGAGTTTCTAATAACATCTTTATGGTTTTTTTTATTCACTTATAAATTTCAAACAACTTTTTAGTATCAAAGACATTCAACAGAAAATAATGATATGCGTCTTTGCATTCTGGGATCAATCTGAAAAAAAAACTGTCTCCTCAAAATGTATCCTATCCTCAAGATATGCAGGGACAAAGACAGAGCAGAGACTGAGAAAATGACCATCAAATGACTGTCCCAAATTGAGATCCATCCCATGGGCAAGAACCAGTCCTTGACACTATTAATCATATTTATTTATTCTTGCCGACAGCAACTTAGCATAGATGTCCTCTGAGAAGATCCACCCAGCAGCCAATAGAAAAAGATGCAGAGACTCACCCAAAGATTAGATGAAGTTAATCTTTGGAAAAGTTGGGAGAAAGATTGAGAGGCTTCAAGAAGACAGAAACTCCACAGGAAGATCAAGAGAGTCAACTAACCTGGACCCATGGAGGATCCCAAAAACTGAATCACCAACCAGGTAGTAAACACAGGCTATATGTAGGCCCCCTAGACATATGTAGCACATGAGCAGTTTGGTCTTCATGTATGTCTTCCAACAACTGTAGCAGGGTTATCCCTGGGTCCTTTGCTTGCATTCCTATGTATCCAGCATCCGTAAATTGACTATTTTTGTCTCAATATGATAGAATTACCTAGTTGCGGAATTTTTTGATGTTCTGGATGAGGTGATACAAGTCAAATGATCTTGTACAATTCTATCAGTTATAAAACATTCATAACAACCTTATTTATGAAGAGATGTGCCAAGAGAAACATACACATCTGCCTCTATCTTCACTTGTCTGAGAATCCTCTCTCTCCCAATCCCTACCTCCTGCCACCTCTTCCACTCCCAGACCTATTCCCACCTATCTCCCTCATGTCCAATCATATATCGCCTTAACATAAACCTACAATTTTCCTATTTCTGTCTTCAATATGCTAGGACTTAAACCATGAACAACCGCACCGAACGTATGTTTTTATTTTTAATCTAAAGATCCACGTAGCTATGTTGAAGAGTAATGAGTCTGTCAATATGAATGCATTCTTATGTTAGATACTGTGGCTCACAACTGTGATTCCTACACAAAGAAGACTGAAGCAGGAGGATTATTGCAAGTATGAGGCCAGTCTAAGTTATACAGTGAGATGTGATAATCTGTGAACTGGAAAAGAGCAAGGTCTTGTCTCTAAGCCTCTGCACTGACAAATTTTTCTCCAGCTGACCTAGACACATCCTTAATAATGGCTCATAAGTAAAAAAAATAAACCAGTGGAAACAAAATATTTTAGTTCCTTAAATGGGTTGATACAGAATGTCCTAGCACTGTGATCCTGTTACCCTAAACTCTAAACACCACTTATACTTGCCTGCTTTGGCTTCCCATTCATGCCTTTAACTTCAGTTTTTGTTCTGTAAAGTTCATTACATGATTGCTACTTATTTTCAACTCTGCTCAGATGGCATGTGCTAACTTCAAATGGCAGATATGTCTCCCATTCAGCTTTCCCTATACCGTTAATTTTTGTGGGCATTTGTTTAACTTTGTGATTTTTTGACATCCATCTAAGTCATTTTTTAGTAAACCTTTGCCATAAAGTTCATATTATATGATACTTACTGTTCCATTCTCAGAGTTAGTAACTTTAGTTAGGGAATTCAGTTTTGTTTTATGTCACATGTTTACTACATTGTTAAAGTTGCACTCCTAACAGGGAGAGAAGAAAGGTAAGGGAAAGAAGAATTGATGTCACTATTTTATAATCTCAAAAACAAAAGAAAAATAGACAAAAAGAGGTCATGAACTTAAGAGGGAGAAGAGAAGCAAGAAAGGAGTTGGAAGCTGAGAGAGTCGGGTGCCAAGGATGTCAATACACTACTCATGCATAGCAGACACATGAAAAAAAAACCACTTACACTGGTTTTATTTTCAATTTTAAATAATTCAGCATGGTTTTATACTTAATTAGAATGAAAAATATAATTACATGGAATGATCAGGGAAAAGCATTTCTAACTCCTGGCCCAGAGTAGCCACATGCTAAATAATGAATCTTCTCATTGCTAGCCTAGTTAATTAGTGACAGAGCTGAAGAAAGAACAGCACGGGCTTGTGGAAAAGCATAGATAAGAAATGAGGTTGGACACTGAGGTTTTATTTGTTTGGCTCATACAATTAAGTGTTGATTTAGCTGAATTTGATTTTTTAAATTTTTTTTTAATTTTTGAAATAAATTCCATCAGTGTAGAATCTACTGACATATTGTTGACAGATCCTGATCATTTGATATCATCAATACGTAGTAAAAGAAAGATTCAGAGTCATCAGCATTAATGTAAGAGAGATCCTTTGTTTCACAATAACACTTTTCCTCAGCCTCCGCAATGCTTCTAATATATGACTCTGTGACCCTCAGTAACAATGAATCATGGCATATTAAAATTTTTGTTTCCTGAAGTATTCTTGGGAAAGTTTGGGAAGAACAGTTTCTCAGGAGGATATGTATAGTTTACTCTGAGTGGCCTCTCTTTCATTTCTTGAACTGAACGCCTCTGCTGAGCAGAGGTTCTCTACTTCCATATTCTGTATTGCTCACGCCATTGCTTGGGCAGGGTAAAATTTACTGTGGTAACCTCTTGATCATTTTATGGATCATCATTATCTCCTAAACAAATTATCACATTTCTTACTAGCAGGAACCCAAAATTTCTTGTTTTCTCTTCACCACCAAACCCCATAACATACTTTACTGACTTATGCTGAAGCAATGGCGTAGCCCACCCAGTTTGCTGATGGTCCCCCCCCACGCTAAGTTTATTGGTGCCTTTCTAACTTCAAGAAGCCATGAGATAAATGTTCTGGACATGGCTCTGTTGTTGGTTGGGATTCTTCCCATGAAATCTCACTTTCTCTTCTCCAAACTAGCATCCACCTGCTCCTACTTGTGATTTTACAAGTGTGTTTCATTTCCTCAGCCTCTGCACATGATGGGAGATCTGCAAAGAGTGAAAAGATGAGCTGACCAGTACACCCCTGAAGTGTCGCTGGCAGTCAGCTCTTCCCATTTTCCAGATCAGCCTGCCTTTCCCATAAAACCCACAGCTGCTGACTGCAGGCTCTGCCACTAGGACCAGCTCTGCCTCTTTATCACATAGTCAGCATGACTTTCTTTTGCTCAATCAAACTTAACCCAACTAAGATTGTTCCATTGGAATGGTCTAGCTGCTGCTGCTGCGATTTCCCGGCTATTAACACAGACATTACAGCTCTATAACCACTCAAAGGCTGCAGCAACACAGCCATCCTGGATGGCAGCCACTTCAGGGAGATCTCAGACAGATGGCTGTTTGCAGAGGGCAGAGAAATTAACAGCAGTGCCTCTCCACACAGTGGTGATGGATTTCCACCTCAAAGAAAGGGATGCTGCATTAATCCCCTCTGAGAATTCCTGATACTCATCCAACTCCATGCAATACACATCTCATGGTTTATGCTTGCAAACAGAAAGAGGGGGCCAGGAGATTTGGGATCCCTGGGATGAAGGAAATCACATAAACATAAAAAAATACTATCATATGTAACATGTAAGGAGAAACCTGCCACCACCGCCTCAATGTGAGAAAGCATCTTAAACCTTGCTGAACTCGTGCATTTTTTCATAACCAAAATAGAGAGGATATACTTTACCATGTGGGTTCCTGGGAGAACTAAGGAAGGGGTGCTATTAATATAGACATTTTATATTCCTAGCGCTCAAGCGATGGTTGTGATAGTTAACATTCATTTCTAGCTTATTTTGAACAAAACATGAGAACTGATAATTTCTTAAAGCCTGCTAAAAGTATCTGCAATGATGTTTACACAGATAATTTGTTCATGAGGGCCATGACTTAATGAACTGGTTGAGTGATCCTATAATGACATCTTTTGGGAAGCAGTTTAAGGTGGAGATGGGATTCACTTAAGGAAGTATGTCATTATGAACATGTTCACTGGGCTACATCTTGCTCACACCTTATCTGCATTTCTCCCTCTTTGCTTCTTCACTCCCTTAAATGAGCTGCTGTGCTCTGCCACTCCTGCCTGACAACGACAGACTGACACTTTGGAAACTGTGAGCCAATGTAAACGCTCTCTTCCTCTCTCCCTTCTATGGTTTAGGTCACAGCCACAACCAAAGTGATTAGAACAGTAGATCATTTTGTGGAAAGCAGACAACTCACAGTGACAAACATAAGCTTCATCCCCTGCCTCCTGTTTTGTACACTTTTCTTTGTTTCTCAAGAAAGAACACTTTCACTAATTTGTTAACACTACCGAGGATATTCTTTAATATTATTGAGATGTTTATATTCAACAAAATTGCACTTAAGTATACTGACAATACAAGCATACAAAATATTAGGTTCTTTTTTCATTAACTGATTAAATAACTCCTCTGTTCAGTGTTACTAACATTACATCAAAAAAAAGGTCTCGCCAGCATGATCAGAACTTTTCCTAATGTCCCTTTCCACATTCTTGAAGATTTCAGAGGGTAACACTTAATGTGTAAATTCAGATGAGGATGTGAATAATGAAAAAGAAACCCTTCATATCAAATGAATATTCTTCCAGGAGACAAGATCTAGAACCATTATCTCAACAGTTTTTTTCTTCTCTTTTATCAACAACAATGCTCTGATTACTGACCCCAGGATAGCTCCTTTACTGATTACATTTGTAATTCCTGTAAGTCCATGTTCCTACCTACAGGCTGGACCATTAACCTGAAAGAATAATTACCACCACTGGCTAAAGAGGACACATTAATTCTGATATGAATTCTAAATAGTATTTTTAAAAAGTCTCTGAACATTACAATTTATTTGTAAAAATCTAAAGTTTTTTTTATGATACATAACCTCAAATAAGTTGACACGACTGTCAGTGTTAGGTTTAATGTAAGGTAAAATCAGTGACAATGACTGAAAACCTTAAATTTTAATGACCACTAAAGGAAATACATGACTACCAATTTATTATGGAGTCAAGGTAGTTCAACAAATGGTTTAATGTTTTGAAATTAATATACCAATTGTTTCGGTGCATATGCAGGCTAAAATGCCTTAAATTATGTGCACCCTTAAAAATTATCTTATGAATAATATGATTCCCCTTTTATCAAATTAAGGTGTATGAATTTATAGTTAATTTTAACATATATATTCATATATTTGAATGTGAATTAAGAAGGACTTACACTTTAATTGATCTTAAAATGACAAGTATCCAAAAAATATCTTTGTAAAAAAAGAAGAAGACACAAATAAATAAGAGATGCATTTTAATTAAGGAATTCCCAGGATATTATCTTATTCTGTCCAATATATGAAAATACGTTAAAATTGTACAAACAATCTTAGTATTTCAAATACGGTTTTAGTTCCTGAGGGGTGTTCATCTATTTTTTGCCTTGTAGTTTTGGTATTCTGAAGAATGTTGATGTTACAGCAACAAACATATGCTGAATTTCAGCTGCGTTCTGGAGCAAACCACTCAAATAAACTACATAAAGGAACAGAGCTCCTTGCTTCCTGCTGAGCAGAGACCCAGGGGCTGTCCACATGCTGGCAGGGAGTGTTGAGCATTAAAAAGAGATTTATTCTAAGTGGAAATTGGCTACGCATACTTGAAGAAGCATAGAGAGATAATGGAGCATCTGAAATTTAGGAAGGTGGCAAAAAAATTCCCTCTTAGAGGCCATCTGCAGAACCCCAGGCAACAGCATCTGAAAGGCACAGGAAAGCAGATCCAGCCCCTCTCAGCCATGTATGACCTTCACCCTGGTTCTCATGCAGTAATCTCACTACATATTTTCCTATGGTCTGGGCAATGTGAAAGAATGTCATCAAGGATCTTTCATGGGAGAAGAACTGTGTCATTTCAAGAGACTTCTCCGCTGAAAGCCAGACAAAAATAGTAACTGCAATAGACCTGTTATGAACTTTGGAGACACTTCTCTCCCTTGTCTTCTCGTTCATCTTTCCTCTTCCCATCTGCATCACTCTCTCCATATTTTCCCTGCTCTCTCAATCTTTCCCATCCTCATTTCCATCTCCATCCGCACCACTGACCCCCTTCCCATCTACCTCCATCTGCATCATCTCTATCCCTATCCATCCTTCTCCATACAACACGTCCATCCCTATCTTCCGAGTCTCCTCTCTAAATGCCCTTCTCAGAGATTCGCTCTATCAGTCACTTTCTCTTTCAGGACTACATGTCAATCCATTTATCTTCTCTAGTTTCTACTTTCTTCTCTAGGATTATTTCTTTTAAGCAAGTTAAATAAAAATATAGCTAGGAGCCCAAAGCAGAGTTTGTGAATGCAGTCCCAAAAGTAATATTTCAAAATGAAAATAAACATAGAAACAAAAATAGGTATCTTCTATCAACACGATTTCATTATAATAAAAGATGTTTTAAACTGGAAAAGGGCAAATTTCATTAGCACAAGCATGAAATTTGATGTTAATTTATAAAAAATTGTTTACGCTTGTCTATGTTTTTCATAGCCCACACTGACCATACAGCTCTTCCTCTTGACATCTAGCTCCTTTCGACGATAGATCTTACGTGTATCCACTTTTGGGGACTTAGAATTGTGGACTCAAAATTCAGAGGGAATTTCTGATTAAATTAACTGAGGTTGAAAGACACATTGTGATTGAGGGTAAAACCATTTCTTAGGCTAAGGGACTGAATATGGGAGAATATGAGCTAAGCTATGGGGGTGGTAGAACATGAGAGGAAGCCAGGAAAGTTCGAGGTAAGGGCTAAAATCCCCAGAAACCCCAAAGGATGGCAGGAGCTTCACCTGCTCATGGACCTAGGCCCCTGTGATGTAGCCACAGCTCCCTATAGATTCGTGGCCACCAGTCACATAAGGGCCACTCCCCAAGACCATCCACATGTAGATGAGACATCCCTAATATCTCAGACCAAGACATTAGGAAAAGAAATATGATCACACTCATGTATCCTCAAAACAGTGTTCTCCATGCTAATGAGGTAGCCAGAGGCACAGAGGGTGTGCCAAAAGCTTCCCTTGCCAGACATCCCCCCCTGAAAAATGTATTCAATCTCAGGCCCACCCTGAGTACGGTTTTACACATTCATTTTTATCCATGACAATAAACTTTTTGGAACCACAAACTGTCTCTTTTTACCAAGATCCGTAGGGAGCCATGGAGAAGACCTTTGTCTACAGAACTGGAGCCTAAACTCCCATAGAAGGCATTTCTGTACTCCCAGCTACAGCTGTCACCAAACCTGCATGCACCAAGATAAGAACACATACACATATCACAATACCCACTTGGATAATGCAGGGATCCCCTTTCCCCACTGACGCAGATGCTGTCTCCAAACCATGGGCCTCCATCTACACGTCTGTCTTCATTCTCTACTCTTCTTCAACTACCAGTAGCGCCTGGACGTCCAAGAGTCTGAGAACCTCATGACTCTGGCCTCATCTCAGGCCCAGGGACCTCTGAGGTGGTGTGGGGCAAGTGCAGTCAAACTCCCTGTTCTGCCTCCGCAAGCAGCAGTGCCCAGTGGTGGAGTGGATGTGGGCCTATAACCCTATACACTGAGCATCAACATGCACCCCTCTCTGCCTCCTCCTGCAATGCATGAATGAAAAGCGGCCAGTTATCTCATACCTCCTACCACTATGACTTCCTACCATGATGGATGGCACCCTTAACTTGGGAGGAGAAATAAACAATGGGTCCTTCTTATCTTAAATCCCTATTGTCAAGTATGTTGCTGTGGTAAGAATATATGTAATTAATTTTTTATCTTGTTAAGTGTACTGTAGGTCTATCAAATGGCAAAAGTCAATGCACAAAAGCAAAGGAGGTGCTATAACCTTGTAAAGTGATACACTCAGTACTGGAACTCCAGCAAAGGACTATGCATCTTTTCTTTGGACTATGTAAAGTGAACTTTTCTCTTTTATTTGAACCTATTCTGTGATATAAAGCAAAGATCCTACAACTAATATCTTTGCTTTAGCTTAGCCAGAGAACAGAAACTTCTATTTAGATTCTAAATGTTCATTTAAAATATGCATATTAATTTCTGGGAATTGTTTTCTAATTGCATTTTGCCTATTCTTCTCATATATCCAAAAATACAATGAGCTCATTAAATTGAAAGCTTTTCTCAACCATTAGAGGGCATAACACAAACTGCTTCAATGAAGTATATTCAGCTACTCAACAACAAGCCAAGCTTTCAAATTAGCATTTGCATTAGTGAATGACTCAGATATAATATAAAATTAATTCGTTACAAATTTATAATGGCTTTCTCAAAAATGTTACTGTCATAGCTTCTCTCTCTTTCTTTTGGGAACACACGTAATTACATAATTTAAGAAGAATGGAACATCAAGACCTAGACATCAGTCCTTTTAAAATTAGGTAAAAATTACATTTCTAATGAGAAAGAAATGAACTTTAAAATAATACCAAAATCATGTATATAATTTTTAATTTCACAGAAAGCTGATACCACTTTCCATCAATCACTTGATAACATTTTTGGCAGGAGAAACATTTGTCCTTCCAAGGCAATGCAGCTTTGGCTCATTCAAAGCTGGCTATAAAAATATTTGACCAAAAAAAAAAAAAAAAAAAAAAAAAAAAAAAAAAAAAAGGAAAAGAAAAGAAAAAAGTCGGAGGGTACTATTCACTTCACTTTCTCAAGTGCCTACTACTCAGATAATTGCAAAGTATAACATTATTAATTGAAATAAATTACTCATGATGACATAGCAATTAGGGTAAATGATAATGCCATATAGATATGTGACCTAAAAACATGTTATTTAAGACATTTATTGTTTAAGGAGCATGTCAAAATACAAGAAGAGAATAAAGTACCATATGTTGCGGTTCAAAACTGCAGCAAGAGGAAGAGCTGCATCTATTGTTGTTATCAAGGCACATTGTCAAAGTAGGTCATGGTACTCTGATGACCTCCTCATTATCATCTTGGCTTACAGTAAGTTTCAAGTTACATCATTTGTCCGGTGGTTTCTAGCATATTGCCATGTTAGGACCATTATTCTAGCTTTAATCATTTTTCCTAGTACATGTCTGTACCAACCATTTAAACAACATCTTCAGAAATAAATATTTACCTGGTATTTTCACATTATGAAAATCATCTCTTCCATTATCATTATACAATAAATAGCTGGTGAGATGTAGTCTCTGTGAAAAACCCAAAAGATCAAGAATAAAAGCAAAAGCACAGATAACCATGTTCTCTACTAATACTTAGGCCTTTGAGTTGTGCTGCTGCAAGAACACTTCATACATGTATGTAATGTATTTTAGTCATTTTACATGCTATATCTACTCCCTGGTCTTCCTCTCTATCCAACTAGAGCCTTTTTCAACAGGTCTTCCACCTTTTCTCATGTCCTCTAGATTGTAGTCCACTGAGTTTTCACAAGACTTCCTTGCTTGAGGGTGGGTGGGAGATTATTTAGTATAGCAAGAGCAACATAGTTATGGCTACACCACTGAAGAAATGACACCACACCCTCAATACTCTATTGTTAGGTATACTTGAACTGGGGTTTTTTGCCTCACAATTCTGCACATAAAGTTTTATAATCTACTTATGTTACACATTCTGGGAACATATTACTCTATCTACACTAAATAATATATACTTTATTTATACTTTAAAATTTGTGGTTTTCAGTACATGCTTAATTAGCGCTACACTTATGGGGGTATTTGGAAATGTCTTTCCTTATAAAAATATTGTGATTTTTCTATAAGAACATTCTTGTTTACAGTCGAGGCCAGTCTTTTTTTTAAATTTAAATTGCTAACAACATATTAGGAGCTAGGTAGGAGGGACAAAAACATATAGGGTCCCCTTTCTTAGTTTGGTTTTGTTTATTAAGATAGTATTGAAGATATATATATATACCTCACAACATAACAATTTAACACATCTATTTGATTGTTTTTCTCTATCTAGTTGGAATGAGATAGGGGTGTCAGCATTATGTCCTAGCAGTTAAAGGGGAATTCTGTCAAACCTATGAACAGCACTGACACCATAGAAGTAGAAAAAGACACCACCAAGTTTTCCTCTCAATTCCACACTCTTGATACAGAAAAAAGCATGTGTACACATAGGCATATTTGTACACACACAGATAATTAAGATGTAATTTTGACGTAGAGCAAGACGAGGTTGCAGACAGCAGTAAACATATAAGGAGACAAATGAGCATCACTGGGCTGTCCTACAGTCTCTTAAATGAAACACCTTGTGGAAAGACCCCCAGAGGCCATGTTCATTATGCTTGAAGAATGTTTTCCTTGTGCACTGATGGACTATCCCTGCTCAGAAGACAGACACAACCTCCCCAAGAAATGCATTGTGTTGAAAACCCAAGCTCTATCAAAGCCTGTCATTCTGCTAAAATACAAAACATATGAGTACCTCTGAACTCACTATAAAAAAATAGCCAGACGGTTTGAAAATTTATTTACCATACAGGCCTTAGCAACTAAGAAGCACAGGCTTGCAAACACCTAATTTTCAATAAAATGTACTCAGAAGTAAGCCCATATTTTTGTTTTTCTTGAAAACCTCAACAATTGTGAAGAATGAATAGCTAATAGAGCACCATCGAGCAGTATTCTAACATCATCAACTCATGATGTAAGACCCAGTGTTCCACACTACAGCAGGATGGTTGAGATGTTACTCATATCTTTTGTAAATGGCTAGAAGAAAAGAGTTTGAAAGCACACAATGGGAAGAAATGATAAATGCTTAAAGAGAAAGAAATGTTAATTATCCCATTTAGATTATAGTCCATTGTGTACAGGTGTCTGATTGTCACATACATCTATAAACACAACTGTGTGCTAATTATAAAGAAAAATAATGGAAAAAATGGTCTGATCTTTTCATCTGCACAACAACATCATCCTTGAAAATATGAACAACTATGTTTGCAAAATCCTCTAGCAATGAGCTTTGTAGAAGTTAATTGCCTATTGATTAGATTTTGTCTAACGTTTATAGAGTTTCTCTAGTGTTAACATAGGATTATATATTTTTGCAGTTTTAGTATTAACTTATTATACTTCCTCTTTCGATCCTTATTTGTCTGTCTTTCTGTCAGTGAGGGTGTTGAGTAACACTGGAATACCTATGTAGCAGTCGACAGCTCCCGATGCCTGTTCTGTTGGAAAGTGACTTCCAATCTGAATTATGCAGTGCTAGAAATTAACCTGAGACCCTGTATATGCTAGGGAAGCAGAGACACTCCTCTTGCTCTTCTCTTCTGTGTTTTTCTTTTCCATTCCAACCCAACATGGAAAGAGAATTGCAGTAAGAGGTGAACCTTTCTAATTCTTTATGTGAGGAACTCATTTTGGCTGTTATCTGCCTTTAGCTATTTCTTCCTACATTGCCAGGGACTTTAGTGAAGGTACTCTTTGTCGTTTTGAATACCACAATTAATGGCTCAATTACAAGACCCCATGGAGCGCTTCCATTTCTTCTAGAAAGCTCCATATTGCCTGGTTCTGAGTGTTGCTTTGTAAGCTAAGCAATTCAGCTCCCCGTCATGGATGCTGACCGTAGCAATGCTGATGTTGCTCGATCTCGGTGTCTTATGGTCACTTGAATGGGACAGCTCTTTGGGGATTTAATTACTTTTACTGCAGTGAGATGCAGGCAAGGCTCCACAGGGAACTGCTCAAAAGACAGTCTAAATAATGGTTGCTACACTGCCTTTGGCATTTACCCATAGGAACTGTCTGGCTCATGTTCATCCAATTTCTTGTACTTTATCAAAAGTTACAATCGAGAAGTTTCTTTTACCACCACTCCACCCATGTCCTCTAGTAAATCAAAAACCCCAGGCTTCAAATGACTCTGGATTATCTTAGGGCAAAAAGAAAATGTTTAAACTCCAATGAGAGCCTAATGGACACAGAGTATAACCACCCAAGGGAATCTATTCTACTTCCTAGGGTATTTGAGATGCAACTCCTTTTAACAGAATTCGGTGCCATCTGCCGTACTTTTCAGACTGTTTTTGTCTTACAGACACGATTCTCTTTTCAAGATGTCACTAACAGACTCATTTTCACCCATCTTTCTCCTTCTTCCAAACATTTCTGTTCTATCCTGTTTTCCTTTTTCCTCTTTAATCCTCTGAGGATGACTTCTCAGAGGTGTGTGCTTGAGTGATACTTTGCTTAATATTTACACGAAGGAAAATGAAAGAAAATTATCAGAGAACTTTAATACCTCTCTATTTTTTTTTTTTTTTGGTCTTGTAACAACAATACTAGGAACACTACATAAACCCATCTTTATTCAGCTTCTTCATTTATAAAGTGAAAGTGAAAACCAAGTCCTCTTAAAATCTACAGTTACATTATGTCTGTGATAAAATATTTGAGTCCTTTTAGTTAAATTCTATAAACTAAACTACTCATATAAATGCATATATTAAAACACAGCCTTCTGAATACATCTGCAGATGAGGGTGTTGAAAAATAATTATATTTAAATGTTGTATTTAATACTTTCCTGTCTTTGTCATAAAATATGCCAACTAAAGTAACTGCAATAAAGAAAGGTATCTTTTGGTTCCCAGCCCTGGGTAACTCCATCATGGCAGAAACCATGGTGGCACCAATGTGAGGCAGCTGGTCACTTCACAGGCACCATCAGGAAGTAGATAGAGACCCATGCTAGTATTCAGATTCTCACCCTTCATTCAGTCTGAAACCCTAGACCATGGAATGGGTTCATGAACAACTAAGATGTACCATCTCACCTTAACCTAATCTAGACAATCTGTTACAGGTGTTCCTATCTCTGCTTTTTACCCCTCTAGGTGCTTCTAGAACCTTTCAATTTAGTAATCAATACTAACCACCACAGCGGAGTTTTTGAGGACAGGGCTACTGGTAGGAAGGTTACTGTCCTTTTAACAAGAGATGACAGGGGTCTGTTTTATCTCAATAGGTAAGCAGTGTATGTAGCACCCTTACCGAAAGCTTGTAATGGGACCCTCACCAGACACCAACCACGATGCATTCTGATCTCTAATTTTATGCCTCAAGGATTATAAGAAACACAATTCTGCTAGTCAAGTCTCCCCAGCAGTGGCATTATGTTGTGATGGCTCAAGTGACAAGGTCTATCATGTCACTTGCCAGCACACTCAACAAAATATAATGTGGGATTTATAAACCAATAGTCACAACACAGAAGCAGTGACATAGATATAAAATGTGTGTACATTTTTTTTGAATGAATGTATAACTTTCTGTGTTTGGTGGAGGGTTGTGCATCAATTTTTTTCTATTCATGAATGAATGTAAAACTTTCCTTTCTGGTGGGCATTCTACATGAATGTGTGTATTTTGAAAGAATGCATAGCTTTCAGTGTTGGGGAGTATTGTATGTGAGTGTGTCCATTTATGATTGAAACCATGAATGCATAGCTGTCTTGTTGGTGGCTTTTAAATGCATGTGTTTATTTATGAATGAATGGGGGAGGATATGTCCATTTATAAGTACACATTTATGAATTTATGCTCTGAGGAGAGCAGGTTATATAGATGAATAGTTTCTTTTTAGCCCTGACCCTATTTTCAGTTTGTCTCTGATGAACTGATGTGATCTGGCTTTCTCTACATTTTCCCATGGAGAAAAACTCACTGTTTTACACTCATACTTGGAATATGCATTGGACCAACAATGTTTTATGGGAATGCTCACTAAACTTCCATAACAAAAATGAAAGCTAGGTTACTGCCTTGCTTTTACAGATAAGCAAAAGAAAGATCAAGGAGATTCAATGATTTACTCTAGAATATAGTATTCCTGAGCTAAGATTAAAATCCTACCTTATTTGACTGTAAAGCCTCCACCTTTTACAAGTTTTTAAGGTTTGACAAACAAGAGAGATGGTCTCTTTCTCTGTAAAATAATAATATCGTGAATGACAAATATATAGCGTCCATTGTATTTAAGTCAAATGATAATGCATAGTTAATGTAGGTACAGTGGAGGAACAGAGTGAAGGCAAGTGGTCATTTCTTCTGAAAGTTACAATTTTAAACTAAGGCTTGAAGAATAGGTCGAATGTAGATTAATAGTAGAAGAGATAAAATGATAGGTGCAGACTCAAGTTTGGGCAATTGTCAGATGTGGTTGAAGATCAAATAAAATCAGAATGATCTGAAAGGGAGTTGGGGTAACTATTTAAGTAGTCTGGCATTAAATATGTAAGGAACAGGAAAGAAAACCACTAACACACAATGATATAGTTCACCCTTTGTACAATATTTGAAATATACCTGTCCATTTTTATTCTACATTTCTTCATTGTACTTGACTTGTTTCCAACTTTGAAAATGTCTGATAAATAATTGTTTATTCTTCAGAACTTGCAACATCATGGATCAAATCCAATTGGTTTATATGTTAAATGGCACCTCATAGTATTCAGTGGGTTATTTAGAAAATACCAGAATTTTCTAGGTTTTGCCATGACTGAGTGGGGGCATGATACTCATGAACATAAAAAGGAATTAATTTGACTTTAGTGAGAGTAGCAGAAGGAAAAAGGAGAAAGGCATGAAGATGGAAGAAAGCCTTGTTTGGGAGATAATTGGAAAGTCAGGGAGAAAGAAGAAGGGTAGATATTATCATATTTCATTGTGCACATGTATAAAATTCTCAAGAATACAAAACATATTTTAAAAACAAGAAATCATCAGATTCAACCTACCAATATAGGAAATAGAATGATAGCTCAGCAATTAAGAGCACAGACTGTTTTTTCAGAAGTCCTGTGTTCAATTCCCAGTATTCATATGACAGCTCACATCTGTCTGTGACTCTAAAATCTGATACAGAGGCATGCATGCAGGAAAAACACAAATGCGCATAAAATAAATTACTTTTAAAAAAGATACCAATGGAATGCTGAAGATTTGTCTGATATTCTCCCTGGCTTAAAAACATATTGATGTACTATGTATGCTTGGATTTTATTCATCAGCCTGAAATTTTAAGTTCTATTTAATCATGGCAGACTTTAAACAGTTGTTAGGTCACCTAACATTTATTTTTAAATAGATAGCATTGTAAAGTTTGATATTTTTGAAGTTACATTCTCACTCATTAACTAATATGATTCCCTATAAGTAACTAAAATACATGTTAGCAGAAAATATTATTTAATGGTTTATGTATATATTTTTAATTTCTACTAATTGCTTGGATATTAGTCTTAATAGCAACATCATTGTTCTATTGAGAACATGAACAGCTCTTTGCAAACCATACAACATAGCTTCATTCTAGTATTTTAGAATGAAACCCTAGCAGGAAGCCAACTGGAGGAATAAAATCTGTTCAAGAACGCATAACATTCAAGGAGGCTATTGTCTCATTGTCTTGCAAAGAAAATATTCAGCTAAGAACTGGAACTCTCAAGAGGTAAGACGTTGTGTGAAAGCTGAAGGAGCTATTGAAAGGCTTCAGATGTCATAGGAGTCACATTTTAGACTCATTCTTACTTGTGAAATTCTTATCCACTTGGAATTTTTGCAAAAGCTGTTCTTTGTGTTTGCAATGACAGTTTTGATACTGGTTTTGCTCATCTGTCTGTCAATCCTTGAGTAGCTTCTCCCTCCTTTCCAGTTTATCCACATTAGCTGCTCAAAGCTTTGTTCTCTTCTAGGCAAATTCTTATCAGATTAAATGTCTGCAAAGGAAGGAATGACTTGCGGCTAACTTAGATCTAAATCCAAAATCTCTAGTATGTTCCTTTAAACTGATTTCTACTGTCTGTCTACCTGCAGATTATACAATTGTGGGTCTTCCTTTGTCTCCATATTGAGTGACACACTAATCTATAGGTATATCAATATGCTACTAAGTGATGTTTTCCTGCTGTTTCTTTAGGTCAATACTATTAGCATGTTTTGCCCAAGGGCAATGACCTATCTGGTAGGAAGTATCAGTGAGTAGAAATCACACATTCCAGGTCAAGAGTCCAGGAATAGTTCACCAGCCCCAAATCATCTCCATGCTTTGTGCCCACTTTTTAATTTCCTTTGGTAACGTTGTCTGATAAGGTTTAGTTGGTTTTGACTTCTTTTCTTCTTTTTGGCTTTGAGGAAAGGGCATGAGGCTGGCTGGGTAGAAACAATAGGGGAACACAAATAAGTCTAATAACATATAAGATATGGGTCAAAGAAAGTTGCGGCATAATAATGACCTCGTTTTGAGGATGCAAACAACATGTAAATGAGAGATAATACTTCATGAAACCCTCCCCAATGACAACAGCAGTGACTTCATCAACAGAATAGACAAATGAGAACTGAGTAGGAGTGGAAGAACTCTGGTCCATCAGGGCACAGCATTCTTTCTGATAAAAGTGGATATTTGCACTAATTTATTTTTTCCTTAATTTTTAATGTATTCAGTTAGATGAGCTTTACTTAAAATAATGGAATTTGTTACATTTGTGTCCCTAATTAGAAATAAGATTTAGTGAGCTGTCATGAAGATTGTAAGATAACCTTTCTGATAATGAAGTTCTTACCACTGTTCTTCTGATAAAGAATCAACTCAACTGAACCTGTCCATCAACATGACCAGGACAGTCATATATACACCTTGAGAAGGCTGTCTTATAGGAACGTTAGAAAATCCCTAAAGCCTATGTAAGCAAATAGATAGCTAAGCACAATGTTTTCTTTGCTAAACCTATAAAATAACATACAGTTTCCCTGGTCATTGTTCATTCTGATCCTGTGAAAGTGCTTTGAACTGCCACAGTGGTGCACCTCATTGTTCCTGTAGTGCTGTGAGACTATTGTTTTCCTCAACAGCCTCTTTAGACACTGCCTACACTTTTGCCATGGCAGTGGTTCCTCTGCAGGAATCTTGGTTCTTATACATGTTGGGTGTATTGTATTTCACGCTGTAAGAAATTCTACTTCCCTCACTACCCTGTATATGTCTCATGTACATTATTCAATGGAAATCAGATGTGCTGAGGGCACATCCATATTCCTGCTACTTTGCTTTAATTTTCTAAACTTTGGCTATGTATTATAGTCAATTTTTTTTTTTCCTTCAAGGAGATAAGAACTGAGAATTCCAGCCCCATTTCAAATCTATATAAATATTTCACACTAATTTAGTAAAAGAGATAGACACATGCCTACAGAAAGAATGAATCAGCCTTAGACGGAGAAAATAAGAACTAGAGACCTGGACCATATCCAGTTAAATAGGAATTCCTTTTCTATTTCATCTACTGGTGTATGGGCATTTGGACAACCATGTGATTGTGCTGTGTCTAAGCACAGATGGTGAGTGGTACATATCCTTTGAGCATTAGTGCAGGGCTGTTTAAGCAAAGTTTCAAAGTAAGGAGTCATGGCCACATGGCCTGCAGAAGACAAGAAAAGAAAGAACTTCCACAAGCTTGCTCAGCTTGCACTGGCCTGCCCTTCAGTCATCACAACTATTGAAGGCGCTTTCAAGAAAAGATGTAGATCAGCATCAACTAAAATGTGAGATTTTAAAAATGCCAGGGGCTGAGGAGATGGTTCACTCTGTGAGATGATTGTCATGCAAGCATGAGGACCTACACTAAGAGTCTTAGAAATGACATAAAAAGTCCACTGCAAATTCATACACCTTAAATCCCAGGATTGGGTGGTGGAGGAGGCAGATAAGAAGAGGCTTTGTGTTCACTGGCCAGATAGTTTAGTTAAATTGGTAAGCTCAAAGGCCAGTGACAGCCTTGTCCCCAGGGAAATAAAAAGTAGAGAGGGATAAAGACATGAAGGAAACTTGCAGTCCCACATCCATGTGTTCTCCACCACATGTACATGAACTTGTCCATACAGCACATGCAAATGCCAAGAAGTATCACTTAAATTCATAGTCATCCTGCAGAGGTAGGGAACAGTGAACTTTGAGTCCATACCATAAAGGCATATTTTATTGTTTTTATGAAATTAAAAACTTATAGAAGAAGAATTTTTGTTGGTTTAATTTATTTCTTTAGCCCCAGATTTTGTTTCTTGATATAATATATGAATCATTACATATGATATAATATATCATATTACATATGGATATCATATTTACTATATATCCATATATAATATACGGTAGTGTGTGGTGCTACCTGATTATCAGTGACCTCTACTGAGTAATGAGATGACACTTTACTGTTCAATAGTTCTCAGAGTAGTTAGTGATTATCATCCATTTTATACATAAAGACATGAGACTTTGAGAAGGTAAAAGAGCTGCGCAGAGCCACAGAATCAGACCACAAGTGATGAGTCTTTCAGAGCACAACACTCATTATTCCAGGGATATACATTTAAGCATCATATCAGTATGCAAACCCAGAACAGAAGAACAGTATCTTACTCAAAGCTAAACTTTAACCATAATCAGAAGTTTGGTTATTTTGCTGTTTCTTATTCTGTTGGTTTTATTTTCCCAAAGCAAGTTTTAATTTTGTATTTATAGTTACAGCTCTGAATTAAAACCCTGACTCTAATCATATTTTTTCTGGCTTCCTTTCATTAATGTGGGACCATTTTACCTCCAGTCAGGCACATTAAATGCTATAGCAAAGCAGGATGACCAGAAGAAGGGAAAAGCAAGCAAACACTAAAGATAATTCATTACTCCAATAAATGTCAAGGCAGCAATTCTGTGGGACATAAGTGAATATTGAAAAGAATAGATGGGTGTCATTTAAAAATATAAATATAAATGATTTTGACTATAGAGTTAATAGAAGTATGTTGTCACCATGACTGGTAATTGATGGAAGTAGGTGGCAGTTCTTTGTCTGCCATGGCAGAAACAAAACACCCAAGCCGGATTATTCACACGTAAATTGTGTTTAATGGTTTCCTGTTAATGTGTTCTATTTCTAAAGAGAGAGTCCAGCCAAATTATCAGAGAAATGCTCTTAAGAAGTCCTTTACTGCTATAAAATCAAAAACTAATTGAATCTGGCAAGAACTCTCTTTCTGACCTTGAAGCCTAAAACTTAGATTTTAGCTTTCCCTCTCATTACCAGATGGTATAGAGAAACAGTATTCATTGTTTGTCTTTTTGTTTTATATAGTAACCTCATGACACAATGTAAAATATTTCCACATCAACACACTCAGCCACTTTCCTTTAGTCAACAGAGGTTTTGATGAACTTAAAGCAGAATTCAGCAATTCAAGGTTTTTACTTGCTATGAAACATTTAGAAAAGAGCAAACCCTATGTTATGTCAAGTCTGTCATAACAAGGAGGGTGAGTACATATTAGGAAAGTATGTGTGTGTGTATATATATGTGTGTACATATATATATATATATATATATATATATATATATACATATACATATATAATGTATGAATATATTCTAATCAGAGAAGATGCAGTGTGAGAAATAGGAGAATTGGGAATTGATGCTAAGACAGAGTTATTCCAAGAATATGTGAATAAGTGCTGATTCAGCTGAAAAGAGTTTTACATTTACATGGTATTATGTGGTAAACTCCAAAACTCAAGATGCAGTATTTTGGGTAAGTGGCATTAATATTAGCAACCAGTATTTTGGAGGAACTATCCATTTATGCAACTAGAATGATCTTCAGGTGAATATGCCTTGCATACATTTGAAAAGTAGATGGGACATTGGACAGATACACCCTCATTTCAGTGAAGCAAGTGGCTAATTTTATTTATGCCCCTTTAAACCTCCAAGTGACTCAGGCTAAAGCATAATCAGATTTGTCTTCGGAGAAATTATGCTTTGAATAAAACATTACTTTGAAAGTACTGTTTCTAAGCCATCCACAGTGCTGTTATTCAACACTTTCTAGATTGCACATAAAATCTGATCTGAATCAAAAGGGCATAAGTCCCCCTTGGTGCCAAATGTGACTGATTCCCTAACAGTGACTAGGATCATTGTAGTTCCAACTTTCTCTCTTAACCCAGGCTTGCTTTCCTCTCCTATGTAGGGCTACATCAGCCTTATGTTGAGCAACTGTGAAAGCTTTTTGGCTACTCAGGTGTACGGTTAGCATGAGCTGTGGTCTTCCCAGTGAAAGCATCCTACGTCCTCTTTCTGTCCCCACTGAAATCAATCAGTCCTACATCTCTTATTTTTATCCTAAAACTTGGATAATGAATGTAGTGTTTTATATTACACTTTTATTTATCCTTAAACTCTGGAATGTCAAGACTCTTATATTCTACAGCCTAGGGGTATTGGGAGGGGATAACATTATCTACAGAGTTGGATCCAAAATTTCCAAAAGCCTAGCCTGATGCTTCTGCACAATATCATTGGATATCCTTTACACCACTTTTAATATGTCATACAAATCATAAAGATTTTATAGCATTGTAACTTCATGTCTCGGTAAGATCTGTGAGACAACACGACTCATAGAGTTTGTAATATTGATGAAACCACACAGGAGACTAGGAACATGAAAGTTACGTGGTTTTTAATACATACTTATTCTCTATTATCATCTCTCTATAATTAGTCATCTCTCTATAATTAGTCATCTCTCTGCTAATGGGAATATTGTCACTGAAAGAAGACAATCACAGTGTCTGAGGTAAGAAAATGGCAGACTGGCATTCCAGAAGTTTAGAGTTTGAATAGAAGAAGCAGGTAAAGCTTAAATTCAGCTTGTTTTATATAGCAGATTTCATGCTAACTAGAGCTACACAGAGATACTCTGTTTCAAAAACCCGAATCCAAAATGGAGTAAAAAGTGAAGAATATTAACTAAATGCATTGAATTTGATTAAAGCAAGGAATGATAATGGACAAAGAGTTAAGACGCACAATAGCACACACAGGATGATTTAAACAGTTTTTTTTTTTTAATTCTGGAAGCAATTTAATTCCAAGATCAAGGTCCCAGCAGGCTTGTTTCCCTAAGGATTCTGGTTTTGGCTTGAGACTGCCTTTTGCTTGCTGCATAGAGGTATCACCCAGATTTACATGCATCACACACAGAGAGAGCCGTGTCTAGTGACCTGACCTCCTTTACTAAAAGAATGTATTCAGAATGAACTAAGACCCACTAGAGCAGACTTATTTTAACTCAATTATTCCCTGAAAGGCCCTCACATTCTATAGTGACCTTCTCATGTGCTGAAGGTTAGACTTTGCAGTGAAATCCATAAGAAGGCAAATAGATAGAACCAAATAGTAACTTTTCACTGCTGAAAAATCTGTGATACAAAGTGGAGCATGATTGCTAGTGCTCATGTGAGTTCAGGATTGGGAATGAGAACACACCCGTCTTGTAATAGCTCACAACTGAGAAGTGCCAGTGTTGATGGAAAGGTGGCGTAGAGGCAGAGGATAAGGTAGAAAATTGAGGATGCTTTAATGGTAAAGCATTAAGAAGAATTATTTTCTACTAGATGGACATATCCAGCTGGCCACAAAATCTTTTTGAAAAAATATGAACAAGCAAGCAAGCAAAGGAACAAACAAACAAAGTAAGTTCAGAAAATTAGGAATAAAATTTTAAATGGCGTCAGAAAGTGGAGGGGGAAGTTTTACAGTGAAGAACAAGTATTTTATAACTGTTGATGCGTCAGAGATGAGCTTGGATCATTGGATGTGGCAAGTGAATGACTACATTCCCCTTACTATGGACTCAGAGTGGGACAGAGGAGAGGTTTGACCGAGCAGACCCAAGAGACACCATGAATGCTTATTGGTATAGTACAAAGAATTATCTGAATGAGGCTTTATATATATCATAAGGCATAAGAATAAAGTCTTCTTAATCATAATATGAAGATTTATTTTGCTAATCAATCAACTTAATCATCGAGTTTTAATGATAAACTGTGGGGTCAATTTTATCATAGTTTCTAAGTTTCAAACATAATACACATAAATGATATATTCGTTTTTTTTTAAGACAACATCTCAAACAACCTGGAGGTGAATTCAAACTTGCTATGCAATTGAGCGTGACTTAAATTCTGATTTTTTTCCCGAAATTTCTACTTTCTGAGTTCTGGGATTCCCTGCATCCCAACGCATGTGTTTTATGAAGTGCTGTGGTTTGCAGTCCTGTCTTTCTTACGCTGGAAAATCATTCTGCTCCAAACTGGAGCACCTCTTTTTTTTTCCTATTGCTATATAATATAAGCATGAAATTTGACCTCATTCCTTCATTTAGGAATCAGTATATTTGACTGTCATTCTTTTGTATCTCTATAAATTTTAGTTATGAATGAAAAATAAAAATATTAAAAAAATCCTTAAGTTGAAACAAGAATCCTAAAATATTGTGTGAAGGAAGACAGTGTATATTGATGTGTGAACAGTTTGGTACTATGCAGCCACAAAGAAACACCGTTGCAAACAGGATCTATCACACTGAAATACACAGACAAGGTAAATAGGAGTTAGTATTTGGAGATGGCAATCAGAAGGACCTCCTAAGTGAGATAGGGAGACATTACACTTTCATACTTTCAATAAACTAGTACGTTTTTAAATCATATACTCAGTGCTAGAAATGACACTGGAAATCATGATACCAAAGAGAGAGAACACAGATGCAGGCCCAGGACTTACAGACTTTCTATACACTAATGCATGACAAGATAATGAACAACATGATAATAACAGACATAATTAACCAACTTCAAAACGCAGTGCATGCATAAACACTCCTGATATCCCAAATCTTCAACCAGGGAAATAAAATTAAATAAAGGGAACTTTAACTATTAAATTTGACAAAGGTAGACATGTTATTCGAAATGCATTGAATAATTTATAGGTGTCTATCACCTTTTCTAAAGGCAATGAAGATACAATTTGTAAAACCAGAAGCTAATTAAATAAACTCAAAGTGATGCTAGAATTGAGATTTGACATCAATATACTTCCTAATAATGCCATAACTTCTATAATAACTGTGCCTGACTAGACAGCCTTTCCTCTTACCAGCCATTTTACTCTGATTAGATAACAAAAGTGAATGTTTTGACTGTGTTTATCTCAGATGGAACATATCAGTGTAATTCTGCATTTCCTAACACTTGGCCATTTGTATTCTAAAGGTTAAAGAGAACTGCTATTTCCCTAGTGTTTATTGAATTACAAATTTCACATTCAGAAAATAAGAATCTGAATAATGACTAAGCCAGAGAAGTTTAAATAAGAAGTTTCCAATATCATATGCAAATTAGTCATATCAAGAGTTTTTCTTTTCTTTTAATAGAAAAATCTCTTGATTTGAAGATTTGAGTCATCATTTAAATAAACAGAAAATAACCAATTGCATGTAAAAATGGCCCCAGACATGGACGAAGAGCCGACAGGAAAACTGAAAGAAGCAAGGTTGAAGTTTGTCTTGATAAATGCTACCTAACTAGGTAAATGCAAATGCAGCAAAATTTCATTTAGAAGTATTTTGATGGTTTGACTATGTCTAAATGATCTTGTAGCAACATATCAACTCCTATGTTAATACGAACTTAGAGTTTACAAGTCAGAGCACTAGTTTCAGATGATGAGAAAAGATCAGTCCATCAGGATCTGTAAACGTTCTCACTGCTATAGACAATATTGAAGGATGACATTTAAAAGTAGATCTACACATATCTAACATAGCTAAAATAATTGCAAAATTGATCAGAATTATTTTACTTTGCCAAGAGAGGCTATTCCAGCATTAAGATTCAGACACTATGCAAAATATGACCATCAGACTAATATGATTATAATAAACAAATCTCATTAAAGACAATGATTGATCTCTGATCCTATGCAATAAGAACTTCTGCCATCTGAATTTTGTATTAAAATTGTTTTATCTTGATATCTTCAATTGCAAACCAATGTCAGTTCTGAGCATATAAGCTCAGGAGAAAAATCTAATCATTTTAATTAGTCTCATTCAAGAGGGTATTTGTTCACCCATTTTTTAAAAACATATATAATCTTACGTATAGAGATTATAATTTAAAACCATTATATGTCTACAAAAATTGTCTTACATTTTTTACATTTTATTCAGAATTTAAATGTGAAAAAAATGGTTTCACAAAACATTTGTTCACAAAAGTCTAGACCCTACAATTTAGAGAGGTGACTGTAAAATTGTGATGTGTACATAACACACAGGCAGATCTGGAGTGGGTTATAAATTACTCACTTCCAGAAAGTTCTGAGGTGACAATCATCCGATTTGGGCATGAGCCACTCACTGACTAGCCAAGGTCTGAACAAGTCAACTTAAACTGATGCTATCCATGGTAACAAAGCAACCTCTCATAAATTAATTAGGGGACACTTAAGAAGTAATTTCCAAACAGGAAAGAAATTTTGCCAAATCCATGGTCTTTCCATTTCTTCTGACTTCAGACACTTATAAAAAGTGATTAGGAATCTTGAGAAAAGAAGAGGTGTGCTCATCCCATTTCTTCCAGCAGTGTGTCTGGATACCTTCTCTGGATGAGAACAAACGAGGTCTCAACTCACAGATCATGGCAGTGTGTTGGACATGCTCACAGGATGAGAGATAATGAAGGTTCCTCTCATTGATTCACTGATCCTCAATCTCACTCCTTCTTGACTGTCTGTCTTCCTTTTGTTTTTTTTTCTCCTCTCATTTCTACAGGTCATGATGGTTAATCTACTTTGACAACTCAGCTAGACTAAGAATCACCTAGGAGACACATCTCTAAACATTATTGAGGTCATTTATAGAGAGGTTTAACCAAATATGCAAGATCTATAGACATGTGAGGGGCCATTGCGTGGTCTTGTCCACCACCGAACACTAAGGAAATTGAAGAAAGCTGAGTACCAGTATCCAGTCTTCACCAGAGCTTGCAGGCCACCTCCCTCTATTACTTCAGTACATGACAAACCATAGCACCTGAAACAGGAGCCGTAGCAATGCAGTCTTCCCTTGGTTGTCTCATGTCAGGTGTTTTGCCACAGCAATCGGAAAAGTTAACCAATGCAGGGTCTTTTATAGAATTCTCTAATTTCTTGTTATTACAGATGGAAACATATAGAATAATTCACACACAAACAGACTGTAAGTGGAAGAAGCTAACGAATGACTGATTTCTTTTCTTTCACAGAACCAACTGGTCCATGTGATTTTCTGCCTACTTCTCCCCCGAGGTCCTTCAAGTGGGTGGTGAAAAGATAATAACTTCTTGTGCAAAGAAGTTCAGTGAAAATTTACTGTAGGCCTTAACAATTTGTTGATTTCAGAAGGAAAATTCTGCATGTCATCTCATGAATTGTTATTCGATCTATGCCCGGGGTTCTCAAAATGTGGTAAAATTAGAATCACATAGAAAAAAAAAATAAATCAAATTACTGATTCCTCAAAGCACTGAACACCCACACATCACTGAGTAATTAATGATCAGTTATTTTTATATAAAAGCGACTCACTTATCATTGAACAATATTGAGACCAAGATGGCCGCAAGCCCCCCATCAAGATTCTTACCCTGTGAGATGTTGACTGAGCATTGACCCTAAAAAGTGGAACACCATTTTGAATGTATTTTCTTTGTAATAACTTATTCCACCTTCACTCTTATCATGGTACTGTATGTGTCACAGCATCTCTCCTACATAAATATTTCTCCATATGAGGAAACAGTGCAGTGTGTAAATCTGATTACCTGAGTTCAGATGCTCAGAACATATACAAAGATGCCTGAAATATGATACAGGTATTTGTTATCCCGGTGTGCTTACACTAGGTGATGGGAGGTGGAGACCAGGGAATTGCCAGAAGCTCAGAGTCCAAAGAGTTTGACAAAGGCAGCACTGAATAGCCACAAGTGGACCTGTCTGCTACGAGGATGAAGGTGAAAATCAACAGCCAAGTAAGTTCTCTGACCTTCCCAAACATGGAAGTGCTGTGGCATGTGTTTTCCTACACTTACACATGTGAACACACAGGTATACATGTACATGAGTACCACTCCTACCCAAAATATCTCCACTGCAGCTTCATGGACAGTAATATTGGATAGTCACTTTGTGTTAGAGATTAATACAGTACCTTGGTATGTAAAGTCAATGGAATTGTACGTGTAAGTGGCTGATTCTTAAGCTGGAGTACAACAGCTAGAGTCTGGACTTCTAGCATATCCAGGGTACCAAAGAGGGCAAGGAAAAAGTCATATTTAGTTATTCCTATACTCGGCATATTGCCACCATCTTGCCAATGTCTGAGCACACCTGGTATACCTAGTTGTGGACCACTGTTGCCATATCAGGATCCAGAGGGCAAGGCTTCTACTACTCCTCTGCATCCTCACCTCATCCTCATCTTTCTCTTGTCCTTGTGTCCTATGCATGGCATTCACTAAGTTATTAACATATTTTCTTACTAATTTTTGTATTAATTTCTTATGTGAAATAGTGGTGGGTTTCGTTTTAGTGTGTATGTGTGTGTGTGTGTGTGTGTGTGTGTGTATGTGTGTGTGTGCGCGCGCGCGCGCATGCGCATCCACATACATCAGTACATTCATGCAACCACCACACATACACACATTGAGTGCAAGTGCATCTGTCTATGTGTTTATGTAGAGGTCCATGGTTAACATCCAGAATTTACCTCTATCTTTTCTACTTTATTCTTTTGAGGTTAAGTGTCTTGATTAAATCCAGTTGCATAGACTGCTAATCTCCCTAGCCTTCTTGCTCCACTGTTCCCCTGTCTTAGTCTTAGAAAGCTGCAACCACAGGCAGGCCATGCCCACCTGGAGTTGTGTCAGTTAAGAATGTGAACCTCTGTCCTTTGTTTGTCCAGCCAGTGCTTTAACCTTTGACCCACATCCTCAGCCCCAGGGCTTTCTTAATTAACCTTGATTGAATAAATAGCATAGGTTAATTGAGGCTCTCAATCTTTTGACTGCTTTCTAACATCTACAGTATTAAGGAAGAGAAGAAGTTCCCTCTCTTCCCTATTGTTTGAACAACTATCTCCCCTTGTTGTTTGTGAGACTGCCTATACAGTTGAACTTGGTGGTGTTTGTCAGTTAATTCTTATTCCTTCAGAAAATACATATAACCAAATAGAGTCTCTGATCTGAAAAAAAAAAAAACAAGCTGACTGTGGGAAATACACACTCTAAAAACTAGATGTTTGTGGCACAGAAATCCATAGTAAAAAGTGACCAGGGAACCTTTGTCTCTAAGGCTATATTCTACCTTAAAGAAAGGAGAGCATGAGGCTTGTGGTGTAAGCATTGGAGATGAACTGCAAAGAGTTTTCTGGAAAAAGCTGAGCCATGGGAAGGTCACTGGCCACTTCTAGATTTTGTACTAGAAAGGTACTGTGTAAAGGGACAACACATGTGGAAGAAATACATTCAATTCTAATTGAATATTTTACCCTAATGAACTCCCAAAGATCTAACCACAGCCAAAGCAGGGGAAAAAGTGCTGCAGTCTTCAAATTAACAGCTGTAAGAGTTGAGAAATTACCACATTGTTTAAAATGCATTTTTTGCTTCTCTTTCGCAAACATTTTTTTTTTTTTTTTTTTTTTTTTTTTTTTTTTTTTTTTTTTTGGTAGTTTGAAGCACTTATTAACAAAGAGTTTTCATTAGTCAGCATGGATTCCCTTCTCTGGAATCAGTTAAATGCCAATGGAAGCTACTTCTCTGAATAGAATAGTGATCGCTGGGTAATCAGCTTCTAGCAAAAGTCCAGAGCAACTAGAAAGAACATTGATCTCCTTGTCTTTTAAATTGGCTCTGAAGGCAAAATAAAAGAGGTAACTTTCCCAGTGTTATAAGGAATTCAGAAGCAGAAGGAGAATAAAGGCAACCTTCAAGTGTAACTCTCTCAAAGGTTACATTCATTCTCTTAATCACTTTTATTTTTACTTTTTAGGTATGTCTTCTAAAGTGACTGCTTTGTACCCTCTGTTGCTGTGCATTTTCCTACTATTATAAGACAGACAGTTGCAATTACATTCCTAGGTCATTTTAAAATTCTGACTCAGAGATTTCAAAGGTAAAATTATCTTGAACTCCTCTGATGTTGTTTATGACAGAGTAATTCAAATAAAATTTGGTCCCAGCAGTTTAAAAACCTTGTTGGATGGACGATAGGAGGGGGAAAAATGATCTAAAAGCTTTCTTGAGAACTCCTTGAAACCCCTTTTGGAGAAAATCGTTCACATGTTCCAGGAAATCAACCAGTGAGTCCTACTGTTAGGCAAAGAACCTTTTCCAAGAGGGTACATGGCCAGTAAATTTTAGCCTGAAGGAGCTAATTTATTGTGAGGTCATGAAACAGCTACTTGACAGGAGAAATTCTGAAGTGGGAGGTAATTCTGGAGGGACATATTGGTAGGAAAACCTGCTGTGATCATAGAAATCACAGTTGATACTTTGAGAATAGCAGGCACTTTGTTGGGACATAGACTACTAAGAACTTGAGTCCTAAAGGCCTTCATCAGCTGAGGAAACTGTTGGAACAGAATATCTGCAAGTCTACAGACATAGAGCATGTGTAAAAGTGAACAACATTCCTTCCATCATCATTCAGAGTTCAAGGGCATGCCAACATCTCAGAGGCTGACTCATTTGAATAAATTGGGATCAGTATTGCCACTAATCCTTAAAGGGACCATAACAGAGCAGACAGGCAGCAACTCACTGCCAAGAACAAAGAAATAAAACAGACTTAAACTTCAGACATGCCAATATTCTGGAGACTGATCAAATTTCCAATCAATTCAAATATTCTTGTCCTAATTCTCCACTCATGTAAGATTGCTTTCTGCAGATAAGTTGCTCACCTCAGAGCCATTTGAACACATTAGGTTAGAATGAGTCTCTGCTCTTTGGAACTAGGGTCTGGAGAGACTCATTAAATCTTCCTTCATGTGTTTATACATGGAACTTCACCTAGCAATGAAGGAGTGGATATCTCTTCCTTTTGCCAATGAAATGAGAATGTAGAGTTGAGAGAGAGAGAGAGAGAGAGAGAGAGAGAGAGAGAGAGAGAGAGAGAGAGAGACAGACAGAGAGAGAGAGAGAGAGAGAGAGAGAGAGAGAGAGAGAGTTAGTATTTATGTAGCTTAGTATTCTAGCTCTAGCCATTTTTCCTCGGGAAACCAAGACCTAATAATCTTAGCTTGAGGCAGCTTTGATAATAATTTTCTCCTATCTAAGTAGACACTGCAGAGAGGTGTTAGTTGCTCAAAACATTTTATAGAAGCTGGTAGTCGGAACTATGTACTGTTTAGTTCCAAAAGATTACAGCAGTGTGTATGGAACAGGTAGTGAATGTTAAACAGGTAGTGAGCAAAGAAATCAGGACTTTCATTGAGAGACAAATTCTTTAATCATTTGAAAGCTGATGCCTCTTTCTCCTTATGCTTCTATCCTGGTTGAAGTTTCAGACACTTCTAGAAGCTGCTCAGGCTGGCCCAGCCTTATATTCTGTAATATTGTAATATGTCAGTAATAAACTGACTGTTACTCTGTCATGGAGTTCCAAATTTTGTTCTGAATTTTAAAAACAAAAATTTTCTTTTAGAAAAACTAATGTACCCATTTCTAACTTAAGGTCAAGGAAATGGATGTTAGTAGAGAGGGATACAGGACAAACTTTGTCATTAATTTTATCTAGAGATTTCCTAAACAGAAATATTCCAGCCTAAAAGGCAGAGACCCCACAGGAGTCAAAAATGTTGATATCAAGTATGAGAAAAAGCTAACTTTCAATGGAGTTTTAAAACAGAGCTAATATTTTACTAACTGTGTCTTTTTGTTTTCTCATAGTTTGAATTTAAATTTTTACCCAAAAGAAATATCACATGCTATATATATCTGTGTGTATGTGTTTATGTGTGTGTATATTTATGTATATGCATATATGTATGTGTGTGTATTTATGTTATGCACATATGGATGTATATATAATGATGGTTCAACAATAAATTTTATAATTATCAATAATTTATTATATGCATACATATATGTGTATATATATTGATATTTCACCAATAAATTTCATAATTAAAGTATAATATAATAATCTATATTTTGCATTTCTTTTATTATTTTTCTATATAAGCTTAATCTTTTCTGGGTCTTTCATGGAAATACCTTGACTGTAACTTTTGAAATATTCATCTATATTAGTATAAAACAATATGTATTGTATCATGCTTAATAGTGTATATATATATATACACACACACTGGGCCCAAAACCACATGACATAGAACTTATTCCCCTCAGCCTTACTTTTTATTTACTCAAGGGTCAGTTTAGTGGATCATTACCAAATTTAATAAAAAATCAGAAGGTAGTTTATAAGGTCAGAGTTCACATATAATATGGTTATATGTTTTTTAATATTTTACCTATAAACATGTGTATGTGTGTATGCATTAGTGATAACAATAAATTTGGTAAAGAGACCATGAATCGATTTGATTTGTGTGTCACTATTCTGGTGAAACAGTGCCATTAGCAACATAAAATCAGCATATCATAGAAGATATTTTTCAAATGGTTCCTTTTACACAGCTTCAGCCACAATAAACTGACCCTATTATTTATATAAAAACAACCAACAGTATATCTCTAATTTGAGATTACCATAGAAAGCTGGTTTTCTAGGCACCTTTTCTGTGTCCTACGGTTGGGGACCATTGTACTGGAGGTTATCCCACACTCTGGGTGGGCATGCCCAGGACCCTTACTAAGCTTATGAAAGAAGAAATGTCCTTTGTTTTAGATTTTTACTTATTTCTGTGCATAGATCTGTACATGTGGGAGTGGGCACATGAGATTTCATAGATGTGAAAATCAGAGGGGAACCTGTAGAAGTCAGCTCTCTCCTCTAACCACATGGCTTCCAGGGATTGAGAAAGGGGATCAGGCTTGGAAGCAGGTGCTTCTACCTGCTGAGCCTCCCCACTGGGGTTCCCTCCTTCTATTTTGAACATTTCAGTAGAACTATGATTTCCCACATGGTTGCATTTACCATAGGTTGCTCTTTAAATTTAAATTAATTAGTTTAATGAAAGTATTCCCCATTTAAAATAACCACATACCAAGTATTTAAGAGACACATGTGTCAAGTGTCATTATATTGAAGAGGAAAATATGGGACATTTCTATCATCACAGAAAGTGTCATTAGAAAACTCTTCTCTGGAGGCTTTCAGTGACTGCATAGACAACCACCGAATTAATGAAAGGCACTGGAGAGCATGTGGTAGATAATACGTAATATATACAATATGGAATTTATTTTTAGTTGTATCAATTATTAAGAGATTAAACATTTCAAAAGATCAGTATGTAACAAGGGAGATAATAATGTGCTTGCTTGTAAGCATAAGAACATGATTGTCAGCCTAAGAACCTGTGTCATAAAGGCCAGGCAAGACAGTCCTCGAATCCCAATCCTAAGTAGATGGAGGCAGACAAAACGCTGGGGGTCTCTGTTCAGCCAGTCTAATCTATTTGGCAAGGTTCCAGCTAGCAAGAGACCAGGTCTCACCAACTAAGTTCAAAGGATAAAGAGGTGCTGCAGTGGGCAGTAACACTTAGTATATAAGTGTAAGTACCTGAGTTCGGATCCTTAGAACTCACATAAAAAGGCAAGCCAAGGCACTTGACTGCATCCTAGTTCTCAGATGGATGCCTCTCTGGCTGCAAGACTAAGACAAAATATTAACAAGTTCTAAGCTTGATGTGAGACTCCATCTCAGGGAAAAGCAAGATGCATGGTGCCTGAGAAATGACATGTGATATTTTTCATCTGGCCTCTCCTCACACATGCACATACAGGAAAGAGGGAAGAGGGGATTCTGCTGAATGCCACAAGGTCAAATCCATGTCATTAAGTATGTATTCCAGTCAAGGGTGACCTCTGGAATAAATTATAGACCTTACATGATAAAAACTACGGCAATATCTTGACTCTTACAAATGAGCCACTCCGTTAGGGAGTCCTGATAAAAAAGAAGTAACTTATGAAGAAAGTCTTAGTTGCAAAACTCTGCTTTAAAATTCTCTTCATGGCCAGGTGTGGCCCAAATCTGTGAGTGTAGAAATGAGTATTCAGAACACAATTTGGTAACACATTTAGCAGGACACAATATTTCTTCCTTAAGGCCTATGGATTCTTCAGCAATGATTCTTGACATAACCAGAAATGAGAAATTCATTGAACCACATAGACAGAAGGAAATGCGAGGAGGAGGGGCTTGGTGACCTCCAGTGGGAGAAGGAGGAAAGTAAGAGAGAGGAGTTAGAAATGAAAACAACTAAAATCTATTATATAAACCTATGAAAAGTGCTAGTAAATTAATTTTAAAGCCCTATTTAAATAAATATATGCTTAAATATTTTGAAAATGCAATTAGAATACAGACTCAAAAGACCAAGTGTTTTGTATTGTAATACAGCCAATGTTTTAAAAGTAAAATTAATATATTTTATGAAGATAAAATATTTATGAATATTCATAGCTATCAATGCACATTTCATAGGAAACATCTGTGAGTTGTTTACGAATTCCCCATCTAAACTATGACATTATCTCAAAAATTTGCACATTGCTTGAACTGCCATTAAGTGGAATTACAAAGTTGTCAACAGAATACCTATGTTTTAGGATACCAGCATTACCACACAATACTGGAAACAGACTACAAGCTCATGCATGAACATTAAAACATTAAGAAGATAAAATTGAGGATGTCATAAAAAAGTACCCACCTATTTCTAAAAGTCTTATACAGGATACAGTCTGTGAATGTTTGGGTTCAATAAAATGCATGCTTTTTGCAATGATGCTGTTGACATAGTCCAGTTTTAATTGACACTACCCAGTTAATATCGAGTAAAACAACAGTCAACAATGCTACAGAAGGGTAAATAAATAGTCTATGGGAAGTGTGAAGAAACTTGGTAGATTTATCAGTTGGATATATCCTGCTTTCTAGGAATGCATCTGCATAAGCATCCCAAGGGTACAGGATGGCTGCACTGTGGGTTAGCTATTGAGAACTGTGCTATGGTTTGTTAACAGACATTCATCTTCCATTTTTATTCAGGGCAGGTACCATGATGCTTTTTACTCACATATGTTTATCCTGTGGTTTTATACCCCTAATTTGTCCACAAGTAAAACAGTAATCTAGATACATTCACAAGTAAATTAGTAGGTGTGGGGAGGTACTCAGGATGTGTTAAGGGATTGACTCTTATAAAAATTCTTTTTAAATTGTTCTTTCCCTATTCAAATCCCTTTCTAGTGACAATGCTAAGGTTTGAAAATCCTCAGATCCAAACCAAAACATTGAAGCAGAAGAAAAAGAGAAGAAAAAGAGAAATCTTTCATGTCATAATTGAGCTTGCTGTATTGGGGCTGCAGGTCTCCTTTCAATTTTCCCTATCATTTGAGCCACTCCAAATGAAATATTTTGTTCAGTTTACCCAAACACATTGTGCAACTAAAATGCATGAGACAGATATATGTAAAGTTATTGTTCATGTTGGAGAAACATAGATAAGGCTATATTTTGACACATTCTACCACTATAATTAAAATATGGTTGTTGAGACACGAAGTATAAACAGGCAAAAATATAGAAAATTAAAAAATAATTTTTCCATTCATATATTGTCCAGATGTTGGCACTGGGGCAGCATATCTGAAGCCTTATGATCTTATTAAAATCACCTCAGAAGAAGAGACTTGGGTTGTCATGAGCACAAAAAAAAGCCTTTTCTTGCTGAGCAAGAAAAATTGGCTTTATTCAGAGTAGGTTTGACCAGGCTCCTGTGGATGACTCTCTGCCCATGTGGTCAGTCAATGGATTCTGTAGAACCAAATCAGAGACTAATTGTTTAGGAGGGGTGGCTGCAAGACCCCAGTAAAGTTGGAGAGCGTTATGAGGCTGAATATGATCAAGATATATTAGATGTTCACATGCAGTTCTCAAAGAATGCATTTTAAAATGTAAAAGTGTTGCTAGACTATTGCGGGATCCTCACCACCCCTCTACCCACCCAACTCCATGCTCTTTTAATCTCTATGAAACACACACATACACACAACAGAAATAAAAGCAAATCAAAAATCAACCAACCAAACAGATAACAAGATAATAAATACTGAAGCAAAAAGCACACAAAGAAACATAGGGTTCACTTTATGTTGGCCAACTATTGCTGGCCAAGGATCTGGCTCTGGAGTGCAGATGAAACCCAGTGGCGCTCCTTTGGGAAAAGCAGTTTTTCCATTTCCCAGTAGATAGCACCTGCAAATAGTTTCTTTGATTGGGGTGCACAGAACTCTTTGCCTACTTCTTTTCTGTGTGCATTACATTTTACATACCTCAATCTCTTATATACTTAAATTAATGCAATAAATGAGCTGTAGTAATTACAGCTATGTTACTTTACATCACACAGTGGATCTTACATTAGTTATATACATTTTGAAACATAAAAACCGTGAATTTTTCCACTCTGTCTTTATTGTTCAAGTCAAATGAGCAGACTGAAAATTAAAATATGTTTTAAGATGTAAAGAGTCATTTAGAAAGGCCTTATTTGTATTTGACTATAAGGCCATAATCATAGCTGAAAATTTTCCTAGTTCAAAATGCAAGTGAGAGTTAGGGACTAATGACTTCCTTTTTTTGGGAAAAAAATCAAAGAAGTCAGTCCAACTGAATCACGGAAGTGATAAGTAGCTTTCAGGCAGCTCTGGCTCTGCACATTTCCTGTTGCAGAGCTTCCAGTGGTCAACACAGGGATGCCTGTCGGACTGGAAATGAAGGGTGCGCTGATGGTGTGACACCTATGACAATGCCCTACTAGGTCAAGCTGAGTTGACAAACAGAAAGGAACTTTAAGCTAAGGAAACATAAACAAAGCAAAAATGTTTACAGTGGACCTCATATTCACAGTTTTTCATTCAAGCTCTCAAACTGGCATTGCCAAAACTATCCTGTGCATTTGAGCTGGGCTTTGTGCTGAACAGAAGCTGAATGTACAGATGAGGTTCCTTTTCGGTGGCACTATATAAAAGGTGATCTACTTTTCCCAGTTGGGAACAGTCACACAGTTGATTCCCTCAGCGTTGGATTTCTTGATTCAGTAACAGCACCAAAGTCAATTTGAAGTAACGTCTGAACTAATTATTGACAAGAGCAATTTGACTCCTCTCTCTGTCCCAAGTGACATTTTTAAAGCTCTGACCTCTTCTCATGAGGCTGAAGCAGTATAAATTGCATTAGGCCAATCCTCAAAGAACAGATGTAATGGTAAGAGTAATTTTAGGAAGATTCCTTTCAATTTTCTATGTTATCTGTTTTGACCATCCACTTTAAAAAAAAAAAAAAATCTAGGCAGTTTTACCCAAAATTTGTTTGGCCAACCTTACAGCATCTTATAAAGTGTGCTTCAAGTAATTTCCTTGCCTTTTATCTTTTCAAACATTTGTAATTTCTTCCAATCTTTGCTTATTATGGTTGAAGTAAAATATACTGGAACAGTAAGAGAAGGCTTGTCACAACGTTTTTCAGGGCTATGCTGTGGGATCAATCAGCTTTCAGCTATCACAAGATCCAGAGGAAGACATCTGAGGGACATTCTACATTGACTGTCATAGTCAACAATGCTCAGACATTTGCAAAGCTGAAAAAAAAATTTTGTCAGACAAATGGATAAGTGCCTATATAGCATCCAAAGACGCCCTTCCACACTTAGACTTTAAAGAAGTTCACTGGAGCAATTTAAATCAAAGACCTCAGACTGCGAGCTCCAAAACTTATTGTCTTGACTATTTCAGAATGGGCCCCACAACAAAGTTCAATGCATCTGCAAGACAGCTGTCTCGGGGAAGCTATTGTTCATGGCTTCCTACTGGCCACATATGTCCTGGATTTCCTCATATCACCTTACACATATGTCTTTTGTTTAACATCTAAACTTTGCCCTTTTTATAATGATACCAATGTTATTGAATTGGGGATCCACTTGAATCTTATAAAAGCACATGCTAGTTCAATTAGCTACTGATAGTGTGGCCTCATTTGTAGAAAAGTTACATTTTGAGGTAACAGAAAGTAAGACATTTTAGTATGTGAATCTCAGGAATAATATGCTTTCTTTAGACACTCATGGTTTTTTATTTAAATTCATGGCCTTGCCCAATGCCTGATTTTAGGAGCTTTATAATTTTTTGAGCATAATTATTTCGGTACTTTGTTGTGTCATTATATAAAGTTAGTAAAATTTTAAAGTTCTTGTTCTGTTTTTCTAATGTATACTATTCATAGAGAAAAACAAGAGTCTCTTTGTTAAACTTCTGCCTGGTACAGAAATATGTCCATGACACTAGAAGTTTTCTCTTTAACCCCAAAAACACTTCAGATATTTTAAGGATAAAGATTTCTCAAGGCCCAGGTAATTGTTTTAACAGCATGGAATAGAATCTTAGCCAGGAGAGTTCCAAGCCTTGTTGGTGCTAAAAGGGAGATATATCACTAAGAAAAATGTTAAGGATTAAACAGGCACTGTCCTTTCTTTTTAATAAATATTCCCCTGGAGGAATGGAAGATTCTAGAATGAATACCGTAGCCAAGAGATATCTTTAGGTTCATCTAGACCAGTGTTTCCCATGCTTAAGGTTGCCATTGTTTTCAATTTGTGTTTACAGCTATGGTGGTTTGAATGAGAAATGATCTTCAGAAGCTCAGATTCAAATCCTTGGTTCCCAGATGGTGGCCCTTTTGGAGGAATTATATCACTGAGGATAGGATGTAAGAGCATTAGACCTTGATTATTTTTCAGCATGCTCATTCTTGTTCATATTTCTATTTGAGGATGTGCTCTCAAAAATCCTACTCTGGCAGCCTAATGCCTGGGTAAGACAGGGTAGAATACTGCCCTTCAACTAGAAGGGAAAAAATGAAGATAAGTTAGCAATTCTTGTGAGAGATATGCTGAAGAGTTTATTAAGAATAATAAAGAAAAAGTGGAAGATGGTAGTTTGTTTTTCTAGTTTTAATAATTTTTTCTTAAAAATATGAAAAAAATGAAACAATGCTTTGATAGAAAAAAACATTGCACATCATGCTATAATACCATTACATAAGCTAAAACAGGTAAAATTATATGCAAAGGCTATTTTCTATCACTATATTTTAATCAGTTATCCCCATACAGAGTTAATTTGATTTTTGAGTTTTTATAAAATTATGCATCTTATATTTACTGTCTAGATAAATGTTTGATAAATAGTTACATTATGAAAGTATACATTAGCATGTGACAGAGTATAACTGTGCTACTTTGTTTCCATTAAACACTCAATTTTGAGTAAAGAAAAATAAACATTTTATGCCATCATTCAATATACAAAAGAAAATGTAGAATTTCAATGGCCATTTGCTTCTCATCACTCCTGCCATTATCTGTAGACAAATATCAATTCACCTTTCACTTGTTTTGATGATCAACCCTTTTATAAGATAGATGCCTCAGTACAGGCTACATCATGTTGCCAGGCAACCAAGTAAAACATGTTTGGCAACAAGGAATGTGATGTATGACTCAAACTTTGGGTTCTGTTGGCTTTAAAGTGGGATACAATAAAAATTACAGCTACAGCAAAAGACTCTGATTATTGATAAGGTACTTACAGGTTCCTGTGCATGTCAGTGATCCTGTCATGGAAGTGGCAGTAATAGAAATGTAAAGTAGATCAACCCAACAGAACAGCAGACAGCAGTCTGGCTCTGAAATTGATTCAGGGTTGGTCTCACTATCAATGTCAACTAGTTCCTAAATTTTGTCATCTTTTGGAAGAACTCAACTTTACTGCATGAGCTGCCCTAGTTCTGCATTAGCCATGCCAGGGCCATCCTATAACTCCTGTCTGCATGTTTTTACCTGCTACGGTAGAACAGAGTAGAGGATTGGAACTCCATACTTGTTCTTCCAAAGATAAAGTTTTCATTACATCATTTACTTATTTATTTATTGTGTGTGGACATTACAAGACCACTGTCAGGAGCCAGGTCTCTCAACCATAAGAGTCCCAGGGATCAAATCGTGTTACAAGTCTTTGCAATACCTTGCACACAGCCATCTCACTGATCCACTATTAAAGATAACATTCGTAGTTTCCACTAGAAAGTCATTCTTTCTCTCTTCCCTTAATGGAAAAAAAAAAAAAACAGCAACAGTAGAACAATTGAATATTAAAAATATACAATCAAGTTACTACTTTATTTTAATAATTGGTTATATTTTTGCATTCCAAATGTTGTCTCCCTTCTAGGTCTTCCCTCTCCAAACCCTTCATCCCATTACCCCTCCCTTCTGCTTAGAACAGGACACTCCTCCACTCAGCTGGCTATTCCCACCTCACTCCTCTAGAATACCCCTACACTGGGGTATCAAGCCTCCACAGGACCAAGTACATCCCCTCCCATTGATGGCAGATAAGGCCATCTTCTGTTACATATGTTGCTGGAGCTATGGACCCATCCATATATACTTTTTGGTTGGTGGTTTAGTCCCTGGGAGCTCTGGAGGGTCTGGTTAGTTGATACTGTTGCTCTTCCTATTCTGCAGCAGTGGAGCAAGAGGGCCCAGGATCAGTTATTGTAAGAAACATGAGAGAAGTCTATAGGGTCAGGAACATAAATAAAAATATCTAGCAGGGGTATTGGGGACAGGTGGAACCACTAGAAAGTTTCAGACACCTGAGTAGCAAGAGGTTCCCAAGACCCAACAGGGATAACATTAGCCAAATTACCCAACAGGAACGAGATAGAACGTGCAGAGTAGAGCTCCACAAGATAGGCACAGCCCCAAGATGAGAGATGGGACTACCCATGGGGTTACCCACCCATCTCAAAATTTTAACCCAGAACTGTTCCTGTCTAAAGAAAACACAAAGACAAAAAGGGGGAGCAGAAAATGAAGGACAGGCCATCCAGATAGCACCCCACCTTGGAATCTATCCCATTTGCAGACACAAAACTTAGACAATATTGCCGATGCCAATAAGTGCATGATGATGGAAGTCTAGTATAACTGTCCCCTGAAAGGCTCTGCCAGCAGCTGAGTAGGACAAATAAAGGTACTGAGCCCCGGCAGCCCCAATGGGAGAATTAAAGGAAGGACTAAAGGAGCTGAAAGGAATTGCATCCCCATGGGAATTTACTACTTTAATATCTATGTTATTTTTAAGTGTGTGTGTGTGTGTGTGTGTGTGTGTGTGTGTGTGTGTGTGTGTGTGTACATCAGTGCAGATGCTCCAAGAGTCTGACATATCTGAATCTCTGCTGCTGAAACAGGTGATGGTAACCAAGCTTGGATACACTTGCAAGAGCAGTATGTGGTCTTAAACATAGATAGCCTTCTCTAGCCCCTGAAATATGGAATATTCTTTGCATGTTTTTTGGCAGAATTATATGTTTGTTTTTTTTTTTTAATTTTAGAAATCACTTCTCACCTCTGTCTTGGCATGTATACAAAGCCAAAGTCCAGGAAGCTTGGGTACTGAGACCAGAGATGATAGCTGGTTGAGAGGACTTTAGATATAAGCATTTTATGTAACATTCAGGTGGCCATAGGGAATGGCATTTAACACCTGGGATCCTGGGTTTCTGATTTGTAAGTGAACAATACTCATGTCTTTCCTCACAAGTTTGAGTTGAATACCTAACAGAGCTGAGATATGGTAAAAGGTGGCAGCTATTAAAATCACTTTATGCTGAGGATAAATAAAGCAGCATGACAGTTGATTGCTATTGTGACATGCCTACATGCACATGCACCTTTCATTAGCCAAAGAGAAACGGATGCTTGTTATGTTGTTTTCAGAACTGTGAAGTGTTAGGGGTAATTGGTGATAGCATTGGAATATAATTATATATAAAAAATATGCCTGGTACCATGATGAATACAAATAAAATGGATTCTGCTATAGATAGAAGTTGCTTTCGTACCCACATGTGCATATATTTAAGAGACTACAGTATTAAAAGAGCATCATATCACAACATGTCCATAAAGACCTAGGCAGGAGGTAGAAGCCATAATCACTAAATTCCAGTGGGAAACAGCTGAAAGTCTTACATAAAGTAATATATTTATATCAAGATAATAAAGACATAGTTGGAATTGTGTGCAGTCAATGATGTTTGTGAACAACAACCTTAATCTCTACCATTTTGAGCTAAAGCAAGTTTATGTATATTTGGTTAATATTCATACTAAAGATTTTACTATGCTATGTTTTATTTTTATAATGAAACAACCCACATAATAACAACCCCAAAACTTCATGGGCCTCTAGGAGGATAATCTAAGAAAAAATAGGTTATTTATCTTTCATATACCTTAAAAAGTAAATTATTTACCCTGACATGGTACTAATCTTAGAGCTAATATACTTTATATTTAATATTCACAAAATTGTCACACTATTGTTCTTTTGCCCAGATAATAAAACACAGAAGTTAAGGTTATCAACAGAGCAAGGAGAGAACAATGTTGGCTTTTCTGTGTTATGTGACTGCAGTGTCCACATTTGTGAACACAAATGTATTCTAAAATACAACAAGAAGAAATTCTTTGCTTCACATTTTATACAATAAACATTTTCTGTAGAACATTGTATAATAAAACCCAAGCTTCTTAAAATATTGAGAATACCTAGACTAGAAGAATATACAAATTAAATGATAATATGCTGACTTATCTACAAAAATAGCTTAAATTGGTAACCTAGAACTGATATCTTTGAAAATACAAATGAGCTAATCTAAGCATTCAAATCTTGTAATATTATTGTTATTAATATAAAATTGCTCTATTTAAGTAAATTAAAATACTTGCAAATTTCTTTTTATTTCTGTACATTTGATGTATGGAAAAACATATGCCCAGTGATGGAAAAGATGAAAGTATTCTGAAACACAGACTTTATGACATTCAACAAACTATATTGAAAGAATATGAAGATTAATATAAGTATATTTAGCTTTTGACGGAGGAATGACCATCACAGGTGAATGTCTTAGGGAAAAATCCAGCATTGATAATTGTATTTCTAAAAGTGTTTATTAACCATTTTAACCACAAAAATGAGATTTTAAAAAATGTAGAATCAAACTAAATGCCAAAAAAGAGGTGAATGGGTAGAAAAGTTATCATTCATCTGTTTAGTAATACTTTGCAAGAACACTAAAAATGATGAAGAATGTATTGAAACATGGAATCATTTATGATATAATTAAATGAAAAAAAATTAGGAACAGTTAGTGTAGTAGTATATATTATTTCAAGTATGAAAGGATACTTGAAATAATATAAAGAAAATCAATGTTTTCTATGAAAATGTTATTTATTTTCAATATATTTGTTTTTATTCTCATAAAACAGATGACATCTTAAATCAAAGGCTTATAAGTTAATTTTATAGTAAATATTTTAAACCTATTTCTCCTGGGTTTGAATGTGTTCAAGATACATAACTAATTGGTATTAAATGCTGCACTGTACAGGAGCAATACCGCACTACTTTAAAACATTATGTTCTTCAGATACCATGCCATAACCCATAAATGGAATTATAGTAAATTTATATTATTGGTCTGCTGAGAACTTGAAGATGATCAGTACAGGCACTAATAGAGTATTCATTAACTAATCAAATGGAAAATATCAGCCATTTCCATTGTAAATGAAAAGAGAAAAGAAAGAAAAAGGAAAGAAAAAAAAAGAAGAAAGTACTCTCCAAAACTGCCCTTTGCTTATATTACTTTCTTTAATGAGTAAGCCCAATCAATATGTAATCAGTTGGACACATTGTAATCTGAAATCTAGTTTCAATATTTGCTTACAATGAACTCTCTGCAGATGAAGAGAAGGCAAAGTTTAAGGAATGCCTGGGGAAAGTTGCATTGTCTCTGGTCACAATGCAACTGTGACCTCATACAATATAAATGCAAAAGTACTATTTATTGTTAGTTTTTCCAATTCCCAGAACCAAAACTACTATTAATAGC
Organism: Micromys minutus; assembly: GCF_963924665.1. Classification (NCBI taxonomy): domain Eukaryota; kingdom Metazoa; phylum Chordata; class Mammalia; order Rodentia; family Muridae; genus Micromys; species Micromys minutus. Next base: position 25,832,370 of record NC_137984.1, read on the forward strand.
TTGTAGAGCAGCAGTCATGACCTGTTACATTTCACATTGTCATAAAGGTTGTTGCTGCTGACATTTTGCTTCCTTTGCCTTCATATGACAGTTTCCTCCTAATTTTTCTTTTCTATTTGCTTCACCATATCATTTACCAACTTGCTCACTTCTTATCAATCCACAAAATGTTGAACTAACCCAACGCTTGCTCCTTATTCTCTTTCCTTTCCTTACCTGATACTTTCCCTCTAGTCGATCTCCAGACTATCCAATTATAATAGCATGACAGTGGATTCATAATCTGATATCTCTAGACTATAATGTTCTTCATAGTTCCAAAGTTGCATAAACAATTACCTACCTTACATCTATCTCCTCCTGAGTAACTCAGATTTCTCAGATTCAATGGGATCAAAACTGACTTGCAATCTTTCATTCTCCCAGAGTCTGGATTTAGTACATTCTTACTTCTCAGGAGGTTCAGCCAGGGATACAACCCTTACTCTGATCTCCTTCATGGCTTCTTATAGTCATCTTTCTCTTTCCATACATTTTGAGTTGCTCCTTAATCTGTTAGTTGGTTGTTTTTGAATCAAGAAATCTCTTAATATGATCAAAGTTATCAGCTTTGTTTAATCAGGGAGCTGCTACATGACATGAGTTTTGCTGTATTTCACTTGTATGTCCCTTCCATTGCGAATTCCTTTCGAATTGACTTTCTCCATCCTGTCTTGTGAAAATACAATACCCATCTTCCACACTCATTTGCCTAGCTACCCCTCTGGTCTTGCATTGCCTGTATGAAATGTTACTCATTCAGAAACTATTTTCTCAAGCTGCTTTGCAAACTGAAGAATCCTCACCTTAGTTCACAGAGAGGAAGTGCTTTTCTACTGTAGCATTTGCAGGAATTGGCTACAAACTGTGTGTGTTTATATGCCTTTGTGTGTGTGTGTGTGTGTGTGTGTGTGTGTGTGTGTGTGTGTGAGTGTGTGTGTGAGTGTGTATATTTACACACATGTGGACACAAATATGTAGACACATATACATTTATGTATATTTCTTCTATTTCATTGGTCCAGAATGTCCTAAAGGAAATTATCTGATTTTAGGATAATTTAGAACCAAGGACAGATTAATCATTCTGTCAATTATGTATTATTTAAATGAAATAATAGTGAATAAATGTATTTAATAATACTTAAAAGTGTTTACTACTTTGCATCAGACCATGAACATAAGCCAAGAAATTGGAACTAAATTACCTAAAATATGAAGATATTAAGAGACTGCAAACTATCAATTAGGAAAGATACAAAGGTCCAAATGTTTACCTGAGAAAGAGTTGGTAAGTGTTCGATTTTGACATTACAATACTCAGAGAGCTTAAATAGATAGTTTATTGATGTGTGTCAAGGTTTTATTAAAAGAAACCCAACTAATCTAAATCTGTAAAGAAAAAAAGGAAGAAAATAGCAGGAAATATAAAGACTAAACAATCAATAAAATAAATAAATGAAATAGAAACATGTTTCTTTGAAAAGATTAAACAGATTGACAAAACCTTCATTAAATTAACCAGAAGTAAGAGAAGATCCAAGTTTCTTATTAGACATATAAAAAGAATATTGCAACAAATACATTTGAAATATTAAATGTCATTAGTAGTATTTTAAAATCTTACATTTAATAAAGAGAGTATCTAAAATATAAGAACAAATTTATAGAGACATACATACTAAAGTAACCCCCCAAGGATATAAATAATTTATAGCCAGCAATAGGGGGTGAAATTGTTACAATAATGAGGTGTCCAACAAAGGAGTATCTAATACAGGACAGTTTTATTGCTAAAGTTTATCAGAGTTTTAAAGGAATACCATCAAAGAATCTTCATTATAATTATTCCCTAATCTTCAAAGGTAAGAAATATCTTCTAAATGTGTAAAAAAACACTATCACCTTGATATGAGTACTAGAGGAAGACAACCTGAAAGAAAAACTGTAGACCAATATCCTTGGTGCACAGTGATAAAAAAATCCTCAAAAGAATTAAAAGACAAATTCAATAACACATAAAAATGTTCACATTTTATGATCAACTTGGCTTGATCACAGGGTTGCAAAGATAGCTTAAGATCTGTAAATTAACATGTGTAATGTATGAATGATGTCAAGGACAAAATTATATGATTGTTTTAATAAACATGCCCCATTAAATTTATCATTCTTTCATGTTTATCATTACTAAAGAATTGGAAGAGCAAACTTTACGTTGCAATATAAGAAAGACTATGTATATAAAAAACCCATAGAAAAATTAATCTATAAAAAGCTGCACATACTTTCTTTATACTTAAGACATCCAGGATTTCACCTCAAACTTACTTTTGTGATCCAGGATTTTAAAGTTTCTGCAAGTAAGGAAAATAATAAAAACAACAGCAGCTTAGAAGAAAGAAGTCAGCTGAGCCCTGTTTTCAGATGACATAATCCTCTGTTGAGAACACAGTGACACAATGCCACAAGATTTCACCCTTTCTAAAATAAATTATTAATGTAGGAGGATACAATAGCAACATCAAAATCACTAAAAATGAATAACAGACCTGCCATGATGGAAATAATGAAAACAATACAATTTGTAATTACCTCAAAAAGAATGAAGATACCAGGGCCTAAACCAGACAATGAGCTGCTCAACCTCTAAACACTACAAAATATCAGAGAAATAGAAGCCAGCACTAGAAGACTTAAGACTCCTATCTGTGAAAGAGAATTATCAATATTATGTAAATGTACATACTACCAAAATGATCTTCAGAGTCACATTTATATAAAAATCCCACTGTTGTTTTTTTCTGAATTTCAGAACAAAAAATATCAAAATTCAAAAAGAAACAAAATGATCCAGAGAAAAGGGCACAGTGCTGGAAGCATCTAAAATACCCACTTCAAACCATGTTAAAGAACCACAGTAACAACCAGTTATAGACACACAATCAGACAGGATAGGAAAAAACAGTACCCAGATAAAAATTCATTCATTAAAAACCACAAATATTTAACACATACACAATGTCAAAAATCTTTAGCCACCAGAAAATATGAAGCAAATATACAATAATGTGGGATGTAAATGTATCCAGTGATTATAATATATATGGAGGTCAAATATGAATCTATATAATAATAATAATAGTAATAATAATAATAATAAAATTTAAGGCAATAAGGCCATTAAATACATTCAACATTTTTCTCTACTTTTAATAAGCATTAGTAATGTGGTAAAAAATTAAGTATTTCTGTGTTATAGCTGTATAAGAAAATATCACCCATTCTTTTGAGTGTTAATATACTTATATTATCTGTATAACATTTATGGCATCAATGCATTGGGGACAGTGAGAATTTTGCTTTTTTTTTAAACTTTATTTTAAAAAATAAACATAAAAGAAAAAAATTTTAAACATTTTTGCATAAATGTATACAAATATATTTTTGTCAGTGCTTGGCTTTTTTTATTCTTTCTTTTTTGTTTTTTAAGGTTTGATACTCTGCATTAAGGCCTTACTAGTTACAATGAGCAAAAAGTATAGGTAAAATAGGATGTAACCTGGAATTAGTCAATGTTTTCTTGGTGTGTAAGGATTGAGCATAACGTTTTTTTTTTTTGTTGTTGTTGTTGTTGTTTGTTTTCTTTTCTTTTCTTTTCTTTTTTTCTTGAACTTCACAAAGTCTGTGAGTTGTTTCTGGGGAAGTCCGAGCCTCTGGGGTTAGCATCCCACTATCAGTGACTGCATATTATGTCTGTTCTTTTGTGACTGGGTTATCTCACTCAGGATGATATTCTCTAGATGCAGCCATTTTCTTAAGAATTTGGTTAAGTCATTGTTTCTGAAGGCTGAGTAGTATTCCATTGTGTAAATGTACCACAATTTTTGTATCCATTCATCTACTGAAGGACATCTGGGTTCTTTCCAGCTTCTGGCTATTATAAATAGAGCTGCTATGAACATTGTGGTGCATGTATCATTGTTGTATATTAGAGTGTTTCTGGGATATATACCCAGAAGTGCAATAGCTGGATCTTCAGGTAGTACTATGTCTAATTTTCTGAGGAATTGCCAGACTGATTTCCAGAGTGGTTGTATCAGTTTAGGACCCCACAAATAGTGAAGAAGTGTTCCTCTTTCTCCAAAACCTCACCAGCATCTGCTGTCCTCTGAGTTTGGATCTTGGCCAATCTGACTGGTGTGAGGTAGAATCTCAGGGTTGTTTTGATTTGCATTTCCCTGATGGCTAAGGATGTTGAACACTTCCTTAGATGTTTCTCAGCCATTCCACATTCCTCACTTGAGAAGGTTTTGTTTAGCTCTGTACCCCATTTTTAATAGGGTTGTTTGATTTTCTGGTGTCTAGCTTTTTGAGTACTTTGTATACCTTGGATATTAGGCCTCTATCTGATGTGGAGTTGGTAAATATCTTTTCCCATTCTGTTGGCTGCTGTTTTGTTTTCTTGACAATGTCCTTATCCTTACAGAAACTTTGCAATCTCATTAAGTCCCATTTGTTAATCTTTGACCTTAGAGCTTGAGCCATTGGTGTTTTGCTCAGAAAACTTCCTCTTATGCCTATGCGTTCTATGGTTTTCCATACTTTCTCATTTAATAGTTTCAGTGTATCTAGTTTAATGTGGAGATCTTTGATCCACTTACACTTGAGCTTTGTACAAGGAGATAAGAAAGGGTCTATTTTCATTCTTCTGCATGCTGAGTGCAAGTTGGACCAGCACCATTTGTTGAATAGGCTGTCCTTTTTCCATTGAATGTTTACAGCTCCTTTGTCAAAAATCAGGTGACCATATACATGAGGGCTCATATCTGGATCTTCTATTCTATTCGATTGATCCATGTGCCTATTTCTGTACCAGTACCATGCAGTTTTCAGCACAATTGCCTTGTAATATAGCTTGAGGTCAGTGATAGTGATTCCCGAAGATGTTTTCTTGTTGTTGAGGATGGATTTTGCTATTCTAGATCTTCTGTTATTCCAAATAAAATTGCACATTGATATTTTCCACTCAATAAAAAACTGGGTTGGAATGTTGATGGGGATTGCATTGAATCTGTAGATTGCTTTTGGTAGGATAGCCATTTTTAAAATGTTGATCCTTCCAATCCATGGGCATGGGAGATCTTTCCATTTTCTGAGATCATCCTCTATTTCCTTTTTTAGAGGTTTGAAGTTCTTGTCATACAGGTCCTTCACTTGCTTAGTTAGAGTCACACCAAGGTATTTCATAGTTTTTGTGACTATTGTGAAGGGTATCCTTTCCCTAATTTCTTTCTCCACATGTTTGTCCTTTGAATATAGAAAGGCTACTAATTTGTTTAAGTTAATTTTATATCCAGCCACTTTGCTGAACTTGTTTATCAGCTGGGGGAGTTCCCCGGATAGAATTTGTGGGGTCACTTAAGTATACTATCATGTCATCTGCAAAGAGTGATGTTTTTACTTCCTTTCTGATCTGTATCCCTTTGATTTCCTTTTGCTGTCTAAGTGCTCCAGCCAGGACTTCCAGTACTATGTTGAATAGGTAGGGGGAGAGTGGGCAGCCTTGTTGAGTCCCTGATTTTAGTGGGATTGCTTCAAGTTTTCCACCGTTAAGTTTGATGTTGGCTGTTGGTTTGCTGTATATTGCTTTTATTATGTTTAGGTATGGACTTTGGATTCCTGTTCTTTCCAGGACTTTTAACATGAAGGGGTGTTGATTTTTGTCAAATGCTTTCTCAGCATCTAGTGAGATGATCATGTGGTTTTGTTCTTTGAGTTTGTTTATATGGTGGATTACATTGATGGATTTCCTTATATTAAACCATCTTTGCATCCCAGGGATGAAGCCTACTTGGTCATGGTGAATGATCATTTTGATGTGTTCTTGGATTCTGTTTGCAAGGATTTTGTTGAGTATTTTTGCATCAATGTTCATAAGTGAGATTGGTCTGAAGTTCTCTTTCTTTGTAGGGTCTTTGTGTGGTTTAGGAACGAGGGTTATTGTAGCCCCAAAAAATGAGTTAGGTAGTATTCCATCTGATTCTATCTTGTGGAATAGTTTGGAGAGTATTTGTGTTATTTCCACAATAAATGTCTGATAATATTCTGCACTGAACCCATCTGGACCTGGTCTTTTTTTTTTTTTTTTTTTTGTTGGGAGGATTTTGATGACTTCTATTTCTTTAGGTGTTTAGGTAGATGGTTTACCTGGTCCTGGTTTAACTTTAGGATCCTGTATCTGTCTAGGAATTCATCCATTTCCTCCAGTTTTTCCAGCTTTGTGGAGTATAGGCTTTTGTAGTAGGATGTGATGATTTCTTGAATTTCCTCAGTTTCAGTTGTTATGTCTCCACTTTCCTTTCTGATTTTGTTAATTTGTGTACTCTCTCTTTGCTTTCTAGTTAGTCTGGCTAGGGGTTTATCAATCTTGTTGATTTTCTCAAAGAACCAGCTCTTGGTTTTGTTCATTCTTTCCATGCTTCTTTTTTGTTTCTATTTGGTCTATTTCTGCCCTAAGTTTGATTATTTCTTGCTGTCTACTCCTCTTGCGTGTATCTGCTTCCTTTTGTTCTAGAGCTTTTAGAGGATTTTTCTTTTTTATTAAGAATAACACCAACAACAAAAAGAAAATAATTTGGTTGATTTGTTACCATTAAAAAAATTCATAGATCAGTACCTTGGCCAGCCAGCATCATAGAATCTTCTCTCTGCAGTAATTGGGACAAAATATAGACACCCATAGCCAGACATAAGGCAGAGAGACATTGAGGTCTTTATCAAATCTCTTCATTCAGATTTCAGGGAACCTTGCAGAAAAGGAGGCAGAAAGACTAAAAGGGCAGGAGGGGTCTAAGGACACCAAGTAACACCAGATGCCCTAAATCAACTGAGGAAAGCTCATAGTGAACCAAAAGAGACTGAAGCATCAAGGACAGGACCTACACAGGAGTCTGCACCAAGTTTTCTGCCTATGAACTATAGCTTGCAGTTTACCATATGGTTATGTGATTGCTAACAATGTGAACAAGGGGGTCTCTGATTTGTTTGCCTTCTTCTGAGCTCCTTTCCTTCTGTTTGTTGGCTGTGTGATGGGTTTGGTTTTTAAATTATATTTTATTTGTTTACATCATTATCTCTTAGAAAACTTTTTTTTTCTAAAACAGACAGGTACGGATTGAGCCTGGACAGGAGGGAAGGTGGGGAGAAACTGAGGAATACAGTTAAGGGGAAGCTGTTATTAGAATGAGAAAAGAATCTGTTTTCAACAATAGCACGGGGCACGCTTTAAATATTAATAAATTGTGGGTTTCTAAATGTCCCCTTTGAAACTTCCAATTCATAGAAATGAAGACCCAGGAATGAACCCACCCACGCACATATGGTCACATGATATTTGACAAAAAAAGCTAAAAACATCCAATAGAAAAAGAACAGCCTCTTCAACAAATGGTGCTGGTTCAACTGGCAGTCAGCAAGCAGAAGAATGCAAATCAATTTTTTCTTATCTCCTTGTACAAAGCTCAAGTCCAAGTGGATAAAGGACCTTCACATAAAAACAGGTTCACTGAAACTATTAGAAGAGAAATTGGGGAAGAGCTCAGAACACATAAACACAATGGAAATTTCCTGATCTTAGAGCATAAGCAGTGGCTTATGCTCTAAGATCAAGAATCTACAAATGGGACCTAATTAAATTGCAAAACTTCTGTAAGGCCAAGGACACTCTCAAAAGGACTAAATGGCAGCCAACAGATTGAAAAGTTCTTTACTAATCCTATATCTGATAGAGCGCTAGTATCCAATATATACAAAGAACCCAAGAAGTTAGACTCTAGAGAACCAATAATCCTATTTAAAAATGGAGTATAGAGCTAAGCAAAGAATTCTCAACTGAGGAATATCAAATGACTGAGAAGCACCTAAAGAAATTCTCAACATTTCTAGTCATCAGGGAAATGCAAATCAAAACAACCCTAAGATTCCACATCACACCAGTCAGAAGGGCTAAAATCAAAAACTCAGGTGACAGCAGATGCTAGAGAGGATGTGAAAACTAGAAACACTCCTCCACTTGGTGGGGTTGTAAACTGATACAACCACTCTAGAAAGCAGTCTGACAGTTCCTCAGAAAATTGGACAAAGTACTACCTGAGGACCTAGCTTTACCACTCCTGGGCATATATCCCCCCCCCCAAAAAAACCCAACAGCTAACAAGGACACATGTTCTATTATGTTCATAGAAGCCTTATTTATAATAGCCTGAAGCTGGAAAGAAGCCAGATGTCCTTCAACAGAGGAATAGATACAGAAATTGTGGTACATTTACTCAGCTATTAAAAACGACTTCATGAAATTTCTAGGCAAATGGATGAAACTAGAGACTATCATCCTGAGTGAGGTAACCCTGACAAAAAAGAACACACATTGTATGTACTCATTGATAAACAGATACTTGTCCAAAAAGAACAGAATATGCAAGAAACAATTCACAGAAATTATGAAGCTCAAAGGGAACAAAGGCCAGAAGGTGGATGTCTCTGTCTTTCTTAGAAGGGGGAAGGAAACACTCAGAGGAGGAAAAAATAAAATAGAGAAACAGGGATTGGAGAAATGATTATCCAAAGATTGCCTCACCTGGGGATCCATTTCATATGCAGCCATTGAACCCAAGCACTATTGCTGATGTCAAGTAGTGCTTACTGCCAGGAATCTGATATGGATGCTGTCTTAGTCAGGGTTTCTATTCCTGTACAAACATCATGACCAAGAAACAAGTTAGGGAGGAAAGGGTTTATTCAGCTTACACTTCCATATCGCTGTTTATCACCAGAGGAAGTCAGGACTGGAACTCAAGCAGGTCAGGAAGCAGGAGCTGATGGAGGGCTATCACATACTGGCTTGCCTCCTCTGGCTTGCTCAGCCTGCTTTCTTATAGAACCCAGGTCTACCAGCCCAGGGATGGCACCACCCTCAATGGGCTGGACCTTCCCCCCCTTGATCACTAGCTGAGAAAATGCCTTACAGCTGAATTTCATGGAGGCATTTCCCCAACTGAGGCTCCTTTCTCTGTGATAACTTCAGCTTGTGTCAAGTTGACACAAAACCAGCCAGTACAGATGCCTTCTCAGAGGCTCTGCCACAGGCATACTGATACATAGGAGGATGCTTGCAGCTAACCATCAGACTGAACACAGAGACCCTAATGAAGGAGCTGAAGAAAGGACTTAAGAACCTGAAAGGGTCTGCAATCCCATGGAAAAACAAAATTATTAACTAACCAAACCCACCACAGCTCCCAGTGACTGAAACACGAACCAATGAGTTTTTATGGGGAGACCCTTGGCTCCAGGTGCATATACAGCAGAAGACGGCATTCTCTGGCACTAATGAGAGGAGAAGACTTTTATCCAAGGATCCCACATTTCCCAGTGTAGGGGAACGCCAATGTGCTGCAGTTGGAGAGGGAGGGTGGGAAAGGGAGCACCTTCATGGAGGCAATGGGAGGGGGAGGATGAAATTTACCTGAAATGTAAATTCAAAAATATCCAATTAAAAAAAAGAAACTTCTAATTCTCTGCAAGACACTGGGTTATGCAATAGTAAATAGATAGGGAAGGTCAGCAAACAAAACATGGCCCTGGCCTCCAGCAGAGAGAACACGTGAAGCAAAAAACCATCAGGAGGACATCTGTGGCCCAAGGAACCAAACCTGAAACTACAAAGATGATTATTCAAAAGTGAGAGGGGGAGGTGCCAAGAGTGGGAGGAGTTGGAAGAGTAGGCAAAAAACAAAACTAAAAACATAGCTGGACATTGGGTTCAGAGAGCCCTCTCAAAGGCCAAGATTCTTTGATTCACTGTCAACAATTTTTTATCAGTTAAGGTGAATATGTTGTAAAAAACGTTAACCAACAAGCCCTGAAGATCCCGAAAATAACTATTTCTCAAGCAACGTAATAAAAACAGACTTGAAATCATCTTTCCAAAATGTAATGATTACTCCATAATGCTAAAATAGAGCCTTTCATCAAATGTCTTTCTTAAACTTTACAATTTTATCTTCCAGCCTCTCTTAATCCTAATCGCACAATAAGACTTTTATTAAGTCTAATTGCTCTTTGATCAGACTTTTGATTATTTACCCTGAAGCTACATTGTAGATTTCAAGTTGTTCTGCACAGCTGTAATTACCATATGTTTTCATTAATCTAATCTGTTAGCTGGCTGTTTACCGAGTCGTCTTAGTGTCTATCAATTATCCTGCTAGCCCATGCATCAAAGCAATTAGAATAGGGTTTAGTTCTCAAGGTGCAGTCATTAGGGTATTTTATTACACATTTACAGACTATTAGAGAGAGTAGCCAGAAAAGAACAAATAGAGGATTTTATTTTATTTTATTTCAGTAGCACTAAGCAGTAAACTGCTGGGAACTCATCTATGTGGTTAATATCACTATCAAAATATCTCAACCATAGAAAATATTATAAACTACTTGAAAGAATGAAGCTATATAGAATTAAGAAAACTCAACAAAGATCAGTGTAAATTGAGTTTACTTTTAGGTGCCCAGTAGACTAGATTTTTTTTAAGGGGCTAATGCACAGAATGTCTTTAACCTGACAATTAGATTTATTTGGATTTTTGAGTAATATTTATACAATTTTTGAAATAAATAGGAACAAGATATGTGTTTCCTCAAAATTAGTTGACATATGTTTACTCAAAGTCTGTATAGCTTTTGTCTCATCCTTTAGGCATTTTTTTGTGTGAATTGTTCTTGCCTTCATCTGTTTCTCTTTTCCACTTCTCCCATCAGCACTGAGCAAGTAACTCATACTGCCACAAAAAAGGCAGGACTACCTAGTGGAGGGTCTCAGGTAAGGATATAAAACAAAGGGTCCTTGTCACTGTGGTTAATATCATAAGGTGACAATGCACCATACAGAAAAGGAATCAGAACAACTGGCTATTAATACTGTCTTAAAACATTTTCCTTCTTATCTCAACAACAAGAATAGCAGCCTGTGAGCAAGAGATGCCTTGAGTCATACAGACTTTCTAGAGCAGAGAATATGAACACTGTTATGTATCATCATTTAGCAGATGTAGGAACAGACAGGGAAAGGATACATTATCAGCAAAAGACAATTTGCAATGGTATTCTGTAATTTATAAACACACAGGGTGTGCCTTTTAGCAACCCAGCTCTTACTCCAGCTCAGATACCTCAGCATGTGTAAGCAATAGTCAGCAGAAGTCTTTGTTCCATAGTGGAGCTGATAGAACCACTCTGAGTTTCTAATTCAGTGGGATGCATTGGGACATGAAAATACGATATGGGTAGATAATGATTTGCCAGTGAAGTTGACTGCCAGAGCAGGGTCCAGCCTTGAGAGTCACCACTATTCTCTAGGCTGTGCTGCCACGGCCATCTCTCCATCTACTCTAATGCTCTTCCCACTGTTCCCTGAAACTCTCTTGAGGGAAGCTCATCTGTTTCCTTAGACACAGCTCTCAGCAAGTCAGTGTTCTCCCATTCTATTCTTCCCTCTTGCACCTCTGTCTTTCAACTAAATTCTGTCATCATTGTCATTTATTCTCAAACCTTCCTCTTCTGTCTGTCAGTCTTGTTGCAAGACTGCCTCTGAAAAGTTGAATTTTATATGCCTTTTTAAAAAATCTGCTTGGCATTTTATCAAAGACATGGACACACATGTTCTATATCTGCACCTTGTGGGATACTCTGAGAAACAAGTCTGCTTGCTGCCGAGTCTATTACTTTCACTTGGTGAGGAGTCCCTCTCTACCAGGACAACCACGGTAGCCCCTGCCTCAGAATTTAAATGTGACAGCTTGGCATCTTCATCTTTTCTCACAGGGGCAGTTGTTGTGTCTTAACATGCTTTATTACTTTTACATTATATCCTTGAATGATGTCCTTAAGGGCTTCTCATACACCAGGGTGTGGCTAATAAATTGTTCTTTTTCAAGTGATGCTTCCCTCACAGCCCTCTTCACCCTCTTGCTCTCTTCAGGAATATATTGTGGGCAAGAGTCAGAATGACTGAATGATGGTCCAAATGGAGTTTAGAAATACTTCCCATAATCTGGAGCCTGGAAAATTCTGGGAAGGCACATTCTTTCCATGCCCAGAAGAAGGTGTGTACCCATTCTGAGAACTGCCAATGACTTCCGACTTGCTCATCCTTCTAGAGACTTTACAGTCACAGCAAAACTGAGATCTTGTTGACAACCATAATTATGAATTACTGCCATTCTAAAACATACTTCCAGATGGAAGCCTGACACATGTGCATACACTGTAAGTGTGTGTGTGTGTGTGTGTGTGTGTGTGTGTGTGTGTGTGCGCGCGCGCGCGCGCGTGCTCATGTGTTCGAGGAAAACACAACCTAATGAAACCCTTTTACTTCATTCAGGGATTCAACTCAGACTGTCAAACTTACATATCATATGTCTTCACTGGGTATAACATCTAATGTCCCTAATCTTTTTAAATTTTATCTTTTCTCATGTTTTTGCATGGTCCCTTCTCTCACTCAGTGGCTTCATGGTTTTTATTTTTTTAAACAAACAATGCTTTTCTTCAAATATTAGAGTGTGTTCCACATTTTCTCCCTTTGACTGCTGTTGTGTGTACGCTCCTTCATTATTGTACATACTTGCCCATTCAAGAAAACAGGTTGGCTTTTAAAGGACTGATCTGGATGTGCTTGGTCTCTACTTGTCATGCAAAGCATACCACGTCTAAAGTCTAAAACACGGAGCTCCACATACACACCCTTCATCCTCTACCAACAGTCAATTTTCCATGCACAGTGTACCCTGTCATTTCCTATGATAGCCAGTCTCCAATTCCACTCCTTAGGGGACGGAAGCAGAGGCCAAGCAGTAGCAAAAACAACATTCATTTATTGCATGGTAGCATTGTGCCAGACAAGTATTTTATAGATAAAGGTTTGGAAGTTAAATAACTCATCCAACCCATAACTCTTAGATGGCAAGCCTAGGATTCAAACTAAGTCTATGCAGGTCTTCTTAAGCACTTTGCTATATATACTGTGTACTCTAATGGCTCTGGGGGTTACCCTTGCTATAAATCCTATGGTGTTAGTTCACATCTTATCATTTTGGATGGAATCCAGCTTTCTTCTCATTGATATCAAAGCCCTTCATTATCCAGCTGCTAAATCCCTTCCTACTTAATCTCCTTCTATTACTCATAAACCATCTGGACACTCAGCACATGAACTTCCCATCTTTGTTCTCACTGTTCTTAAAGTGCATGTCTTCTAGCCAGCCCGCCCTTCTCCTAACTAGCAACTAAATGTCTCTTAGGACACAAGTGACAATGAGGGATAACCTTCTCTCGCCTAATACTATAGAGACCTTCTCTTGCCTAATTAACTGAAAAACACTTTCTCAAAACTCAGATCACTTCACCTCATCCTCCACCAAACAATAATTCTTTACCGACAATAAGACTGTGTATACTATATCAGAGATGCTCACTTAGCTACAATGCATTTATACTTGGAGTACATCAGGACAGTATCAATCTTGACTACTCCTATTATTTATGTTTCTTTTCCTGTCCTTGAATGACACCCATAAGGGCTTTTGTAGGCTCCTCAGCTGGATACTTACAGCTTCAGAACTCTCAGGGTGTGGCTTATATCATTTGCCAATGTAGTTCCCTATTATCAAACATATTTGCCCATTCAAGAAGACAAGTTGGGTGTATAATCAATAGATCTGAATCAGCTTGATCCCTACTTCTTATCAAAAGAATATCATCCCTAAAACACAGAACTCTCACACACACCTTCAAGCCCCAGTCAGTTTGCCATGCATAGTTTATGATGTCATTACACGAAAGGCCAAAGGTTGCAAACTTGGTATACACTCTAATGTTTGAAAAAAAGTCTTATATTTTTTTAAGTAAAGTCACTGATGAAAGAAGGGAAGAAGGGAACCATGGAATAACTATGAGGACATGAAATCATAAATTTGAAGAGACAAGGCTATTGAGATGCTTAAGCCAATGAAAGTGTTTGACTCCTGACAATATAAGTTTTTTACAGAAAAAGTTAAACATACAAATAGTTACTGTCATAAATATACTTATATACATCTATTTAAAATTGTAACAAAAAGCACACATTTTTCAAACAATCTTATGAATAAGGAAATACAATAAAAATTTAAAATACATGCATCAACAATATAGACCAACATGTTAAAATTAACAATAATTTGAAACTTTTCATTTAAAACTTTCTTATACATTTATACTTAATTTAGCTAGTAATTGGTAATGTATGACCTGATTTTAACTGATTTTATACTGTTTAAAAAGAGGAACACACGTTAAAATTTATTCTGTTAATGTTTTTACATAAACTAAGGTTTAGTAAGGTATTCAGTATATATTTCTGCTTTAAAAGTAGATTTGTGTGGGGTGTGTGTGTGTGTGTGTGTGTGTGTGTGTTTGTGTGTGTGTTTGTGTGTGCAGATTCCCAGAGCATTTTCTAAAGGGAGGATTTTTTAACCTACTTTTCATAATTTCTGAATTAATCTATGGAGCAAAACTGTTTAGAAGATAGATACACAAATAAATATAGAAATATCTCTTAATCAGTTTTCAAAAAATTATGTTTAATCATGTCTAAATACCCAGATGCTAATAAACATATAGCTTGTATGAAAAGTAAGGTGGTAATTTAAAAGTTGGGCCACTGTTTAAACTATCCAATTCTACATAGAAAAATGCATTTCATGTCAATAACTAAGCTATACCAGATATTTGGATCTCAACATTACAAATATGGTTTAAATTTCTCATTTGAAACCACAACTAAAAAAAATTAACATGTTTCCAGAATTACAGAATTTGAACTCTCAAATATTAAATATATACTTTTAAGACCAAACTTACAATTTTAAAGAAACAAGGTAATAGTTAAAACTCATAAGTCACAGTGTCATATTTTAATTGTTTATTCTTTGAGACAGTTGTGTTCATATCAAAGATGGAATATAACCATGAAAGTTCACTCATTGCAGTGGCTGATTATTCTCTCTCTCTCTCTCTCCCTCCCTCCCTCCCTCCCTCTCTGTCTCTCTCTCTCTCTCTCTCTCTCTCTCTCTCTCTCTCTCTCTCTCTCTCTCTCTCTCTCTCTCTCTCTCTCCCTCCCTCCCTCCCTCCCTCCCTCCCTCCCTCCCTCCCTCCCTCCCTCCCTCTCTCTCTCTCTCTCTCTCTCTCTCTCTCTCTCTCTCTCTCTCTCTCTCTCTCTCTCTCTCTCTGTTCTGGTTTTTTACAAAACAGTGTTTCTGGGACATGTGCTACCATGCCACACAGATATTGAGTTTCTAAGGAGGACTAGCGACCATTTTATGAAGCAGCAATGGCATAAATTCAGATTTGCTAAGACCTTGGCTTTACTTCCTGGCTCCTGGGAGAAGTGTTCGTGCTACTGACAAGTTCACAGAAGAAGACAGAGGTGATGGGAGGAAATGCATTACAGAACAATTGAGGATAACAGAAGACCTTAAAAGCAAGGAGTGCACATCTTCACTAACATGCTGAAGGACACAGAAAGTGTTTAAACATTTCTGAGTAACTGGATTACACAGTAACACGGAACCGTAAAAGGAAGTTTGAACTACAGGGCAGCCCAGGGTAACACGGAGTGAACAATGCACCCAAAAGAATGCCACAGACATTCTATCAAGAACTATTTTTAGTGTAGACATTATTTATGTTCAAATCAGTGCAATAAAGACCTTTTGTGCATGTAATTCGACGAGAAAAAAAAAAGCTGTTACACATATCTGAGACACTTTGCCAGAGTTCAGGCGAGGATCCCGGGGTGTGCACCACGCATCCACAGGAAGGGAAGATGCACAAATTCTGATTACCATGCAGCAGCGGGGTCTGCTCCTGCTATCAAGGTCCAGCAGGCAGAAGTTATGCCACATTGCTCAAAGGCCTTAGAGTATGTCTTTTGCCTACTGTGCTTACAATCACTCCATTTCAGCTGGTCTGTCAGCTGTCTCCCACCCTGCTGTTTCCTATCTTCCACACTGGTCCAGCCCAGTGACTTTGAATATCAGTGAGCTTGACTCCCATGCTGATGTCCTGGGATCCTGCTGCGGTTGACCTTGTCTTGCTCTGAAACTGTAAATATGACTTGTGGGCAAACCTAATGAGACAGGTCTAGACAAGATGAAAGTGCCTTCTTTGTTGTTTTGTTTTCCATTTCTTTTCTTGTCTTCATATACTTTTCTCTGTCTCCAACTGATGTACTAAAGAAATCTCAGTGTCTCACCATTTTGTTCTAGAACTTTCCCCTAATGAACTTAAAATCTTGGCTCATCTTTCATTGGCTCAAACACTTACCTTAAAATAGAAAAAAAAGAAAACCAACAAAACACTAATACTATTTGAAAAAATTTTCTTGATGACAGTATCAATAGGATTAGTATTAGAGAAAACACACATCAGTTTTTATTTGTTCTTTGTACAGCTACTTAGTATAATGTTTCCTTTCATGAAGTGCAAATATCTCTTTCTAGGAGGTAGATGGATACCTCTGAGCATTTCCAGGAAGTATTTGGAATATGAGAGAATAGAGAAGTCCTTTTATTAACTATTCATATTTTCTGTGCTCCCTTCAGGATGACCTTGAGTATTGTGCAGAAGGACGACTATATGATCCAACATCCCAAAATTTTGTTCCACCATCATTCCAGTTCTACCTTAGTTTCTTACATGATAATGCTTTGTTGTTTTGTTGTTCTTGTTGTCAGTTTTCCACTGACCTTTGTAAACAATTCCAAGATATGCAACAGCTCTTTGCATACAAGAATCAGAAATTTTGAGATTGTCATACAAAATTAAACTTTCCTACATCTGCCCTACTGGGTTTTTATGGTCCATTATGAAATAGAACCTCAAAGTTAAATTCATACATCTTTCAGAAGTGTAATGAGTTAAGAATACATATTTGAGGCTCCGGGTCACTCACAGTGAGAATGCTGCCTGCTGCTTTGGCAGTTCATCATCTCAGCCCCTGTATCCTTTTAGATTGGAATAAGAAAGGGGTCTTGGGCTTTCCTCTTTCTCTTACTAGCTATTGGAACCAATGTAAATCCACCATCCTCAGAAAGGTTGCCATGCTTTGTAAGTGCAAGTTGTAAAAGGTAGGAAAGGGCTATAGAGTGCTTTCATATCAAAACGTTAAGATGGTAACAATTTACATCAGATACTGTCTCTCAAGGTTTAGGAAACAGTAAACAGAGTGGCATGTTAAAGTTTGGACTGCTTTTATCGATTTTTAGTGAAAGCTTGGGAAACACTACCTGTTTAAAAAGATGACTTACAAGAAATCACCTTTCTAAAAAAATTGAAGTAGTAAAGACCTTCCTTTTGGAAGTACTATATCCTCCTGAGCTGCTCTGGTCCAGCAAATGGCTCAGGTGGGGCTTTAGCAGTCCATCATTTTGCAGAACTACCTCCTGACGTCATCCTTTGATGCCCCATTGTAATCCTATCACCAGATTTCCTGTGCCTAAGGAGAGACTAGTGTTGTCCTCATTTCTAATTAAAAGTGTTTCTCTTAATGGCCAATAGTGTAAAAATTCATGGCTGCTGAAGGAACAGGGAGAAAGCAGCTGGTGAATGCTCAGCATCTAATGAGATACTTGAGTCACTTCTCCAAGGCTCAGCGGATATGTAGAGTAAGTGGTAGATAGAACGTAAGAGCCAAACAGTAGAAAAGAGAACAGTTAATTGACTTATAGGTAGGACAAGTCTATGCTCCCTTGCCCCCCCAAAACTCAAAGCTTCTTTTACTACCCCTGCTTAAGGCCTGAATAAGAATAACCCAGTACAAGATACTTACACAGAAGAGCAAAGAGCCCTATGAGCTCACAGTATCTGATCACAAATGAGGATTGAAAGAGGAGAACTTCCTGTCTTTAGTGATATACAATGAATAGTCCTAACTCATGACTGTGATGATGGCCCTGGTCACCAAGCTAAAGTGGTGGAGAAGAAGAAATGATGAAGTAGGATGGAAAAATGATGGGTGGAAGAAGGGGCTTGCAGAGGGATTGGGAGGTAAACAAGGGGGTGCTGAGAGAAGGAGGGAGGGTAAGAGAGAATGGAAGAGTAGATGTGACAGGTATCTATTGTGATTGTGTGTAAAATTGTCAAAGAATACAAAAACAGTAGAGAAGAAAAGAGTCATCTGAAAATTTACTATTGTAAAAGTATATATATATATATATATATATATATATATATATATATATATATATATATAAATTGATGCAGCAATAATGTTAGCTTCTAGATGGTTAGGAATGACATTATTACCCCATTAGAAGGCAGATCCTTTTGACTTCTTCATAAGTGTGTTTAATACTTTTCCTAAGATATATGTATATATCATGTGTGTGTGTGTGTGTGTGTGTGTGTGTGTGTGTGTGTGTTTTGAGGGTTGGGGAGAAAAATAAGGGGGTGCTAAGAGAAGGAGAGAGGACAAGAGAGGGTAGGAGATCAGATGCGACCGCATGTATTACTTTCATGTTTAAAATTGTCAAAGAATACATTAACAATATGATGTTTAATACCTTCTTTTCTTATATCAGCTCTTCCTAGACCTACTCTCCTTTTTTGCACACTTAACTTCATGTTTTAAATTTTCCCTATCACTACCAATCTGTGTTGCCCAAATATTATGGGATGTTTGTTCTTTCTAGGAGATTGCCAGGGACAGGTGATTGCCAGGGACTGAGTCTTAAAAAAACAAACTTTCTGTCTCTCTGTCTTTCTCTGTGTCTCTCTGTCTCTGTATCTCTATCTCTCTCTGTTCCTCTGTCTGTCTGTCTCTGTCTGTTTGTCTTTGTCTATCTGTCTCTGTCTCTCTGTCTCTCTCTGTTTCTGTCTCTATATTTTTTTCTACAATTTTTTCACACCTTAGTAATGACTGGTATGGCAAGATATATTTAATAGTGCAATTGTAGCATGAACCCCATATGAATAAGCAGCCAATATCTGATCAGATTTAAGTCATATTCCTCAACATGAAACTCATATCTAGCACCATTATCTGTCCAAGAACCTTTGACAAGACAGGTTACAGGACTTATGAGAGAAGATACTCTTCTTTGACTAAGTGGACATAATATTAAAATTACTCCTCATGATTTATCATTGTACCCAAAGAATAATGCATCTCCCAGCATTCCTTAGAGGAGCTTCTATTTGCATTAGATGGTGATTAACACAGCAACCACACACACAACAAGTCAACCTATAAAAAATAAGAGTCTGCAGAATAGAGACAACTACCACACTGCCTCTTCCCATGACCCAGGGAACATAGTAAAACAAGACGCTAAGAGAATTTAAGAACCATAGACGATGAATGACAATAAGAAAACAGTGGCTTCCAGTCACAATGGGGCAGCTGCCCACATGAGCCCATAAAGCTGTGGCAGCATGCACAGATAAATACAAGCACCAACGGGGAGTAGTATACAAAATCTCAATCCTAGCTGGGAAGCTATCTTCAAGTATTAGCTGCTAGATAAGGAAGACCTGCTTTTTTTCTAAAACTTTTTTCCCTGAAAATCACCTGTGGAAGGCCATACATCCAATAATATTTGGACACAGATTGGTATTGGTAGGGAGAAATAAAAACATAAAGTTAGGTGGATGAGAAGGAGAGAAGATCTGGGAAGAGTTGATATAGGGATGGGAAGGTAGTGACATTCTCAAGGAAAATTATTTTAATAAGAAAGAAAGCAACACAGGATTCCCCTGTCTTCTGTCTTTCCTAAATCGTATAGTTCTCTCTCTCC
The DNA here is from genome assembly GCF_963924665.1 of Micromys minutus. NCBI lineage: Eukaryota > Metazoa > Chordata > Mammalia > Rodentia > Muridae > Micromys > Micromys minutus. Next base: position 25,852,304 of record NC_137984.1, read on the forward strand.
CCACTGACCACGTAATGCAACTCTAATAATTCTTTGCATGTGTTCATGTCTTGACCTAATCTCTGCATACCCTAGAGTTCTCCATTCCTATGTATTTCTTCACCCACACATCTCCATTTACTCTTGGATACAGGAAAAGAGAACATGGCCATTCAAGCTTGACATCAGCATGTGCTCACTAGAAATAGGCATGTCCATTTCTATTAATTGACAAAACAATTAGAATCCTTCCCCCCACCATATTTCTTGACACTCTGATTCACCTTTTTTAGAAACTTTTATGAACAGATCTCCATTAAATTAGTTCTGGCAATAACATCCTCTTCCAATTCCCCCATCAACACTAATTATCTTTGTTTCAAAATGTCAGTGTTCCCTAGAGTCTGTCATCCTTACATTCAGGCACCTGGGTCTAAAGAAAACAGATTGTGAAAATTGTCACTCTTATTAAGAATAACCCCAATGATATGAATTGGCCATTTTATTTTTTCTGTGTTTTCATGTATATTTCTGCATTTTAAGTGGCACATGTATGCTGCGATATCAATGTATAAATCCACCATATTATCCTGAACATAATATTTCAAGATCTTTGGTGCCACTGTTTTTACCTGGAACCTCAGCACTATGACTCCTGGGCTTTCGATAGTGAAATTGTAAGCAGCTTCAACTATAGGAATTGGAATGATAACTCTCTCACATACTATGAGTGAGATTAGATAGTGCATTTCACAGACCTGGAACACAGCAGGGGTATAATAAATTGTAGAATACTATTATTGTTGGAGTTATTTTTATTACTGCTAAGAAATGAGGTCCTATAAATTGTAACTGGACCATAATTACCACTAACTTTCTGTGCTATGATAATCATATCTGAGTATTGAACTAGATTTGATTTGTTAAATTAGTGTTTTTAACTGTAAGGTGGCTGTAAAAAGAAAAGTTAATTCAACACAAGCTTAGCTTAGAATTGCACACATATGTTATACTGAACATAAACTTTAAAACATTTAATTAGAATGAACCGTTAGCCTACTCCTATATCTTAAAGATAACCTTGTATTCACTGAATCAAATTCAGAAATACTTTTGCTAGTTAAATACAACTGTTATTCTTTAATCTTTGATTAACTTCCACTTAAAATAATATATGTTTATTGAGATAATAATTTCAACACTGTACCATTGTTTTAAAATTCTTACCAGATTCAAATAAAAAAACATTCACATTGAAATCTTGAGCTAAAATGTCAGCCCTTTGCAGTGTTTTCACCAAGCACACATTCTGTGTGGCTAAGCCCAGCTTGAAAAGGATGTTTGACCTAAGACATAGTGCTATAAAAGAGAGGGTAAAGTTCTGTCTTCATGTGGTTCCCAATTTAAGATGGTGCAAAGTTATGAAGCATCTTGCCTGACCTCTCTCCACAATGACTTCTGAAATGCTTTTGAAGACAGAAAATAATAAAACTCTCACCAATACCCAGACTAAGGCTAATACACAAATTGCCTGACGATGGGAGGGAATTCTGCCAACTTTTGATGGAAGCAGATCAGAAAAAAAAATGCTCTGAACTTCACCTTGTTGTAAACTCTGTGCCTTATGTTTGATTTTCAAAGTCTAAATTCATTTTTACAGCTCTCTTCTGAATAAAACCTGTTCATGAAGTGAGAATAAAGACTCAAGACTTCTAAAAACAGTCCTTAGTGATTTTCTGTCTCCCTTTTCTTTTGTACTAAGAGATCAACAGAAAGGTAAGGATCAGGAGGCAGAAAGAATGGCATGTTGGGGATGTGCAGGCCTAGCATTGGGTACTCCAGTGAGCCAAGCAGCCATCAGGTTTCTTAGTTACAGGCTAAGGCATAAATGAGTAGTAAAGCATTTAAGTCTTAGAAAAGCCTGTGTGGTGATGTACTCATAATTCATTGGCTTCAAAGAAGTGAAAAAATCATTAGAAGCTTGAATCATCACCTCATCCATTCAACCAGGATCAGCTTTCTCCATTTTTCATCTTCATGCCCATAGGTACCATGACCAGTATTGATGGGTTTGGATCTTCTGCATTGAGCATTTCAATTTCTCTCTAATGTGTGTGTGTGTGTGTGTGTGTGTGTGTGTGTGTGTGTGTGTATGCATGTTCTTGGGTATAGCTATTGATATAGGCACGATGTAATTATAATGACAATAACCAATAGTTTTGCATCTTTATTTATTACCAATGATCTTCAGTAGTTTGCAAAAGCAAACGCTAAGATTCTATATGAATATATTGCGATAAAAGTTTTCCATAATATTTTTAAATACTCATTAATCAACCCTGAATACAATATGAATTCAATTTTATATTGTAGTTAGTAGAATTGGAAAAAACTTTGGAAACCCAATGGTACATGAGCATTGAGTAGATGTATTTTCCACAGCTTTAATTGTTTCTGCCAAAGTGTCCTCTACACTTGCTGAAAATCAGTATGTCTAAAGGGAACTAAGAAGTACCAAGCAAGTCAGTAGATAGAGAATCTGTGACACAGACATGTGACATAGCTATCTAAATGCACATATATTCTACATGCAACTACATAGATGATAAAAGAAGAGCTTACATAAAGAATGGCAGAAAATCACCAGGAAAGAAGTAGGTGAGCAGACTGGTTCACCAACATCAACCAAAATCCTAGTCATAAGGTTAGACCTGAAACTGCTGTAAGAAGATCAGAAATGAAACAAAGAGAAGTAAGAATGACATCATACAAGTTCAGTGGGGCTCACGGTGGTATGTATGCATGCACACACAACTGTTCAGATTATGTGTGCTCATGTCTGCTACAATTCCTACTATTCAGCAGGTTAAAGAAGCATAACAGGTCTAAAATGGAAATAGAAACAATAAACAAATCACAAAAGGAGAAAATCATGGAGATAGAAAAACTAGGAAAGAGATCAGGAGTCATAGATGCAAAAAACATCACCAACAGAATACAAGATATAGAACAGAGAAACTCAGGGACAAAAGATACCATAGAAAACATTGAAACATAAGTTAAAGAAGATGCAAAATGCAAAAAGATAATAACCCATAATCCTGGAAATCTAGGACACAATGAGAAGACCAAACCCAAAGATAATATATATAGAAGAAAGCAAAGATTCCCAACTTAAAGAACCAGTAAATACCTTCGATAAAATTTTAGAAAAAAAAGTCCCTTACCCTATGAAAGAGATACCCATAAACATAAAAAAAAGCCTACAGAACTCAAAATAGACTGGAACAGAAAAGAAATTTCTCCTGTAACATAATAATCAAAACACCAAATGCACAAAACAAAGAATACTAAAAGCATTAAGTGTAAAAGATCAAGTAACATATAGAGGCAGACCTATAAGAATTATACCAAACTTCTCAGTAGAGACTAATAAAGCTAGAAGATCCTGGACAGATGTAATCCAGAACCTTAAGAAAACACAAATGCCAGCCCAGGCTACTATATCTAGTAAAACTCTCCACAATCATAGATGGGGAAACCAAGATATTCCATGACAAAAACAAATCTACACAATATCTTTACAGAAATCCAGGCCTATAAAGAATAATAGATGAAAAACTTCAAAACAAGGAGGGAAAATATACTCTAGGAAAATCAAGAAAGTAATCTTCCTTCAACTAACCCAAAAAGATACTAACACAAATATAATTCTACCTCTAATAACAAAAGAAACAAGAAACTACAGTCACTTTTTTCTTAATATTTCTTAAAATGAATAAACTCAATGCCCCAATAGAAGGATACAAACAAAGAAACTGGATAATGAAACAGGAACAAGCATTTTGCTGCATACAGGAAATGCACCAAAGTGGCAAAAACAGACACTACCTTGGAGTAAAATATTGGAAAAAAATGTTCAAGAAAATGGTCCCAAGAAACAAGGTGGAGTGACCATTATGAAATTGAATAAAATTGACTTTCAACCAAAAGTTATCAAAAAAAGATAAGAAAGAAAGTACTTATCAAAGAAAAATCTACCAAGATGAATTCTCAATTCTGAACATCTATGCTCCAAATACAAGGACACATACATTCATAAGAGAAAGTTCAAAGCTCAAATTGAACCTCACATAATAATAATAACACCCACTTTCAGCAATGTACAGGCTATGGAAACATAAACTAAATGGAGAGACAATGAAACTAATAGAAGTTATGAACCAAATGGATTTAACATATATATATATATACATACATACATACATATATACATATATGTGTGTGTATAACATTTCTTCCTAGAACAAAAAAAAATATATACATTCTTCTCAGTACCACATGATACCTCATCCCAAACTGAACATGTAATTGGTCACAAAAAGGCATCTACAGGAACAGGAAGATCAAAACAGTCTCATGCATCCAATCAGGGAAATAGGCTGGTCTTCAATAACAACAAAATCAACAAAAAACCCACATACACATGAGAGCTGAACAATGCTCTACTGAATGACAACATAGTCAAGGAAGAAATAAAGAAATTAAAATATGTTTAGAATTTAATGATAATGAAGGCACAACATACACAAGTTTATGGGATACAATGAAGGCAGTGCTAAGAGGAAAACTCATAGCTTTGAGTGCCTTGAAAAGAAACTGGAGAGAGCAAACACACACCTGAAAGCTCTAGCACAAGAAGCAGATACACCTAGAAGGAGTAGACATCAGAAAATAATTAAATTCAGAGCTGAAATTTACAAAGTAGAAACAACAACAACAAAACTATACAAAGAATCAACAAAACCAGGAGCTGATTCTTTGAGAAAATTAATAAGATAGATGAACATTTTCCTGACTACACAGAGAGCACAGAGACAGTATTCAAATAAACAAAATCAGAAATGAAAAGGGAGACATAATAACAGAAACTAAGGAAAACGAAGAAAAAACAAAATAAATGAACAAACAAACAAAAACATCAGATCCTGCTACAAAAGCCTATATACAACAAAACTGAAATATCTGAATAAAATGGACAATTTTCTAGGTAGACACCAGGTACCAAAGGTAAATCAGGATCAGGTAAACCATCTAAAGAGTCCTAAAGAACCCTTAAAAATTCAAGTCATTAAAGTCTCCCAAATAAAAACAGCCCAGGACCAAATGGGTTTAGTGCAAAAATCTATCAGACCTACAAAGAAGATGTAAAACCAATACTTTTAAAACTATACCACAAAATATAAATGGAAGGAATGCTATCCAATTCATTCTATGAAGCCACAATTATGTGTAAACCACACAAAGGCCCAACAAAGAAAAACAACTTCAGACAAATTAATTTTATGAATATAAATGCAACAATACTCAATAAAATTCTCACAAAGTAAATCAAAGAATACATCAAAACAATCATTCTTCATGAATAAGTATGCTTCATCCCAGGGATACAGGGAATCCTGTGCAATGTACAGTAATATATCAACACAATCCACTGTATTAACAAACTCAAAGAAAAAAAAAACAACATGATGATTTCATTAGATGCTGAGAAAACATTTGACAAAATTCAGCACCCATTCATGAGAAAGGTCTTGGAAATATCATGAATTCAATATTCACACCTAAATGTCAAAGGCAATATACAATAAACCAGTAGCCAACATCAAACTAAATGGAGGGAAACTTGAGGCAATCCCACTAAAATCAGGTACTAGACAAGGATACCGACTTTCTTCTTCTACATATCCAATATATTAAAGTCTTAGCTATACTAATTAGATAACAAAAGGAGGTCAAAGGAATACAAATTGGAAAGGAAGATGCCAAAGTATCACTATTTGCAGATGAAATTATAGTATACTTAAGTGACCCCCAAATATTCTACATATGAAGTCCTAAACCTGATAAACAACTTCATCAAAGTGGCTGAATATAAAATTAACTCAAACAAATCAGTAGTCTTCCTCTACTTTGAGGATAAACAGGCTGAGAAAGTATAATGAAACCTTTCACAATAGTCAGAAACAATATAAAATACCTTGTTGTGACTCTAACCAAGCAAGTGAAAAATCTCTATAAAAATAAGGAACTCCAAGTCTCTGAAGATAGAAATCAAAGATATCTGAAGATTGAAAGATCTCCCATACTCATGGACTGGCAAGATTAATATAGTAAAAATGTCCACCTTGACTAAAGCAATTCAATGCAATTCCCATCAAAATTTTAACTCAGTTTTTTATAGAGTTAGAAAGGACAATTTGCAAATTTATTTGAAATAGCAAAAAACCCAGAATAGTGAAAATTATTCTCAATAAAAGAACTTCCAGGGAATCACTATCCCTGACCTAAAGCTACATTACAGATCAATCATAATAAATACGACATGGTATTGGTACAGAGATAGGCAGTTAGATCAATAGAATAGAATGGAAGACCCAGAAATAAACCCACACACCTATTCTCACTTGATCTTTGACAAAGAAACTAAAGCCATCCAGTGGAAAAAAGATAGCATTTTCAACAAGTGGTGCTGATTCAACTGGAGGACAGCATGTAGAAGAATGCAAATCAATCCATGCTTATGTCCTTATACAAAGTTCAAAACCAAGTGGATCAAGGACCTCCACATAAAACCAGTTACACTAAATCTAATAGAAGAGAAAGTGGGGAAAAGCCTTGAATACATGGGTACAGAGGGAAATTTCTTGAGCAGAACACCAATGGCTTATGCTCTAAGATCAAGAATGAACAAATGGGACCTCATAAAATTGCAAAGCTTTTGTAAGGGTAAAGACACTTTTGTAGGAGAAGACATTAACCAACAGATTGGGAAAGATTTTTACCAATCCTACATCCAATATAGGGCTAATACCTAATACAAAGAACTCAAATATTTAGACTCAAGAGAACCAAATAATCCCACTAAAAATGGGGTACAGTGCTAAACAAAGAATTCTCAACTGAGGAATACAGAATGGCTGAGAAGCACCTAAAGAAATTTTCAACATCCTTAGTCATCAGAAAAATGCAAATCAAAACAACCCTGAGATTCAACCTCATACAAGTCAGAATGGCTAAGTTCAAACACTCAGGTGACAGCAGATGCTGGCAAGGATGTGAAGAGAGGAAAACTCTCCATGGGATTGCAAACTGGTACAATTACTCTAGAAATCAATCTGGTGGTTCCTCAGAAAATTGTAAATAGTACTATCTGAGGACACAGCTATACCACTCCTGGGCATATACCCAAAAGGTGCCCCAAGAAATAACAAGTACACATGCTCTAGTATTTTCATAGCAGCCTTATTTATAATATATAGAAGCTGGAAAGAACCCAGATGTCCTTCAACAGAGGAATGGATACAGAAAATGTACATTTACACAATGGAGTACTACTCAGCTATTAAAAACAATGACTTCATAAAATTCTTAGGCAAATGGAAGGGATTTAAAAACAACTTCCTGAATTCAGTAACCCAACCACAAAGAACACACATGGTATTCAAACAATGATAAATAGATAGTAGCCTAAAAGCTCAGAAAACCCAAAATACAATTGACAGACCACATAAAGTTCAAGAAGTAGGAAGACCAAAATATGGATGCTCCCTTCTTAGAACAGGGAACAAAATATTCAAGGGAGAAAATATGGAGACAAAATGTGAAGCAGAGCCTGAAGGGAAGGCATCATGAGACTACTCTACCTGGAAATCCATCCCATATACAGAAAACAAAGCCAGATACTATTGGGGATGCCAAGAAGTGCATGCTGACAGAAGCATGATATACATGTCTTCTGAGCCAGAGTCTGACAAATATAGAGGTGGATGCTCACAGACAACCATTGGACTGAGAACAGGGTCCCCAAGGGAGGAATTAGAGATAGGACTGGAGGAGCAAAGAATACACATGGAAGGACCCATGGTTCCAGCTGCATATGTAGCAGAGGATGGCCTTGTTGGACATCAATGGGAGGAGAGGCCCTTAGTCCTGGGAATGCTGAATGTCCCAGTGTAGGAACATGCCAGAGCAAGGAGATACTGAGGATACAGAGCAAGGGGATAGCATTTGACATGTACATAAATATAATATCCAATAAAAATTTCAATGTTTAATATGTATGTGTTTCTTCATACTATGACCTAAAGAAAGAATATTGTATAATCTGAATCAGTATGAAAGTGTCCAAGTAAGAAAATAAAAACCAAATGTTTGTATCCTATTTTTGTTCTAGTTTATTGGTTGAATGCATGAGGCTCCTGGTATTAGCATTCTTTTTATTTTTTTAATTTTTTTGTTTTGGTTTGGTTTTTATTCTTGTTTGTTTTTGATGGGACAGTAATGACTCAGTTCGACAACACAGGCTCTTAGAAGGGTAGCAGCGATGATACTGTTAGCTCATCTCCTTTTTTAAGAGCATAGTTAGTTAAGAAGAAAAGCCGTAGTAATATATATATATATATATATATATATATATATATATATATATATATATATATATATATTGCAGCAAAAAAAGATCCATGCATACATTGCAAGGATTGGTCCCCTTTTTAAAGCCAATGACCTAATTCTAAATATTAAAAAATGTTATTCTCAGGTAAATATCCAAGGTTCACAAATTAAAAGAAGATGTAACAACAAAATATAAATAGTAACGGAACAATACATATTGGGGAAAAAACCAGTTTTAGGAAAAATGTAATTCTTTTACATGTTGGTATTTCATTCTATCATAAGAGAAGTACAAACAGAACAGAAAAAGAGCATCTCAGAAATGCCCCAAAATATTCTTTTCTAAAATTTATTAAGCCTTCATATTTATTTTTTTCTGAACATCTGCAGAGTTTAGGCATCTGTTTTATACACAGCTATTGATAATATTGCCAATTTTGCATTAATGGAGACAATGATAAATTAGTGTTGATTTGACCTAACCAACTCACCCAAACAAATAAATGTCACATTTGTTTTCCTCAGAAATACGTGGACTTTAAAGGGTAAGCAATAAGGTTCTTGTTAGATTATGCCACTTTCTCAACAGTTTATTTGTTCATAAATTTGGAGCATGTATGTTGTCACTGATAGCTTCTTACTGCCATGCCTCAAGCTACCATTTTTATGATGTTTGCCATATTATTAGCTCATTAAGAACATGCAGTCTTGTAGGAAACTGTGTTCTCTCAAGCAAAGAAAAGCTACCATATGCTCCCATCAGTGGAAAAACTGATTTTCCTGTCCGTATTTAAATTTATAGAGTGTTTTCTATGTGGTACTTATTTTTTTAGACTCATGAGCAGAAGATTTTAATGTTTTGTTTTTGTATTTTTGTTGTTGTTGTTTTGCCAATAGTTAGACAATGAATAACATCGCATCTTGTTCTACTCAGGTTTCCAATGACAAATCCTTACTTAGAATATCATCTCATGAAATATAAACCATGACTTTGAGTTTCTAATGTTAGAAATATTCAAATGTATCATCAGGACTACCATGTGGTAGTTAATATCTCAAAGAATAAAATGTAACTGTGGCCATGCAAAGAAGTTTTCAAGGCAGCAAGAACTACTGGAGGATACTCAATATAGCTTATGGGTGGGTTATTAAGGGAGAAGCAGAAGTATAGTAGAGGAGAGATAGATGAAAGTAGAGATGAGAAGAATTACAATAACTTAAGACCTTGTGGCCAGAGTAAATTATCAGGATTGGTTTGCTATCCATGGTTCTGGAAATCAAACCCCATTTGCATTCTGTAGTTGTGGAACTAAAACCCAGACAGTACCATTCTGAAACGCAACATGTCAATCCAACATGTCAATCGAAAGCACTACTGTGTACCTCCCAACTTGGTCAGGGAAATTTATTTTTGCTGTGGACAATAGTCAAGGCCAAAGTCACATAACTGGACAAGGGACTTTGAAAAGAATGAGTGCCTACTTTCAAAAGGAACATCTTAATTAAACTCTACAAAGTCTGGCAAAGCATAGGGAACAGCACAAGCAAGGACATAGAAAGAATGTGAGAACCGGGAGATGGGAAAGAGGATTGTGAAACTACATCTTCTGAACCTGACATTGTTGTCACCCTTGTGCAATCACACTGGTGGTGCTTACCAGCACAAGACCTGCTTAAAGTCAAGCTTGTTCAAATTCCAGCTCTAGAAGGGAAGATGGATTCTAGGCCCCACCTCTTACTGAGGATCTACTGGCAGTTGACACCTGCTGAGGGAAGGAGAATTATTCTTTAATGTTGTGGTCACTGGTAATGTCCCCTACTCCACTAGGTGGCTCACAGTAGCCTATCAAACAAAAAGACAAGGAAAAAATTAAAAATGGAATAAGGTGGTATGAATCTGGGAAAAGTATTGGAGGGAGAGAGAGTATGTAGGGAGGGGACTGAGTGTGGGTGGGCATAAGCTTATCTCATTGTTTATGTGTATAAAAATTTCAAAGAATTTTCAAAACACTAAGTTGTAACATGTTTATGAAAGATGGGGTTAAATTAAAACAAAACCCAAAATGAACTCATTTTGTTAGAAAAAAATGACATGAATGATCTTTTGCTAATAGATGGAATCAATTTTTATTTGATGGAGCATATTTATTATTCAGTGCCTTCAAGAGTGTCTAATTATATTCTGTATATAAATGATGTATTCAGAAGGAACTATTCAGCCAAAAATAAATGGAATGATATATTTCCAAGGTATTTTGTTTTAAGGGAGCTACAGAAGGGATAATTTAAAAACAATCCCAGAATAATTTCTAATGCATCTATATTTTAGCTGTATTACTCTATGTTACCTACTTCTCTCTCAATCTTAAATGAGGCAGATATTCCCCATTATTGCATTCATGTCCCAAACCCAACCTGTCAAGATTGTGACTACACCTTGCTACTGAGTGATTTGACAAGGAGGCTGGTTGGTTACACATGAAGATGAAATCACATTTCTTCATAATAAAACATTTTCTGATAAGATGTTTGTCATGGATTTTGTATATAAACACCAATTAGAAATGCTACCAATTTTACACAGTGCCACAATCATTTCCATTTTCTAACAGAATGAACACATTGCCGTTCCCCACACATATTACAGATTCCCTTTGCAGCGAGCTTGAGTAAATTTGCTGAACTACACACATATTCCTTAGTTATGTTTTCTTTCTGATTGGGCACAGTTCTCTTTATGACAGGCTCAACCAACTAGGGCCTGCAGGCCAGTGTAAGCCAGTGCTCATGTTTGGACAGCCTATAAGATATGGATGGTTTCTTTATTTTAAGTGGTTAAAACAGATCAAAGGGAGGCTTTTATTTCATGAGTTGTGATAATTAAATGAAAATTGAACTTTTATGATCACAATTAACCTTTCTTGGAATATTAGCAGGTGAACCTAAACCCATGGCTACTTCTGCTCACGTGCTAGCATGACATATTTAAATAGTGTACAGCAGTTCAAACATTCGCTATATCTGGAAAAGCTTTCTGGTACTTTCTCTGTGATCCATAGATAAGTAAAGGGGATTTCACTGACCTTATATGTGATATGAAAAGGCTTCCAGAATCAATGAAAACTGTCATATTTGTAGGTGAGCCTATCAATCTTATACATGTGCACACATACCTGACATTAGACAGGAAATCCAAGTGTAGTGACAAAATTATATAAAGAAACATGACTTTGCTCTTTTCCACTTGTGTCTGATCACGTGAATAATCACACGCACTACATCAACAAGCACTGTTTCTCTTGTTGCCTCATAAGGAGAATCTTTATTCTGAATGCAGAAGACAGAGCGAGGTAATATACAAATCTTGAAGTGACATTTGGAATGGCTGTCAGATGCAGAGAAATGCCAACTCCATGTCTACTAAAAAGTTAAGTGAAAATTTAAATGTACCTTGCAAGGCAAATTTCTCATAGTATCTACCTTAAGTTTCTCTTGGCAATGGCTGAGCTTCTATGTATTTTAACAATAATAAGGACAACAATAACATGTTCCCTTTCTCATAAGGCTCAGTGTAAACAGAGTTAGTATTGAGGTAGATGATTTGGAAACAGTGCTTCGATTCACATGTTCTCTGCCAGAAAAGATAATAAACATGAGCCCTGACTAATCCCAGGTCAGACTTGACTCCTGTAGCAGAAGGAGGTTGATTAATAAGCAAATATAATTAATGAGCAGAAAAATTTCTTTCAGTTTTATCAACAACTTGTATAAATTCACATTTTTTGTATTTTATAATATGTTTTGCAAATCACTTCTATTCATTCCTTTTATGATTATATTATGTACCTCAAGTCACCTCCTATTAGAAGAGGATTAGATGGCCATCCTTAAGTCCCCTATTTGGATTTAGGATATCTTGGCTAGCCATAGATGGAGTGAACCTATATCTTTATCCAAATCCAAATGCTTCTGGTATAAAAATGGAATAAAATTCACATAAAATAAAAGGATCTGAAGTAAACCATGCCTACTTGATTGTTACAGACTCTGCTCACCTCAGAGTGTTCATTATGTAACAAATAACTCTAAAGCCTGAATTCTCTTATTACTTGAGAAAATAGCAGTATTTTCAAATATTTATTTACTTATTTATTTTGAGACAGGGTCTTGGTGTGCAGGCTTAGCTGACCTGGCGCTCAGGGTATAGGCTGCTCTTGAACTCATGTCAATCACCCTGCCTCTGCCTCCCAGATGTTGGAATTACAGGTGTGAACCACAACACCTATCTGCATTTTCTCCTTCTAAACTAGTGAAATCGGGAACAGTTATTTTTTGATGAATTTAAAGATAAAAGAATAAAATGAGTGTCACTGACAAGGTAGAACAATTGCCTAGCATGTCACAAGGTTCAATTCCCAGTGCTGAAAGAAAAGAAAAAACAGAAAAAAACATAGATATTAATGCCTTGTTCTAAGGTTAAAAAATATAAATGGACTATTTGAAATGAGCACCAATACATTTATTTATACACATAAGTTGCTGATTCAAGGAAACACCATAGAATATCTTTGAATTCCAACCCCTTGCTTTGTAGGTGAAGTTACCACAGTGCAAATTATTATAACCACAATTCTTTGATTTCAAGGGGTAAAATACCAATTCATGTTATCATAAGTAAAAAATAATAATAAATGGAAAAGGGGGGAAATCTAGACTATGACGAAATAAAGAATGTAATATTTCTCAGCATTTGAATGCTATCACAAAACACTCCCTTGTTCCATGTTTTATAATATTCTAAGAGAGGATGTCTCCTTTTGGGGCCATGCAGTTACTAGTACCCCAGGGCTTACATTGCCCATTTTATTCACTCAGGGACACAACATTCTTCCATGTCATTAGCCTGTAACTTGAAGCTCCTCATCCTCACTCTGGACTGTGCCCATGCTAATGCTGTTCTCTGATGGAATAAGCAATTAGCAGGCAGTGCTATGTGCTCACATGTTTATGAAATCTGCAATGTCTGATACATGCAGACTGCCGGAGTGAAGAAAGACCCCTGTTCACACTCCATGGTAAAAAGAGTGTTATAACAAAAGCATACTGTATCAGGTTCATGGGTAAATGTCAGCTTAAGGTATTGTTCCTCAAAATTTCTCCACTTAAATTTCACCAAGATCAGATCTCTCAGAGCAGTCTGAATTCCCTATTCTCCTAAGTTTCTCATAGGAAACCCCAGGGATTCACAGGTGTTGGCTCCCCTCATTTGGGATGGTAAGTGCTTGTTATTGCATCTGGCTTTTCACATGAGTCTAGGGATCAAACTCAGCATTGCACACACTGTATATATAGACCAGGCCATGTCCCTAACACTAACTCTATATCCATGTCAACAAACATGTATTTTAAATAAAGAAGACAAAAGAAAGTTGTATAAAATTTGTAAAGAGAGATGTGTTAATGTACTTAGAAATGATTCCATGTGTTCAGTAGAACCGAAAATTTACCCAACTCTACCAACTATGAATCAACTGTGTTCTACCAACTGTGAATCAAAAGTACTTGTTGACAATAAAGAGAAATAAGACCTACACATTTAGCCTCCCCCGCCACAGATACAAAAGAATGCTGTCTCTGTCTAATCATGTGTCTCTGGCACAGATTTAATTGAGGTACAAAACCCTACAATTTTTCTAACTTTCAAATGTTAACATTCCAAAAACATCCCTTGAAGCCTTTTCCAGCTATAAACAGACATTTCTCCTGAAGCAGATGGATAGTTACCCATCAAATCAAAAGTCAAAATTCATCAGAAACTACAAAAACAATTGATGTATCAATGCAGGCAAAATGGTTTCTGTCACTGACATTCATGATCAACCAATATAGTTAAACTCACTGTAATGGGTACGTCCATAATTCAAATTTACTTCCATTTTCAGTTTGGATTTATTACAACATCATGCTTCATTTTTTGGTATAATTTCATGGAGATAATTTTGGGTATCTTCAGAATAAATGCTTATGGATGCCTTCCTCTTTATGCTAATATATATTAACTGATGATAATGTGAAATTCCATCATACTCAAAAACTGATAAAGTCTCAAAAGTAAAATACAGGTCCCTCTTTTACCTCTAGACCTTTAAATTGACATTTATAAGATTGGTTATTAGGGAAATATTTCTGAAAATATTAAAAAATACAGAGGCTGATGAGCTGCAAATACATCAGGTAACATGGGAAGGTCAAATCTTTGAATTACACTGGTCTAGTGTTTCTCCTTTTACTCTAATGCAGCATAAAAGTTTTGTACTTCCTAAATACATTATTCCTGCCTGGACAAAAAGTGACTAATGGCTTTATCATACATCAACCTATTTTCCTATTTATTTCCAATTAGCTGCATAATTAAAAATGCTCTATCAATAGGCATTTATATCTGTTCTTGTTTGTATGAGGCATCTGATACGATCTCTGATCTCCTTTCATAGAAATCTTTGTGTCTGCTGAGAAACTGCCAGGGGGTACTTCACCAAACACTTATGTAGATTGATTGTTGTTTGATTTCTGGTTTATCAATAGCTACCTTTTACATCGATAAAATATGTTTTAAATGGTGTAAATAAAGGTTCTTATGTTAAGAAGGTACCCTTCTCCGGACATAAAAACACAATTTCAAAAAAAATGATTAAAAAGTAGCACCTTCTAAAAAAAGTTTCCAACATTATCTTTAAAGATGGACTGTTTTAGGATCTCCATGAGACCTCTTGGGTTAACAACTCAGAGAAAGGCAACGCAGTCCCTCTACTGATAGCCTTGCATGGTTACAAAAATATAGCTAGTTCGTACCCTGTATCCTCACTAGAGTCAGCATTATAAATTCTAGGAAGTAGCCATTGCACTAGGCTCCAATACCATCCCTACAAATGCCCCCAGTTCCAGATTATCTCTGCATAATCTCCCTCAGTCCCAGACTCCTGATCCGCAGTGCTCCCTTTCTCTCCTGCCCCCACTTTATCCACATAACCTATTCTATTTTTCCTTTCCAGGTAAATCCATGTGTCCCTCCCGCCCCCAAGCCATCTGCTTCAGCCTTTTTTTTTCTAACTTCTCCGGGTCTGTAGATTGTAGCTTGTTTATCATTTAGGCTTCTTTTTGGTGCAGACTGGAGTAGATATAGAGATCCAGAGCCAGACTCTGTGCAAAAAGTATAAGATGAAGTTCTCCACCAGGTTCCTCCCATGGAAGCACAGGGATACCCCTCAGAAGAGGGGAGGTAGATTGTAGGAGTCAGAGGAATGGGGAATAGTTGTGCTGGCTGGCTTTGTGTCAACTTGACACAAGCTGGAGTTAATCACAGAGAAAGAAGCCTCGGTTGAGGAAATGCCTCCATGAGATCCAGCTGTAAGTCATTTTCTCAATGATCAAGGTAGGAGGGCCCAGCCCATTGTGGGTGGTACCATCCCTGGGCTGGTAGACCTGGGTTCTATAAGAAAGCAAGATAAGCAAGCCAGGGGAAGCAAGCCAGTAAGTAACATCCTTTCATGGTCTCTGCACCAGCTTCTGCTTCCTGATCTGCTTGAGTTTCAGTCCTGACTTTCTTTAGTGATAAACATCAAAGTGGAAGTGGAAGTTGAATAAACCCTTTCCTCTCCAATGTGCTTCTTGGTCATGACGTTTTGTGAGGGAATAGAAACTCTGACTAAGACAATACTAGAAGGAGAATGTGTCCCACAAAATGAACTAAGCAGGATATATTTGCTCACAGAGACTGAAGTGACAATTGTGGGGCTGGCATGGGGCTATACCAGTTCCTTATTCTATATGTTATGGTCTTAGTTTGGTGGTTTGTGGAACTTTTAATGGTGGAGTGGGTGTGTATCTGATTCTTCTTCTTGCCCTTGGGCGCCTTTTCTACTGTTGCACTTGTTCTCAACCTTCTTAACACTACCAGCCTTTAATACAGTTCTCACAAAGTTGTGAGCCCAGGCCACCATAAAATTATTCTGTACCACTTCATAACTTACTTTTGATACTGTTATGGATTGTAGTATAAACATCTGATATTGCAGGATATCTGACCTGCAATCTCCACAGGGGTCACACCCACAGGTTAAGAGTCACTATCCTATTAGGTTGCCTTATCCAGCCTCTATATGAGGGCTAGTGCTTTGACCTAGTGTACCTTGTTACATCCTGTTCGTCTTTTAGAGGCCCACTCTTTTATGAAAAGAAGTGGAGAAGAAATGGGTCTGTGGGAGAAGAGAGATGGGGAAAGCTGGCAGGAGTGTAAGAAAGGAAAATAGGCTTAGAATGTATTATATGAGAAGGATATATTTTCAATGTTTAAAAAAGTATAGTTTTACAGTTCCCCAAATTCCTTTACCCCAGCTTAAGTCTTCCTGAGCATCACTAAATTTTCATTTTTTTTGTAATTAACTAAAGTTTCCAGTCATAGAACTATTTGGGAATACAGTTTTAGAATAATGTGAGTGGAAGTATTCATGTTCAACATGTGTAAGATCAGGTAGGTGCTAGAGTTTCAGAGCATCAGACAAATATTATGGAATATTCAAGCTTCTGTCTGAAGCCATCCGTTTAATTCCTTTCTGTTGGTTGCCATGGCATTGATACCTTTCTCTCTTTATAGGACACCCTCTTTCTGTGTTATTCCTTATCACTTTCACTTTTACAGAGGTTCTGTCATTTATAATTTCCATTTTTGTTCATAATAGAATATCAAGCAATATATTTCTCAAAATTTGACCTTTGTTTAGAGTTTCAGGTAAGCAGCCTAACAGTTTTCTGGTCATTTTCAGGTGTGTGTGTGTGTGTGTGTGTGTGTGTGTGTGTGTGTGTGTTGTTTAATTGGAAGACTCTGCAGAAAAGTCTTGACAAAAGGCAAGATGGGTGATTCTTGTTGTCTATGATATGACTATAAAAGCAGTAGCTAGTGCCTTGGCCTTATGGTTTTGTGTAATTTCTTTGATAGGTGACATACATTTTTTTTTCATCTGTTCTCAATTTTTAGTTACATACTCTCCTTTTACAATTAAGGAATTATGCTTGGAAACTTGAAGTTTAAATATCAGGATCAGCCAACTTGTTTGATTAGATCAGATGTTTGGAGAGAGGTTGCTTTGATATTAGATGCTGTCATCAGACATCTCTTAGTTGTCTCCTATGTTTCACAGAGCTTTGTGTGTTTCTTCTGTTTTTAGAAAGCAGCCAGCCACCCATTTCCACTCAAAATCAAATACAACATCATAAGGGCGAAATTAAACAGAATTAACTATTTCCATTTTCAGTTGTTGCATTTTTTGTAGAAGGGAACAAAATGATTGAGCGAAGTCCAGAAGACATTGTTTCTTTGACTACTAGATGAGTTTTTATCTGTATGGGTTCAGAGAACTGCATATTTGTATTATTCTGCATCTTGTCTCATATACGTATTTACTAATATTCATATGATATTAGTAATATATTGGTATTGATATTGACACAATATCATAACTCAGAATTTTTGCCTTATATTAATACAAAAATGCTTTAGGTTTTTTTTCTTAAAAGATAAAATATGTGTACTAGATTTTTAAAAGAATTGTGTTGATTTTAAGATCTTTTGTTACAGTTTATTTGGTCTATAATGTTAGTCACATGTGTGGAAGTATCTTTACAAGATCTAAGTGTCTCTGAAGCTTACTGCCTTCATCTGCTAATCTAGGCCTAGTCCTGGAAGCCTGTAGACTCCTTATGATCTTGGCTAGGCCTAAGATGTTTTCAGTCTCTGATGCTTATCACTGAAAAAGTTCATTATTTCTAGTTTGTTTTGAAGTCTGGCTAGGCTGTTCCACTCAGCTTTTCTAGCTCAAACTCCCCTCTAAGCTGACTGATTCAAACTGGCTTCTCTCTCTCTGCCTCTGATTATTTTGCTCTGCTTGACTTCATACTAACATTAGCAATCTGCTCTGATTCTCTGGCTTCCTCTCATTCTCTGCATCAATATCTCTTCACCTGTGTCCAGTTTGTTATGTCTGCAACCTGTCTCTCTACAGTTCTCTCTACAATTCCCTTGGCAGCCTCCCCTGCCCCTCACTGCCCCACAAGTATCCTGCCTTTCCTCTCTCTTCTTGTGATACTTGGGCATTTCCTATTCTGTCAAATCTTTCTCTGATTTATCACCAGGTTGGCCACTTAATTGGATATCACTTTCAAAGATGGATGAATCCTTCTACAAACTAACTTTATATTCATTGTTAGAGATTGAAGATGTGTACCAAGGGCATGTTTGCATTACAGCCAGAGGGATTAAAAGTGTGTGCAAAGGTGGAGCCACACTGAGACCAGAAACAGATTTTTCCAGCAAAGGATACAATCTCGGGGTTCACAGTTTAATAAAATATTCTGTAACATACATTTTCTTTTAATAACAAACAATCCTTTATGTATAAAAATGACAAATATTATATTAAGTATATTGAAGGTTGATATTGTACCAAAATCTTATGTTTGGTAGAACTTTGTGTTAAG
The DNA here is from genome assembly GCF_963924665.1 of Micromys minutus. Classification (NCBI taxonomy): domain Eukaryota; kingdom Metazoa; phylum Chordata; class Mammalia; order Rodentia; family Muridae; genus Micromys; species Micromys minutus. Next base: position 25,871,273 of record NC_137984.1, read on the forward strand.
AAATGTATGGACCTCTACATGTATCTGGAAGACCTCTACATGTATCTAAAAGATGTTGCTGGTCTAATTTCAGTATCATGGAGATGCTTACGCTATTAGTGTTACCATTATTATTTTTTAATTTTTATGTCCATACATGTGTTTTCAAGTTTTAGTGTGTTGTATGAATATTTGGGTACACATGCTCCTGCATAAAAACAAAGACCAAAGGAACACTTTGGGTGTTCTGCTCTATTAAATTTCCCTATAGCTTGACACAGGATCTTTCACTGAACCTATAGACAGGTAAGTGACCTCCAAGACCCAGGAAGCCTCCTTTGTGTTCTCCACCCCAAAGACATGCAGCCATATCCAGTCTTTTACATAGGCTTTGGAGATCTAAATGTTTATCTTAACGCTTGTTCACCAAGCATTCTTACTATTTAAATCATATCTACAGCCTTCTCACCATTATTTCCTGTAGAAATATATGAATGCAATCACTCATTACCTGTATTAATTCTAACAACTTTCCAGCCATGGATAAGGTTTCCACTACTAACTACAGCCTGGAACTAAGAAAATTTCTAGCCTACACAACTTGTTTGAAAACTGGTAGGGGGCCAGGTCACCTGTTTCAGTGTAGTCCCTCTTAAACATCCACACACACACACACACACACACACACACACACACAAGTTTAAATATATGTACATATATATGTATGTAAAGAAAAATTAATAACTGTGTACAGATACACACCTATGCACAACCTTATACAAGTCTTGTACAAAACCCAAAGGAAAAACAATAAAATACTTTATTATTGGGTAATTTTAGTTTACTAGGTAATTTTTAAATCACTTACATAAGTTTAAGTATGTTAATTAAATTAAGAAAAGGAAACAGTAAAAATCCCTTTTAAATTAAAGAATTAATGAAAGAAAAACATTAAGTAGGGTTTTTCCTGTTGTATCAAGGAGGATCAGTGTGTACAAGTATACAAGGGTCCAAAAGTCAACCACATCTCTAATGAAAAAAAGCAACAGACACAAGTGCAGAAATCTGAGCTAAGTATCTGTCTTTGACACTAGGCAGCAACCATATTGTGTTTAACTCAAAGTGGTAGTTCTAAGGGTCACCCTGACAGCTGGGAGATGCCTTCTTTAAGAAGCCCAGACTGCTTGCACAGGGTGACTGCAACCGTCCTGGCCCCTTCTTCACAAATGCAACATAGAGGGTAGGAGACTGACAGCTTGTTAAAAGCTAATTAGCGAGACTAGGACAGAGGCAAGACTTGTGCAGGCAAGTAGGCACATTTTTGTCCTCAATTATGCTGAAGAGTAATCTGCTCCTAAAATCAAGGGGGGAAAAGAGTGCTTTTTATAAACTGAGCATCTCATGTTAATATTTGTTAAGAGTAGAAAATTTGCATCCAGAAAAATAATATATGTGTAAAATAAACAATGTGCTGGCATTGAAAATATGTGCATATTTTTAACAGGGGAAAATGGCATTCCAGCTCATTAAATTATGTCAAGAATCATAGCTGAAACTCAACACAGACTGTCACCAAGCATCACATAAATAATATGGCATGGGTTGGCAGGTGAATACTACAGACCGTGCAAATAATGACAAGAAAAGCCTTTCTTCCCGAACCACTTAGTGCAGATTCCAGCCAACTCTGCACACTCTGGAGGCAAAAGCATTATGCACAGGGAAATTAGGTTTACACCCACATCAAAAAAATGTGTTTGTTAGTAGAAGGTGTGGGAGGAAATGCCACTCTCTGTAAAGATGCAACCAAGGACACCCAGGAGCACAGTTTCTGGCTCCTGTTCCCTACCTGTCTTCCAAAGGGAGCCCCAGACATGATGGAAAATACCCCTGTCTTTTCTGCATTTCCAAAGATTGGTGAAATCAAGCAGAAGAGGCATGGATTCTATCAGACTGTGTTATTGACTTTCAAATCAGGTCAAATGAAGCCCAGATTGGATGAAAGCAATCCAATCAAATTTCCATTTAAGACCAGGTAAAGGGGACTTAAGGACCTAAATTATTCAGAAAGTGGCCTCTGTCTCATTTTGCTCTACACCATCAAAGTTTGTCAGATATAAAGTTATCCAAAGTACTCTAGGCAGAGAGAACAAATAAAACTCTTTGATTAAAATAAAAAAAAAATTGTTTAAAGTTCATCTCTTTATTATGAACCATTTGCCCAAATCATCATTTCTGGACACTAACTCTATGTAACACATATGAATTGGCACAAACACATCTCCAAGGAGCTAATGTTTGAGCAAGGGCAATAAGCCATCATATAAATAGTTCAAATACAGGTTTAAAACTAACAGACCAGACATACTTGAAGGAAGAGATGTTGCCCAGTGCGAAGTAGTTCTCTAAGAAGGGCGGAGGTTTTTATAGAACCCTACCATTCCCAGCAGAATCTAATGTGATCGTTGAAATGCACTGTGAGGAACTTAACAGGAGCTCCCCTTTCCCACTCGGCCTGCTACATAACCTCTACCCTGATCATGAGCACACTCAGCTTCAGAAGGTGAGGATTGTGAAGCTGCCCCTCTCAGAGTCGCGCAGACTCCCCAACACAGACCAATGGTTCTGTGCAGAGGATGAGTTCCTATTGATGTCCTGGCAACTATATACAAGCAGTTTCAGCCAGGAGTTAAATGGCTATTCTCTGTGACATTGTGTTCTCCTCCATATGTTCATTCATGATTCATTTGAAACTGCCTCATTTTGGGAATATAATAAACTATGAAATGATATTTTAAATCTGCCCATTTCTAAAAAGGTAGTATAATGTTTACCTCCTGGAGCCATTTTCACTCTCCTTGTATGGGGACAAAATTTCGCTGAATATTGAAATGAAGTTTCTAAAACACTAAATAATAAAGTGTTTTTCTTTATTTTTCCTTCATGCTTTTTCTAATGCTAACTGGCACATGAGTATATGCCTGTCAAATATTCACTCATTATGTGCGTTCCCTGTCACCTCACTCGGAAAACATAAGCAAACATATTTATTAGTAATGATGTGGGGAAGAGGCTGAGTCTCCTCTGTTTTACCACTTAGTGAATAATTCTTTAGCAGCTGCAAAACATTAAATGTTAAGTAGAAATACAACGCTGCTTTCAGTGGTGCTTCTTGAATAACAAAAATGTCACAGCTTCACACTTGAGATGCGTTGTTGGGCTCCCAAAATGCTGCACTCACTCTTATAAGCAAGAAAACCAGGAGCTGTGGAAACCAGCCGGAAGGAGCTCTGTCTATTTTTACAGTGGCATATATCATCTTCCGAACATAAGCACCTGAATTCTCCCATGCCTTCAGTCACGGTCACAGTCAAGCCTCGGGGACCCTGACATTGTGGGCAGAGTTACCTAGTCACAGAAGTAGAGAAGAGAAAGCATAACATGGAGATGGATGGATAACAAAAAACAAGTGTGTGTGTGTGTGTGTGTGTGTGTGTGTGTGTGTGTGAGTGTGTGTGTGTGTGTGTGTGAGTGTGTGTGTGTGTGTGTGTGTGTGTGTGTGTGTGTGTGTGTGTGTGTGTGTGTGTGTAAATTTCTACCAAAGAAATGCTGAAGTCAAACTCTGGGTCCCAAGTATACTGGCTTAGGTGCAGGCTTGCGCCTGTTCTGGATATTGAAGATCTACTTCATCCAGAAAGCCAAGTCCTTTTCTGTAGAGCCCTTGTCACTACACAGATTTTTTTGGGACAGCAAACGTTGGAAACCTGCTTAGCATTCCTCATAAGTCTCTGGTAAGGAGGGTTTCCAATAGGGGAAAATGCAAGAGGACTCACACATGTTTTATTCTTTTTCTAGGACAACAGCCATGCTACATTGCCATTTCAGAAAGACAATAAGAAGAGTAACTGCATTAGCATGGAATCAGAATAGGAAAATTGTTAGGTGTAAATTAAGTCCAACTGCCAGATGATATTTAAAGTGATAAATAAAACAAATGGAAAACAAGTTCGAGAATATGTGCATAAGAAACTTGTACTTTAATTCCTTGCCATATTTTTTTTTTTAATTTTTTCCCTACAAATCAAAACACCAACTAAGCCATAATGTTCATGTTATCCTTCAAGTAAGTTCTGGTGTTATGCTAAAACCAGAATATGATGGATCTAGTCAAACCAGAGTCATGCCACAGTGATCTGAAGCAACCAATAGTAGGACAGGTCCATAGTATTACAGTTACTGGGCTAGTCTCAACACCTGCCAATATAAGGTTCTGATCTTACATCAACTCAATACCACTAGAGGGAATCTCTACTTCTGAAGTTACTTTATGAGATAATTAAGATGTGATTCTAAAAGTGAGTGGCATAACTATTGAAATATTAGACAGTAGAATAACTGCTAAAATGTGGATAACCCTTAATTAATACTGTATGTCTGTGCAAAGCCATGATGTCTTCTCTCTAAAGCACTATGAACTTAAGAATATACTACTCAGTTGATGAACAGGAAGCACCCATGTCTTATATGAAAGGACAAATCAATGTATCTTTTTTCTTTCTGAGTATTAGACTTTTAACCTGGAACATCCTCCCACTCCACATGTGTGAATGTCACTTATTCATAAATAATAAATTCATATTGCACAGACATCTATGGGGTCCTGTTAGGTGGACAAAATGTGAAGTCAAAAATACAAGTAATTCATTGAATACAGGTAATTACTGGTCCATTTTAATATCTCTTTGCTTTACTTTGAAAGAAAATAAAACTATGAAAGGTAAATATGGGAATACCACTTTTAAAACCTTTATTATCTACTTCTTAACTGTCATTTCTCTATTGAATCACACATTCATCTCCAACTACTTATCTCAACAAATCCTGAAATGCTTTTGGGCTCCTGGTTTATTTGAACACCCAGCAAAATAATATGTTTTGATATGCTAAATGTAGGGCACAGAAGTGAAGTCATATATAGTCAACCTCTTAAGCCTGCTTTTGTTTGTTGGTTTTAGAGAACAAACCATTGGACAGTCCTATAGGATGATCTGAGCTGTCAGTCTAAAACATTTAGAGATCCCTAATTCTAATTAAGCATATCAACTCTGATGGCTGACTTCAATGAGACAAGGGGTGCCATCAATTTGATAGGACTCTGCTAAACAGGGTCTAAAATTAATTCATAATTTCTTTTATGTTTGTCATGTGTTGTGAAAATGAACTGCCATTCAATTTTTCATAAGCCATGCACAAGCAGAAGATTTAATTTCAGGCGGTGTTCTGGAAGGCCTGAGTAGTTTAGGGAGCGCATTATGATTCCATCCTGTGATCTTTGGATAATTGGAGCGGCGAGCACACTGTCTGGTATCCAGACACTGACATCCGCTGCCAGTCAGCCATGCATACTTATAAAATTAGACAACTTCCACCTGTTTCTCCCTTATACTTAACTTCTGGGAGTCACCCCAAAGCTTATTTACTTCATTTAAAAATGCTACTGTTTCTAAATTCATAAAAAAATGTTTAAGAATTACAAAGTTTTAGAATGAGTAAGAATATGTGTTGACTATTAAGTAGTTCCTAGTCACTAGCAACATAATAGAATTAAGTTGATATTTATCATTATCTATAGTGAGATTCAGATGTCTGGGTTTGGTCCATCATCTTAATATGCTCATGAGATTCGTGTCACTACCAAATGTCTCCTGGGTAGAAATTATACTATAACCTTATAAAATACAAAAATAATGATCAAATTGTGGGCAGGACCCAGAGTCTTTAGAGTGCAAATCTGCCCACCTGTTGAGGTGTTCTCCAATTGGTTAGGTTCCTTCCTTCTTCTTGGCTGAGGGACTGAAAACTGACTTCATTCTGTTGTTTAGTTTGCTCGGATTGATAAAGAGAGGCATCACATCTGACCATTAATATAATTATCAACATATTTGAGGTAAATTTGAAGAAAAATTATTTTATGTTCATTGCTGAATAGATTCTAGTTCGTCCAATAGAAAGAAGACTTACTATGGACTTTATGAAAGGAAGCCAGAAGCAAGTATAAGACAATGAACATTTTAAAGGTGGGTTTCAAATAATGTACTTCTTTATAATCTATTCTGCAGGTTGATGTCAAGGCAATACTTGATTGGACAGGAGAGAGTGGGGCAGAGACAAAGTTTTAGTATGGCAGGAGAAAGCAAAATGGGGGACTCAAGGGGGAGCAACATAGAAACAGATGTAGATGCTTCTCTCAACGTATGTCTATATGGGTAAAGGCTGTTATGAATATTTTATAAAGGATGAAATTGTATGGAAGATTTGGCTTACCTAGGTGGGCAAATTATATCATACCAATTAGATCAGAGTATTTTGGTGTGTTCTTTGATGTGGTGACTTGAGATCAAAAAAGAATGTAGGGGAGGGACACACAAAGCCTGCCACGGAGTTGGAATGTATGTGTGCCAGGCATAGAAATAACCCACCAAGAGAAAATGAGTGAAAACAACACACAGGGGCACCACCCGGATCAAAAGCAGCCAGGGCTTCGAGTACTTGGGGGCAGAATAGAGCCACTGACATAAAGATACCCCCACAGTGCAATTTATCTGGTGCCAGCAATAGTGCGGGATAACAGGTTACCACTTTTTATTTTTACCACAATACTATTCCTATATAAGTTTTGATGCATTTTAACTTATTATCAACAAAACTGTTTTGTTTAACAGAAAATCATTACTCTTAAATTAAAGGTATATTGAATCACCCTTGTAAAATCTTAAGCTATCAGTCATGTGATGGTTTTTTTTTGTTGTTGTTGTTGTTTTGTTTTGTTGTTTTAATGACAAAAATGACAGTTGGCAGGATGCTTCAAAAATACAGAGGCAAACAATAAATAGTAATATTTTAAATATGACAAGAAAAATATACTTCATGATGATTTGAGGAAAAATGAATTTCCCATTAAAAGAAACTTTGATTTCAACTTTTAAGATATTATTGCGGCAATTTGAGAAATGAACATGTAAGACTCAAATGTTTAAAATGGTTTCCTACCAGCCAGAAACCCTCATGTCTGTTTGACAGCCTCCGTACCCATGTACAGACTATCACAAAGGAAAAATCGTTCCATTTCCTCTCAGGAAGATCATTCTGAGGCTCTTCATTGATTGCTTCCTGTGGCATGTATAATCTCCCTCCTGGTTCTCTGCTATCCAGGGAATTTGTTGTATGTAAACAACCACAGGTGATTAGCAATCAATGAATGATTTTAACCCAAGAGATAAATGCAATGAGACAGAGGCCTTCATCAGGACTGTTTGGCTTTCATTCCCTACAGATTTAAATGGACTCCTCCTTCTGATAGAAAGGCGAGCAACATGGAAAAATCAATGGAGCTATGTGTGTCAGACACATCTAAGCTCTACTATGCTGCTCTGGTAGGTGAGCATTTCCACTTGAAATCTCAGTCTATGCTACAGTCATTTTTACTCTGCTAATGCATAGTTTGTATTTGGGGGTAGGCTAATAACTAATTCCTACAAGCTCAATTGGTTTAACTATGCTTCTTGGGCTAAAACAAAATAGAAGAAACACCCAAAGTTATTTAATTATCCAGATTAAGTATATGGTTGTCTTAGAAATGATCACTGTTTAGTGACCCATAAATTAGTTCTTAGAAGTTTCTACTCTAAAGTGAAATATTTGCTCACCTTGAATCAGCTAAACAAGTCAAATGGCCACTTCTAACTCCAAGAATATGGGGTATGATTCTACAAGTACTTGAAAAGCCTAGAACTAGACGTTTTAAATTTCATCGATGGTTGTTGATTTCTGTATTAGAAAAAATGTTTAGAGACAATCATTTGTTTTGAAGCATCTTTGTGTCCAGTGTTTGGTGACTACAAGATGCTCACTATCTGATAACTGAGCAACTTTAAAATATTTGTTAGGTTTATAAAATTGTTATTATGGAAAGGATCTATGTTTGTTTGTGCGTGCGCGCATTGATATATACAATAGTATGTATGCGTGAGTCTCAGCACAATTATCAGTGGTCAGATGATTTGGAGATAAAACTTAAGAAATCAAGTGTGTATGGTGAGTGCTCTGAACTGCTGAGCCAATTATCAGGATTTTCACTCACTTTCTATTAATAAGGGAAAGATCAGTTTGAATACGAGGAGGAATATTTTATTGGAACACATCCACAAACATTACAAAATTTTCAATACAAACACTTCAGTTATTCTTTTGTTGATAATAGATCTTTTTACAGGCAGTGTTTTCTGATTATGGTTCCCTCCCAACTCAACTTTGTAAATGTTAACAGGACATCTAATATTAACTTTCTAAAATGTAATTACTAACATATATCTGCTGGCATAACTTACCAGAAAAACTACTTTAATTTTTATTTATTTTTAAAATATTCATTTATATGCTTATTGAATTGTATGTTTATATGTATGTATACTAATGGGTTTAAGTGTATTATCTTTATTCAGAAGCACATAGAAACCAGAAAAATAGTTACATGTGGGTTTAAGACACCTGATGTAGATGTGGAGAATCAAACTTGGGTCTTTTCTAAGAGTATTCTCAACCACTAACCCATATCTCCAGCCCCTTCTTTTTCTTTTTTTTTTCACTTGCCTGCCTGCCTTCTTTAGATCCTTCCTTCTTTCATTCTCCTCATCACTCCCCCTCTTTTCTTCCCTCCTTCCTTCCTTTCTTTTTCTCTTTTATTTATTCTTTTCTTTTTTTTTTTTTTTTGAGACTAGATATTTACCATACTACCCAACCTTAGACTAACCCCATTTTGACAATATCACAATATTTCACAGAGACCCAAACAAAGGCAATGAGTCAATATATTTTTCTGGTTATTAGCAGCTGTTAGAGATTCACATCTAATAATTGCTTCCCAAGGAAAACAGGGGAGAAAAGTCACATTTTATTTACTTTCTCCTTACTATCCCTGTTTCTTTATCTCTACCTTAATTAATTTTTTAAAAGATTAATAATGTAGGTATTTGTGTCACTAATAATGAGTTGCTTGTAATATAAAGATTTAATCAAATTACACCTGCTGCTCATAGTATCATTGTTCTAGACACAAAAACAAACCGTGTCTCCTAAATATCATCATTATTGAAGTTAATAAAAACGTATTGATTACATTCTTTGAGTAATACTATTTGTTTCAGTTTTATATCTCAACCACACTCATCGACATTTGAGGTATTTTATAAAGTCTGTGATCTGAGGGCCAGTTTATAATTAAAAAGTAAACAGAACCTGTATCTAAGCAACTGATGCAGCATCTAATCCCATTAAAGAAATGCACCCAGAGACAATGGAACCAGTCTTTCCTAAGTCTGGTCACACTTTTCACAATTAGTTTTGTTTGTTGCTCATCAAATGGCCTGGAGGCTGCAGAATGCAAACTAGGAAACAGATGGGAATTAAGGAAAGTTGTTCTTTCTAGTATCTGAATATTTACATGCATGTTACCTCAGAATTTCTTCAGTATATTCATATGCACATGCATGTCCTTACATTCTCATGAGGTTCTTTTATATGACTTAACAAGATTTACTCCTACCTAGAAAAAAAATATTATTTCATCTTTTCTTATGTTTGTAAACAATAGATCTAAAATGTTAATCCAAGATATAAAATTATTTGAGAGACTTAAATTTCCGACAGTCTGAAAATGTGCACACTGTCTAACATGCTGATAAACAGAGAGGACCTGAGATTTTAGGTTGCAAAGGGAAGGAGGGCCTCCTGTGCAGACAAAAGTGTTAGAACAGCATGCAGGAGCAAACAAGGCACATCTTTGGAAGAGCAAAATATAGTAGAATCAATATAGTAATTGATGAAAGCTCACAGTTATTTCATTTTTAAAGGTCTTCCTTTCAATCTTGTCTTAGGTTTGCAGCCGAGAGTTTCAATTTAGGAACCCGTGAAAATGTTGCAATAAAGTGCAAGGATTATGTCTGTGGGATCCTGTCTGCCATTATAATCCTGTCCACACACATGCACTGTGGTGTCATTGCCCAGATGGAACCCTTCTAATTCTAGACTGCCGTAGAGCATTCACAATGTATTAGTAAGGTGCCCATTTAAACTTAATGTATAGCAAACAAACTAATGAAAACCAGAGAGCAAATTTAAAATGTGTGATGCTTCAAAGGAGTAGACACATGGCCATGCTCATAATAAGTGAGTGCCATTAAGGAGAAGGCAGATGTAGAGGTTGGATTTATCAGCTGACATGTGTGTGTGTGTGTGTGTGTGTGTGTGTGTGTGTGTGTGTCTGTGTGTCTGTGTGTCTGTGTGTGTATACATATGTGTGTATGTGTGTATTGAACTATGTAAAATAATTACTAAAGCAGCAAATTATTTGTGGGATATTTATGAGAAGCATTCCATTGATTATATGATGCATGTGATTTTAGCATTACACCACTTATATGAGTGCACCCACCACTGGTGCATATATAACAGGGGAGGAATAGAGTGCATTGGCTAACTAGGAAGAAGAATAATATGTGCATGACTTGACTCAGTATCTCATTCCTACTTTATAACAAGCCCATGTTGTCTGCATAACTATGCCCATTCAATATAGAAAATCAGTGTGACACAGGCATTAGAATAATTCATATTCTTTTGAGGAAAATATTTTTTCTTTAAAAAATATACTTCAAGGATTTTCTTTCCAACAGTGGCTGCTGATTAAAAACTACAACTCAAGAAAATGACTTTTGTACTTATGTCTTTAAAATTCTTGATAGCTGAAGTCACCAGCATTACTGGCATCAGAGGATGCTGGGTCTTGAATAAGATCTGGAAAAATAAATCAAATGAAATTTACACCCTGGAAAAAGTAGACACAAAACTAAAGTGAAAGTCCTTCTGAATTAAAATCACTGTCCAAGTCCTTTTTCTCCCTCCAAATCTTCCAATGTACCCTTACTTGTTCTTTCAAATTCATGGCCTCAGCTTTAATCACTGTTGCTGTACATATATTTGTATATGTATGTACATACATATTTCTAAATATATAATACAACCTGCTCAGCTTGCATAATGTTATTTCTGTTATGTATGCAGGGATGTCTGTTTGGTATTAGATAAGCGAGAGGTGTTTTCTTCCCTTGGGAAGACTATGTGTCTCACTCTCATGATTCCTTAATTGGTTATAGTTTTGTGTGTGGGGTCAAGGCATAAATTTGCTTCCCTCTCTCACTTTGACATGTATTTGACCACTCATGCGTAGGCAGTTGTTTTGTTGAGATTTTATGAGTTTACTCTGAGATTACCAGGAGATAAAAATATCATAGCAGTACATGTGACCTTCTGGCTGTGACAACCTTTCTGTCCCCTTTTTCCATAATGCTTCCTGAGCATTAGGTATGAGTATAAACTTTTATCTTTCTCAGAACCCCTTTATTATATATTTTATATTGTTCCAAGGTACTGATACCTTTTGAGTCTTTAAATCTGTATGAGCAACTACTTTTCTCTAGCTATGACCCAATATTTTCTGTTAGCTTACAATTCTAATCACATTTCTACCTTACTTACTTAAAATATTAATTACTCCATTATAATTTGATCAAATAAACTTATAGGTACATACAAGATAAATGAAATAAAACTTTAAAAAAACAGTTAATTTTTCCAAAATCTAAATTCTGGCTTTAATATATTTTTCTAAATCATTGAAATAATAGATACATATTTCAGTTGTGTTTCTGATGTTATAATATATTGTGACTAAAACAGGTTACAAGAGACAAGTTTTTTTGTCCTTACGTCCATCTTAGCAGGAAAGTCAAAGCAGCTGAGCCTGAATCAACTGGTCACATTACAACCACAGTCAAGCAACAAAGACTGATAAATGCATATTGGAACCTCTCAATTTCATATACTTCCTTGGCAGGCATGGTTTCAATCACAGTTAACAAGGGTCTTCCCATATTAATTAATGCAATCGAGATAATCCTCACATACATTCCATGAAGCTAACATTTATTTCGATAATCCTTCTTAGGTGTGCCTGGAGACCTGTCTTTAAGATAATTTTTGATTCTTTCAGGTTAACAATATTAACACTAACCATTACAACATATATTAATGTGGCCATACAGGTATCCAGATGCTATGGGCATTTCATATTCTCATAGCACATGGAATCAGCTACTAAAAACTTCAAGGCACCAAAATTGGCTAATTTGGTATATCAACAGAATTAAATTTTCTGTTTCTATTGGGTTCAAGGAAACCACCATCTGTTGACCTTTAAGAAACCATAATTTTATGTTTTACTATATAAAACAAAATTTGTAGATTAAGCTGTAACTATTGATTCTTGTCCTAAGATTTTACCTAAAAATTACAACTTTCATTTCCTAAGTTATGGTTAAATCCTATCTGGATTTTGAGCTCCCCAATCTTTGAGCAGTTTCTGAAAGTCCATAATCCTCAGAAGATTTAACTACCCTCTAGTTCAAACAGCAAGATCATGACAAACGGTGCTCACTTGAGAACAAATGTTAATTTGATAGGAAGAAATAGGAATCTGAGTTAATGCAGTTGGAATAAAAAGGAAAGATTGCAGGAATCTCAGAAGGAGAGAAATACACACAGAAAATCAGACTTATGGCTGGTCTAAAAGGCTTGATTTCCTTGTGCAGTGTGTGGGGCTTGGGAAAGATGTAGCCTTCTGAGTTATGAAAGCAATGGTACTTACCTCACAGAGTTGTTCAGGGCACTCAGTGTAATACTGGGGCAATGACATTTGTTTTAGGAAATATACAGAGACATGTATAATCTCTGTTGCTTTAGCAAGTCACTAAAATACTTTTTAAATTGACCTTATCGGATACTAATGTCGTGTCCTGTTAGTGTCAGGGCCATGGCTTCATTTTATAATTGTTTAGCCCTTAAGTAAGGGATCATTTTTTGAATGAAAAGATCCTAGAAGAATCTTTTTTTGGGAAGTACTTAGAAAATATTGATCAAATGAAAGTGATAAATAATTAAAAAAAACTAATCTCAATTCTACAGTGTACTACTTCAATACATAAAAGACAAAGAAAAGGGCTGGGAAGATGACTCAGTAGGGTAATTGCCTTCTGTACAAGGATTAGAACTAAGTGTAGGTCCTAAGAACCCATGTAAACCCTGGCTGCTGTGGTACCCATCTGTAATGCCAGCACAGGGGCAGGGAGTGTGGCAGAGACAAGTAATTCCTGGAACTCCTTGATCATCCAGGGTCTCTAAAAGGATGATTTTCCGGTTAAGGGAGAAATCATGTTTCAAGATACAGGATAAAGAGTGATCAAGGAAGGTACCCAGTGTCAACTTTTGGCCTCCACATGCATACACATGCACAATCAAATAAACATGTATACATGCGCACAGTCCTCACATGTACCTATGGCTATCTGCTGTCTGCCGTTCTCTCCCCCCCCAACACACACAAATTACAAAGATTAAAAACAAAGCTTTTAATTTTCCTAATATCTCAGTAACACTTCTGACTGTCCTGCAATCAAAGCATATGTTTGCTTATAACTGAAATAAAAATTTTAAACTGTTCATTTCTCTGTTTCTTCATAGAACATCAAAGAAAGCAATTTAAGTGTCAGGATTTTGTTTGTTTGTTTTCTTAATCTATGTGACATGCAGTATAACCATTATAACTCTTGTCTAAAATTTTTCAGAAAATCCGTGAAATGTTTTTATCTTTGCTCTGGCAAAATACTAGAAGAGGAGTAATTTAGAGAAGTGGAAAGGTGAGTCTGGACTCATGTCAGAAGCACAGTATAAGCACTGGAGTGGGAAGACATGGAATGGGAAAGTAAGGCTGCTGAATGTTTGTGTGTGTGTGTGTGTGTGTGTGTGTGTGCGCGCGTGTGTGAAAGAGAGAGAGAGAGAGAGAGACAGAGAGAGACAGAGACAGAGACAGAGACAAAGACAGAGACAGAGACAGAGAGACAGAGAGGGGGGGGAGGGAAGGAGGGAGGAAGGGAAGGAGAGGGAGAGAGGTTGGTTCTCTGCATTGTTTGTACATTTTATTCAGTCTGGAACCCCAGGCAATGATACCATGCTGCCCATATTCAAAGTGTGCCTTTCTCCCAAGATATTTTATTTGGAAATATCCTCAATGAATTACTCTGAATGACATCTCAGTGGTGATGACATACCCTGAATGACATCTCAGTGGTGAGTCTAATTCCAATGTAGTTGACAAGTAAGATTAGTATCTTAGTTACTTTTCCTCTCTCTCAGTGACAAAATATTCTGAAAGCATCATACATGAAAGAGTTCCCTATGCATTCGTGTCACCCTTCAGATTCAACTCACAGAGAAGGCAAGGTAGATGTATCTGGAGCATCTTCTTACCCTACATCTACAGTCAACAAGAAGGGAGCATGAAAGCAGGCAAGTACTTAGCTGGCTTTCTCCCTGTTATACAGCCCAGAATCCCCGCCTAAACATAGAATGGGTTATCTCATATCAATTAGCTTTATCAAGACAGTCCCTTCCAAGCATGATTGGAGGACAACTAATCCTTCCCAGGGATGCCCGAAGACCCATTTCACAGTGGTTCTAGAACATCACCACATTGATAATTGAAAATAACCTTCAGGTTTAGTATCATGAATGGTTTTCAAAATTGTTCATGGTCACTTTGCTTGTACATAGTTTTTTTCTTGATGCTGTTATGAAGTCAGCTTCATCATTTTAGAAGTTCTTTAGTACAGGAAAGTGTGGTATATAATATTCAGGACAATGCTCTTCATTTCAATAAGTCAAATGTATTATACTGATATGTTTTAAAACCTCAATAAAATGTTATTGTGGGAATTTATCAAACATAAGTTGAACATCAGATTTACGAGATTACAATTCACAAATTTTGCTGGCAAGTTGGTTGATAATACTCAGAATTAAGAAGACTAATCATTGTTCAATAGGACTCATCTCTAAATAGAGGGAAGTAAATGAACCCCATAAGAAGTCTTCATTGATTTCTCTAATACTTGATATAATCTTCACATTCCTGAAAGAGAAAAGAGAACCAGCCATAGAGAATTTTAAGTTCCTCCAATATGAGCTTACTAGGTGCTTGACATCCTCTCAAGCATTACTCCCTTAGAGTCACCCATGACTGGCAAGGTAAGCAAATCCTTTGGTATCTGTGCATCACTTAAGACAAAACACTTCTTCGGTCTTTTACCTTTCTAATACAGTATTTTCTGGAAACCCATTTAGTAATCAACAGACTTTCTTAGCCCATTGGGTTTCTAGCTCATTGGTAAGATGGGACCACTCTTAACAATGTCAATGGTATATGATTACTGGTGCTTTGATTGATTGATTGATTGATTGATTCACTTTACATCCCAATTTTTACAGCCCCCCTTTTCTCCAAATACCCCTTCATACAGATTCTCTTCCATTACCCTTCACTTTCAACTCTGGGAAGTGGGACACCCACTCTGGGTATCACACCCACAGCCTGGTACATCAAATCACTGCAAACACTAGGTGTATTCTCTCCCACTGAGGACAGACAACATAGCCCATTTAGGGGAAAAGAACTCTTAATAGATTTATGATTTATCATCAGGCTGCCATTTCTTCTGAGTTTATCATTTGCTAACTCGGTGTTCATCTCTGTCACCACAGATACCACCTTTCCGATTCTGTCAGGTTCTCTGCTTAAAGGTTCGCATTTCTCTTTCTTTAGGTCCTCCCTTATCTGTTCCTAATGTATTCCCCACCCCTTACAAAAAGCCCCCGCCCCCACCAGCTTCCCTTTTTGTGTTCTTCCTAAGCCTTTGCTATTTAAGACACATAGGTTTCAAATCTGGAACATGAGGCTGAAGTGCCTATTTAATATATTAAAGCAAATTTGACCTCTAGGTTCTCCCTACATTCCTCACTCTTACCTACTCCCACCTTCCCTGGTTAGCACCTTACCTTAAACTTTTCTAGCCCAGAGGCTGGCCTGCTCCCAAGCTGTCTGTCCCTATCTAATTCAACTATTTTGCTTACCTGGCCTTTTTTATCTACTCAATTTTGAACCTGCTGGCTGCTACCCCTAGTTCACTCTTCTTTTCTCTACCTTCCTCTGGCCTTTTCCCCAATGACCCAGTTCAGGGTCAAATGCCTCTGGCTATGCCCTACCTTTTATCTACAATTAACTTTCTCCTACAGCCTACATAATAACAGTCATGTTCTTTCCTTTTTATTTCTTCTCTTCAGTCAAGAACTTCCCATGATTTGGGAGCATATTTTTAATCTTTTCATTGACCATTTCTGGCAGGTTTCCTTTACACTTATCCTTAAGATGGCATTTCTTCCTGTTGGCATTCCTTATTCATTTACAGACTTTATACCCTCTGAACTTCAGGTGGATATACCAAGAAAGCTTTAGCAGATATTCCCACACTCTTACATGAGCAAGCTGGGATGCAGCTGCTCCTGATCCAGACAGTGTCTGCCCTGAGTCAAAGGCACCTGACTCTTCATGTGCATGTCAGCCATATCCAGGCCTGTGCTTAGATAATCAGCTGGTGCTCAAAATGCTATAATCTATATACTTTCCTTGAAGACTTTTAATAAAACAGCATCTACAGTCAAAATTACAGAAGCAGACCAAGTCTGTAACTCCTTTTGTGCAGTCTCTTCAAACTCCCAACCATAAGTGTCTAGAGAATGTTCACACACCCCTTTTTGTCTGCTTGGCTGTACCATCTCAGCAGTTCTACTGAACAACAGCCTTACAGCTAATGATTCCCCATTCATTCCTTCTTCAATTTCTAGTCTGTAAAGAAATCTTTCAGCTTGCATGCTCATCTCATGAGTATGTGTGTGATTTTATGTGTATGTGTGAACATATGTGTCCTATTCATCTGTGTGAATATGGATGAATGTAGACAACTTTGCCTCCCACTTTGTTGGATACAATACCTCTTGTTCACTGGTGCATACACTGACGTTGCTGATCAAATTTTGTGAATGTTCTCTTGTCTCTACTTGCCATAGATCTCAGATATTTATAATCATGATGTATACAAGTGCTTTGTTGAGTGTTATGGAGTGACACTTAGTCCCTTCTTACTTATACAATCAATGCTGTATCGTTCTACTATCTTCCTACTCCATATCCTTTACCTGTCAAACCCAGACATGTTTTGCAATGGTGGACTGATCCATTTCATGTGCACACAATTTTACTGCCCTGTATTATCTTCAGTTCTGTTAAAACAGTGTAAATATTTCACTGCACTTGTTTTGTTTAGTAATAATAAAAATTATAAAGAATAATAACTTATTTCTTATAAATAAATATTAAAGATGGAGGTGGAAAGGACATTTGTTAAGGATCTAGAGAGTAACAAGAGTTAGTTAGCTACAAACAAGATATATTTCTATATGGATAAAACTATCAAGAAATTAAATAAAAATATTTCAAAATATCCTAAATGCTAAGCTACTTTCAAGATGATATAAATCAAATTACAACATTATCACTCTCATGTTTTTCTAAGTGGGAATGATACTAGGCTTTAAAGCAACTGGGTAAAAATATCGGAACAATATAGCTAATACTGAATATGTGTGCCCATAGGTACACCCTAATATGATCATAGGTACACTATACATTGGCTGCTACATGTGCCCACAAGTACATTCTGACATAAACAAAAACGGTGACAAATCCAGACAAAAACCAATGAATAGAACCAAGTTTCCATGTGGCCTGCTGAAATAGAAGGGCCATCTGACTCTGACTCTTGTAGTTGCTGCCACCCTGTCCCTGCTGTCATCTTAGGGATGAGAGAATAACTTTGAATCAATTCATTCTGCAAGACATCTTTGAATCTCAATATTCAGTTGAGCTGGACTCCCCTCCACAAGGCAACTTAGATGCTCAATACTTCTTGTCACTCTCAGGTCTGAGAACCTCCCCAAGCCCTACCCTCTTACTTTGATAATTAGGCATCTGAATAGGAGTCACATATTTTTTTTATACAGAAACTAGCATGAAGTTGCTAAAACACATCTTAAATCTTGTCACTTATTCTACAGAGTATGTAAAGGTCCCCTTGTTTCTATTCATATAGAAGAAAATGGTAAAATTCTCCCATTATCTCTAACTCCCAAAGGTACCTGGTCTCCTATTCTCTAAATCTATTTATAATATTTTTCTTCTACTCCCTCTATCTGAGTCTCATTGATATTCTATAAACATCCAGGGAATACTCCTGTCATAGGACTTTTATAATTGCTATTCCTCCTCCTGGAAGGAAGCTTCTAGATAGTCACAGGATTTGTTTCTTCATGGTCAGTCTTCAAATGGTGTTTTCTTATTGAGATTTCCTTGGGCAATCCATCTGGAAAATATTGTACGCATGCCCTCATTCTATCTTGTGCCCTCACTTCTTCCTTATTTCACACCTTGATTTTATTATTCACCGTGTATTATCCATTTGTTCTGGTAACCTACAGTCACTTTAATCCCCATGTAATTATGTTAGTTTTTTTTTTTTTTTTTTTTTTTTTTTTTTTTTTTGACTTTCCATTATTTGTTCATGGCTCTATGGAGGTGGGATATTTTGTTATGTTTATCAGCTTATCTTTAGGGTGTGTAACCATGATTGGAATGTCATAGATTCAGGAAATACCTGTGCCAGAGAAAATTCCCATAGAAGATGTAAGGGAACCTCACTTCTAGAGGATGACCATTGGAGAAGGTAAAGTGACCTGCTCCTCTAAATTTGCATGGCCTTTAGGAAATCACTTAAGTAAAAACAAAACAAAACAAAACAAAACAAAAAAAACCACAACAAAACCCCCTATCCTTTCTTCTTTTGGTTGAGCATATTAAGGAATGCATGTCTATTTGCATGTTCTTATACAGAATATTTGGAATGTTCTCACTGAATATTCATTGGTTGTAAAGGTGATGAATGTAAACCTTTCAGTTGGAAATCAGCAGTCATAGAAACATCAGGCCTTCTAAGTATATTGAAATGAATAGTAGGAAATTGTAACAATAGTAAGTTTTGTGGTATTTAAGATAGTTATTTTCAATTGTCAACCTGAGCAGTCAACTGAGAGGAGAGCATCAGGGCATGCCAGTGGAGATTGTTTTAATGGAGGCAAGTAGATACATCCATGATGGGTGGTATCCATGCATGGGATCCAAGACTTAACATAGATAAAACAAGCAGAGTCACTGCCCTCAGCACTATAGAGCTTTGACTGTGGATGTGGTGTGATCAGTTGCCTCAAGTTTCCACTACTGTAAACTTCTTTCCAGGATGGACTAATACCTCAAACTCAGCACCAACAGAAACCCTTTCTCCCAAGAGTTGATTTTGTTAGAGTGTTTTTTCAGAGCAATTTAAGAAAAGAAACTGTCGTGGTCATTCTTGTTCAGAAATATTTCTACACACAGACATGCATTCCTTATCATGCTCAAACAAAGACAGAAAGGGCACTTTTTTAATTCAGTGATTTCCTGCTATGCAAAAAAGTAGTTCACCTTGATTTCTCCAGTGGGTCAACCTAGGAAAGGGTGATTCCCTTACATCTATGGGAATTTTCCCTGGGACAGGCATTTCTTTCATTATGACATGCTTAAACACTATTTACTCTTATCACATGAAGACTGGACTTTGGACACACAGGTGTGACATGACAACTGGACTTTGGACACATGGGTGTGACATGACAACTGGAAGAACACTCCACTTGATTAATTTCGAATTGGGGTATTGAAAGGCATCCTCTGGTTGATTCCTTTTGCTCAGATGGCCTCATTATCTCCTGCTTCCTTAGCAATAGTAAAATAGCTTCTCACCTCCTTGTACTGCATTACTGTAAGTACTTAAATTTCATTTTCAATGAAACCCTGATTAATGAATATTTATGAGCATATCCCTGCAGTGTTCATTCAACTTGTAGTCGTCCCTTCACAGCAGGCTGCACTGTTACATTTTGCTGTTTATTGCTGAAATGTTAGCCACACAAATCGATGTCACTTAGGAAATACAAAAATAACAGTCCCTAGTAGAACATAGACATTTTCACCAGAGTTACCACCACTGATAGTGCAGGAAAATAATAAATAATAATAATTAGAATAATGGGCCCCACCTGGAGCAATATGAAATTTGCACTTTTTGATCAATGCATTGAAGTGTACCTCTCAGAGGGAAGAGGGGGTCTGAACTAAAACATTCATCATTCTCAAAGCATCAAGGGCAAATGCTTTGGGACATGGTACTCTCTTTTCACCAAAAGTACAACCTGCCACTTCTTTAAGCATCATCTAGAGCAGCTCTAGGGAGAAACACAATGGAGAAAGCTTATTGGATAGACATACATTATGCCACAAAGATCTGTTTCTTTGTAAAAGATTTGAGAAATGTTGAGTTGTTCTATTTCTTTTCCCTTCATTCTCTTTTCTTTATAAATGACAGTGATCATCTGCAAAATGTTCCATTCTAACTGTGGAATCAAAAGTCAGATCCCACTTAACCACTCAAGAAAAAGTAACTTCAATTAAATCTTCCAGTGGGTGGCCTGATTTATGATATTGTGTGGGCAATTCTGACAACCTGCCTTATTCTTTGAATTCCTTTAAGGTGAATATACAACTTAGCTGGTAATTTGCAGGAAAGAAAGAATATGCAAGAATGCAAAATAAATGATATCAGCCATATGGTGCCAGTGGTAAAGCTCTGCTGACAAGCAGGTAGTTGCTCATCTTGCAATTGCTACTCTTTCTTTGTGTCATTTGATGCTCTCATGAGGCATTCAACTATGCAAGTCACACTTTGCTGCCTTCCAAACAGAGTGAACTTATGAAGATTTGGCACAGGAAACATATCGAATGAGATATTTCTAATTATCAGCTTGTTAGAAGAATCTGGATTCAGTGTATGAACCTACATCTCCAGAAAATATAGCTGCTTTTAAGAATGGAATTGTATAAAACTAACCTTTCTAACTGGTCATTGCTTTTCAACATTCATTTCCTAAAACGGTACCCATGGACAGTCTATTTTATGGGCACCTCTTAATTTTTCTTCACTAATTGTGAGAAGAGAAATCAAGACACAAAAAAACAACCCCCCCCCCAAAAAAACAAACAAACAAGAGAGCTGTTTCATTTTCCCTGTATTAAAAAAAAATGTAACAGTGAAAATCATCTAGGAGAAGGCCTTCCAGTCCCCTGCTTACTTGCCTGGACTAAGATCCTTTGAACCTAACCTTCCTGCCTGCAGGACAAGCTTCAAGCTTCTTTCTTTCAAGCCAGGCTAGCCATAGTGCTGAAACACCTAAAGGGCAAAAGCAGAGCAGGGTGCACAGGTTCTGTTTTTCAGGTTTGGTAGGAGCTGAGCAAGGAAATATCCTTATGTTATTTGCAACATTAATCTACTGGTGGCAAAGCCTGAGATAACACAGGACCACATTCAGGTTGTTCTTGACAGAGTGTGAGCTGAAGCTAGCAGCATCCTTCTCAATGCTTTTTAAAAAAGCATCTTTGACAGGCAGGTATCTTTTTTTTCCCCCTCAAATGACTAAAAAATTCTCTTAAAGTCTTTCTAGGCATTTTTTTTAAAATTAATGAATCATCTCATTTTTTTATTATTTAGAAGTCTAGGATAGGGGCTTGGGAGATGCCTTAGTAGTTACCAGCATTTGAGGCTCTTGTACAAGATCTGGGTTTGGTTCCAAGAACCCAAAAGTGGCTCAAAACTGCCTGGGGATATAGTTGAAGGTAATCTGGTGCCCTCTTCTGGCCTGTGGGAGCACCTGTATAAGTGTTACACATACATACACATGAAATTAAATAAACAACTATTGTTTAAGATCTTCTATAATTTAATAGCACAACTGACAGTTCTTATCTATTTTAACTTCTCTTTCCAAACTCAGCGCTGTTATAGACCTAGACACGTGGGGTGGAGTTCCATGTATCTCTCCTGGTCCTGTATTCATTTGCAGAGCTTCTGCTGCAGTTTTCCAAGTAGAGAGAAGTATAGAAGGGATAGAAAAATAGGAGAATACTCCTGGCCCTCTCAGTGGGTGAACATCATTTAAGAATTTGTCTGTTTTAAGGCCCAGGATTTTGAGTAGTACAGTACTTACCTAACATGCCCAAGGTCCTGGTTAAACACCCAGCACTATAAACAAATTAAAATAACAAAAAGAACTGCCTTATTTTAATATTTTGGAGTCGGTGTGATCACAGTACTTTTTTTTGGGGTGGTAGCAAGAGCCTTGAAACCTGTGGAGAGCAGGTAGGAGAGTAAACATTATTGGCTGCAACTGCTTTATTTGCAAGGTACTATGAATGCTTTATTTGCAAGAAGAGGGATCCCAGGTGTTTAAACCTAAAATTTGGCCAAGAGGATATGTGACTTTCTTAAAAAGGACAGAGGTGAGGTTTTACTGTTACATGTCCCAGGGTGTGCCTGACTGAGCAATTCATACTTCTGCTGGTCTCAGGATGAGCTTTGGGATTTAAGATTAGATTTTCTGGGGTTGTACTCCTCTTTACCTAACAATTATTCCAGGCTGTTTTTTCCCAGTCACATGTGCCCCAGAGGAACCAAATAAAAATTTAGAACTTTTGACATAGATATATTTCCCATATTCCAAAAGAATGAAACAGGCAATAATTATCTATCTATCTATCTATCTATCTATCTATCTATCTATCTATCTATCTATCTACCTATCTATCTATCTATCTATGTACCTATATATAATAGATATAGAGACAGATACAGACACAGATATAGATATATCCATCCCAATGTGGGAATACAAATGAGCCTGACAAGATGCATGGTCAGTATGAAAATTAAAAGTTCTCCCATGATCAGGAAAGCAACACTCAAGCTGTGGATATTCAACTGCCACAAAGTTAACAGAGTGGAGAACACTAGATGTGCAAACAGCTAAAGTGGTTTTGTCTAAAGAACATTGCTTTCAGGATTAATGGGAACCGTGAGTGGAGACAGACTATTCAAATCCCAGTAAGGTATATGATTGTAAAACTCAATATTGATTCAGAGCAGGGGGAGGGGAGACACTTGTTCCTTTCTTTCAGTAGCTGCTCTCAATTCAGAATCGGAAAGGAAGTTATAAATTATGCTTCTATTTTATGATTAGAAATAGCAAATGACTAAGCAAAACAGTATGATGTAGACATGATGTTGAAGAGACATGGGAGTTGGAGCAGGAGGTGGTTCAACTGAACAATATCCTGCAGTGGCAATTAGTACAATGGATTGTGTGTCTCAGAACGCATAGAGGGGGCCTTTGTGGTCATGAGTAATCATATCAGTGATGCAGGTGTTTTTCTTCATAAGCAACAGAATAACAAAGAAAATAGACAGTTTTAATTAATATAATTTTACTGTTTTGAACTTTTAAACTTCTGCAATCATCTAGAAAGTTTTCGATTAGAGTACATGGAAGCAAGGCCTTTGGACTTTTTTCTGCATACTCTGAGTGTAATGAAAGGGACTGCAAGGATAAGTAAGTGAGTAACAGTTAAAGAAGTACTGAATAACACATAAATTTCAAGAAATCCATGCATTCTAATAAAGTGAGAAATGAGATCAAGAAAATGTGCATATTATTTAAAAGAGAAACTTTTAAATGCAGTGTAATGTGTCTTCTAATCTGTTGCTTTATAATATAAGCTGTCCACATGAATATATTTGAAAACTTCTTACTTCACCCATGATATATACGCACTAAAATGCAGACGGTCACTGGGGCTTGCTTGCCAGCCAGTCTCAAGAGGATGGCAAGGTCCAACCCCAGAGACAGAGGCTATCTGGAAAAAAAATAAGGTGGAAAGAGACTGGGTAAGACCTGGCAGGGAGCTTTGCACTCATGAGCATGGATGCCCACACCCCAAACAAACCCACAAATCAACAGAGCAGAATATAGTGGCTCCACTCAACAGTTATCTCTGTCACGCTCGCCATTTGATGGAGCTGGTTTGCCACATAGAAAATCCCTATGATCTGAAAAAAATTAATGAACTATAAAAGTGTTTTAATGCCAAAATACGTATCAAAATGTGAACATCCTCAATGAACATCAGTGACTTATGTTCATTATCCAAGTACAACTTCCTAAAATGTCACATTTTAATTAAGTGCTTAAAGTGGATTACATTATTAACATTTACAAAAGGGAATTTTCTAATGTAGTAAACAGTGTCTTAACTAATATCCTTGTATGTTCTCCTCCCACTCTCTTCCCCATCCAAAGACTAAAATTTTATTCTGTTCCAAATGTCTATGTATTTCTGCTATAATTTATTTTTTTAACAAAAATATTATGTGGCCAAAGGAAAGAAATTAAATATCATATACTTAATTTTTTTAAACAAATTCTGCATACTTATTCCATAAAACGTGATTGATATGAACATGTATTATTCAGTTACAGCAAAGTTGTAATTTTGGAACAGGATGATTCCTTGGAAGCTATCAGATGTCAGCAGTTTTTAAACAATTTGCCCACACAGATTCTGAAAGAGGATATCTTTAAAGTATGTAGTTCTATATTCTCACTATATAAAAAGTTTTAATACTTGAAAAATTACTAATTATTACACACAGTACTTAGGCAGGATAACGTATTTTAAAAACAGTCTCATTATTTGAGTTAACAGATTCTAAAGATTTATATTAATTGAATACCCAGGGGCTTATAGTTCAAATAAAATGTATCAATAGGTCTGTGCCACTAAAATGTTTATACATTAAACTTACATTTTTATGTCTTTCATGGTATTCTACTTTAGGAAAATAAAATATTTTTGTTGAAAATAGATCTACAAATTATGTCTTTATAATTTTTCATATATATATATATATATATATATATATATATATATATATATTAAATCAAGAGATTCCTAAGGACATGAGACTCTAAGTGTTACTATACATTCATTAAGTATCAATAAAGTATTAAGCTTTATTAAGGTTTCAATCTAGTTATTATGGATAAATTCTTTATCCAAAATTTGGTACATTTGATAATTCTTACAAATAAGAACAGTATTAAAAATAATATATTGATGAGTGGATATTATGTTTTGTCTTCAGTTTTTGTATGCATATTGAAACTTTAATTTTTATAATAAATACTATTAGTATAAACCTTAAAGATAGTTTTTATTTTTATAGATATTGGACCTCAGACAATGAATTCACTTAACCTATGAGAAAATGCACTGTTATGTGGATATCATTTAATTCTTTGAGCTACTTCCTACTGTACCTAGGTCACCAGAGACACTGCTCATAAATCCCGCATACCTGTGTCTCATCTGCTACCCAACTCGTGTTGCCTTCATTTTTGAGAAAAACTGAGAACTAGGAGTTAACTATCCATTCTCCCTTCAATACAAGCACATTGTTTTAAACTCTTTAGTAGTTTACTGATGATTGCTTATTTGAGTTTCTTTGTTAGAAATATTTCAAAGAGCTCATGTGAATTGACACTGGGAGGAAGGGTGAGGGAGGAGCGCTGGGAGGAAGGGTGAGAAAGGAGACTTGGGAGGAAAGGTGAGGGAGGAGTGCTGGGCAAAAAGGTGAGGGAGGAGCGCTTGGAGGAAGGGTGAGGGAGGAGACAGCTAGTAATATTACAAAGTGTGCAAGTGTAGAATTATAATGAAAACCATTAGACTGAAATTTTAATATATGCTAGTAAAAGTTTCATAAAGCCCTGTAATATTGCTGGAGTATTTTAAGCTGTTTTACTCTAATGATGACACTGTCTGAAATAAGATCTCTGGCTACATGATAATTTTTCCATATTGAGATTTTGTTAATATGCTGGAACATGTGAATGCACTAATACTTTTAAAGTTGCTTTGCAGTGGTGACTTCTTCAGAGGCAATTGTTGTACATATTAACAATCTACACTTTCAGTGTTTCTTCTCTTCCATTTTCTTCTTGCCTTTATGCTTGTGGTAAAAACTGCATTGAAGCAATGGGCTTACCCTTGAGCCAATTTCCATCTCTTCTCCCAAAGATCTATCTCTCAAACCATCAACACATCACCGAATTTCTAATTGCTAAAAACTATTTCTAAAATTATTATATTCTTCTGTGACACAGATCATATACAGCTTTAGCTCTGTGACTTAAATTATTCATTTAGTGGTTTTCCCAAAAACCCTTTAATACATAATTCACTTCAGTTGCCTTTTGAGTAAATGCATATCTAGAAATTTATTTTTCTGTATTACATTGACAATAATTTATCGCTATTATCATTGTAATATAATTTGCCTCCCTCTTCCTTTTTATTTGAATATCATGAGTTTATTAATGAAAACTGAAAAATATATATCATCATCTATATGCAGTTATTATTTTAGGTTGGAGTGGTCTCTCCTGCCTATAGTTGGAAGGTTGAGGCTGGAAGATTAGGAGAAGCTACTGTGGGCTACAAAGTGAGACATCATCTCACACAAATGAGTCAGGATGCTGATAATATATTTCTAAATGCACTACCCTGGGTCAATGCATCTAATTTTCACAAAGATGATCTATAACTGATAAAGTCAACGACTGGAGAGATCCATGGAAATCATCCATATCCATTGAAAGACATTAACTAATGGTCAGCCTTAGAAAAATGCATGCAAGTAATAGGCAGGCTTGAACAGATTGGATTTATGTGTTTAGGGGCATATGTGTGTATAAATTATAAATGTACATATCTATGTAGATGTATATGTCCACAACAACAGTGAAGGAGAAAATGGGCCATGAATTTGAAGAAGAGTAGGTAGGGTAAAGGTGAGGAGAGTTTGAAAGAAGAACAGGAAAGGAGAAATGATGTATTGGTATTATAATCTTAACAAATAAATAGTATATAAATAAAATAATAAAGAAACCCTGTAAATCAGTTTGGTCCTGACATAACCAGTGTTATATTTAAAATGATATAGAAAAAATATTCTACTTAGAAATTGAATGACAGGCAATATGCCCTCTGTGGGTAAGTCATATATGTATATACTAATAATATACATTATATAATATAGTATTGTATATATTATATATAAAACCAATGTATATTATATCAACATATATTTCATAAAATAATATGTATATTCTATATGATACCAATAATTAAGTTATTACATATAATATAGTAATACATATGTATATCTGTATTAATTTCTAATTGAAATCCAATCCATCACCCTGAATGCCATGTGAATTCAAATTGCTTTGGAGAATTTTTAGATTTAGTTCATTTATATTCTCAAAATTTAAATATCTTACAAAGTAAGTTGGAAAAGAAAGTTAATGTAAATCAACAAATGATCTTGAAAGTCAAGTATATCTTTTAAATTCTAATTTACTTTTAAGTTGTAGTTTTTGAAACTAGAATTCAATGTTTGAAATTACAAGCTCCTATAACTTTAAATATGTTCCAATGCTTATCAGAAAGTGGTAAGAAACTGGAACAAAGAACATAAACTGTTCTATCATTCATTTATCTGTCTATCATCTATATATTTATATATGTGTTAATCATGTATGTATGTATATATGTATATATCTTTCTATGTAAATAAGCACATGGATGTATATTATATGTTTATATTATATATCATATATACTTTATAACACATCATACATAATATATTATGATACTGTGTGTAACAACATATATATATGTATATATATATATATATATATATATATATATATATATATATATATTAACTAAGAACTGGAGTAATATTTGCATGCATGAATCTAGTTATTTGTGGTGGTGGGTTGGGTGTTGGCCTACAGGTCAGAGCACTACCTGCAGGAGTTGACTCTCTTCTTCTATTACATGTATCCCTAGAGTTTACCCACTCAGCAATCCTGCCTACCCAGTCATTCTTTTTGAAATGTGAATGATCATATTCTTTTTCACCAATTCAATTTCACCCTCTTGGTACAATTAATATTTAAGCAATGCTTCTATTCTTCTCTATATTAGTCTTTCTCTCTGTAGTAACTACTGTGCTAGAGTTTGACATAATTTTCGGAGTGTACATTAAAGTAACAAAACTCCCCAAGCACCTGTACTGACACACTGTAAGGTGGTTGTTTGGACACTCCATTAGAGGGTCTGGCACTGCTGTGGGAAACCTGGAAGGCCTGCCATCTCCTCTAGTCTGCAGCTGCTGTCTCATGTGCCTTGCCTTCGCTGGCCCTCACTAAGGATAGCGTTTTCTCAGGCCATGAGGCCAGCTAAGCTTTTGGATAAATTAGAACACACTTCTAAGTTCTAGTTTGGTCAAATTCAAGTTCTCTAATGAACAACCCCCATCTCCTCTTTCCACGCATATTTGGAACAGCCTTCACTAGCATATGTAGCTTTACATTTATGGTAAATAAATTAATGCTGAAAAGTTATTTCTTTGGCAGGCAGTAGGATTAACTGGGCATCATACTGAATTCTATCACAACATCCTTCCTGTGATTATAACATTATCTCCAAGGAAGTTTTACATGCATTTAAGTATTTTATAATAAATATTACTATATAGCTCTATTGCAATTGTAAGCCATGGCCACAAGTCTCCTTAAATAAGACTTATTTAGTCTTATCCTGTAATACCATATCAGCATTCAGGAGCTGAAGGCATTCAGATCAAAAGTTCAGGTTCATTTTTTGCAAAGTATCATGTGACAGGTTGTCTCAAAGACAAGTACTACAAGAATATAGTAACCTGTGTTTTAATATCAACCCACATTGGAGACCCCATTAACTGTATCAACAGTGGGTGACTAAAGGTAAGCAGATTCAAACATTTCAGAATCCTATGACAGTATTAAAAACCATCAGACAGTTTTCACTGTGTGTTACACACTAACACTCCAGCATTTATGTGAAGCACTCCTCTGATATTACTCTCGTTAGAAACCTCAATGAAAACGCAAGTTGCCACTCAAGCTAAAGATAAAAATCCTGAGAAGAAGGCATACTTGGGATTGCTCCTTGGTAAAGAGCAAAGTCTTTATAGAACTTTCTGCTAAAGGCCACTATCTAGAATCTGGTGCCTAGCTCCCACAGTATTTACTCCCTGGAAAGAGTGATTCCAACACAAGAAATCAGAGAAAAGCAGGAAATTCTGGTGTTTGCTTCAAGTGTGAACATTAAGGTGAGAGTAGAACATGTAGCCCTGCAAACTACACAACCTATAAAGGAGTAGAATATAAGACATGTGGTCTAGGTAGACAGTAAGGCATGTGGGAACTTCTACCTTGGAGTCACAGAGGAAAGGAAAGGTTATCAAGCTGGGCCCTTTAACCTTTCAAGTTCTCTCTTGTTCCCAGCAGGGGTACAATAGCTCACAGTGCTTATTCACATGGTAAAGTTGAAAAAATTTTGTTCTCTTTTAATCATAGTTAATAGTTAATACCAACAATCAGAAATGAGACCTGATCTGCCTGATTAGTTAGAAAGAGGATACAATCTGCCTTCTTGAAACACTGTTGAAAAGTTTGGTTAGATGGCATTCAAGAGCAAAACATTTCTTCCCTGCTGATACACACTTCACTCCTCTGAACTGTCAAGTGTAAACAATGCTTTTATCCTAATTTGTTTTACTCTGACATTCTTGTAGACAGTTATGTTGGAATATAAATGAATTGATTATGTCTTCCATATGCAAAGGTGCTAGTTACTCATGAAATGGAAGCTAGGAAATCTGAATTTCTTTTCTGATAGGAAATCTATTTCCATTGATTTATTCACAGGCTGTTACAATATACCTCTTGAGATCAAAAGACAGCCTTAGGTTAAAAATGCAATCTGTTATTGTGCAATGGAATCCAATTAGTGTTCGCCTGTGAAACTTGTATGCATGATCTTAACTTAGTTAAAATGGTACCCAAACCAGCCAATCTAGTAGGTGAGGGTCAAACTGTAAAATTTTGTGTGTGTGTGTGTGTGTGTGTGTGTGTGTCCAAGATAGAGTGAGAGACAGACAGAGACACAGAGAGATAACCACAGTTATTTTCAATTGCACTAATAATTTTAGGCTACACGAGGATTACAAAGATTGCTCAGGACCTCAGAGAACAACTAGTCTTCCAGAGGAACAGGATTTACTTTCTATCATTCACCCGACTCCTAAACCCATCCGAAACTCTAGTCGCAGCAAATGCAATGCGTTTTGCAGCCCTTTGAGGGCACAGCGTGCAAGTGATGCAGACATACATACAGGGAAAACAACCACATACATCAAATAAAATACACCTCCAGAAATTTAAAAGTCACAATGATTTTATGTCACTCATACCACAGTCTGAAGCTGGCCTATCATATGATCAATATCCTCACACAATGCATGGTCCTCACAGCTTCAAGACAAAACCAACATAATGGAAGCAGTTATCGACTTAGTGAACAGGGATCCCTAGAACTGACCTAGCATTAGCGAGAGGAGCTGTTATGAGAGCATTTAAGTTATTACAGTCAACACAGGACTTTATGAATACCATCTTCAGTAGTTTAGTCAGTATTGACTCATGCTGCTGGAGTCTCTCACTGTTTGTCTTTGCAGCCCTGTGCTGTCCCTTTTACATAGCACAATTCATACACTCAGACATGTTCCTTACCAATTCTCTATTTTTTGCCTTGTGAGATAAGAAGGTATTTGTGGAACCTGAAGTCTGTTTCAGCATAGCCTAAATTGTTGCCTAAATTCTTTCCAGAAGAGGTGAAAGAAATCCAGAGTTTGCACAGGAATTCAGGGGTCTTCGGGATTCAAGAATTATTCCTGCAAGCATTTACTAAAGGGTTGATATCTCTAGCTAAAACAGCCACCATGATTAAGCCTCCCATTTTAGATCAATGAGACAATTAAGAAAATTGTCTTTTGGTGCCTAGAGAGTCAAAACAAAAGCCCAGAGTTCTAAATTCCATGAGATCTGTTAAGTTTTTAGTGAGTGTGAACACAGCAGCCATATTGGAGACTAGACACTATTTCTTTATCATAGTATTATATGCAAGACTCAGACATAACTTTGCATTTCAGGCCGAAGGACAGGACCCTCATAAAGAATAAGATGGAATTTCTACTGTGCTCAAAAAGATACAACTTCAGTTTGTAATTTTCTCAGTGTATGTATTTGTAGTAATGACAAATTTACCAGTCTCTCCAGTTAAACTGAACATTTTATCATGGTTAAAAGTAGATAGGTAGAGAGAAATGTAGATAATAAGAAATCAAGTATTTTCCTTTGGTTCTTGACATTATATGCCTGACATAAGGTGCTCATAGAGTGAAATGTAGCTAGCACTTGCCTTCATAGATAAGAGCACCTCGACTCTAACCCATGTGGCTAGGATTTTGAGCACAATTGTCAGCCATTACTGAGGACCTGCCCCACAGCCTTCATATCTGTCTTATTCACTTTTTGGAAGTGTTCGGTCAGCACTGGGCTTTGCACTCAGTTATCTGCCACATAAAAAAAACTCATCAGGTGAATCACAGATCTTCTGGTTTATGTGGTCATTAGGTCCCACTTTAAAACCAGTTTCTGTCACATGAAGATACTATAATACAAATGCAGCTACTCTCAAGGGGGTAAAGCTCAGCAACCTGAAATTCAAATATGATTTACTCAAAGTGCTAGCCATATCTCTTTATCACAGAAAATTATGTTCACTCTAATATTCTACTTACACTCCTTGGTGCACAAACTGTATTTCTCCTATACATAGATGACTTCCTTTTGATCCTTCTTATGTGTAATGAAATACCAGCTCAGCTACACTTTAACTTACCTTTGCCTCTGAAACCAATCATCTTTGATAAATAGGTGCTGTTTTATTTACTTCTTTACTTTTCTCTTTTTTCTTTCTTTTTCCTCACCCTTCCTCTTTTTTGAAGTGCTGTCTCATATATCTTAGACAGAATTGGAACTCAGTAAGAGCTAAATGTGACCTTGATCTTCTGATTTTCTTGGTATTAAAAGCATGGCCTGCAGAACTTGGCTTATATGGTACTGAGAAACTAACCAGTGGCCATTCAGGCACTTTCTTTGACTGAGCTCTATCTCCAGACTCTGAACTTAAGAAAGAAAAAAGAAAACCAATCAATGAACCAACCAAACAAACAAAAACAGGCTTTTAATGGGTTTACTCATTCTAGTATCTGAATATGAGTGAAAATCATCAAAGAAGTCCTTCCTGTCAACCACATCTTTTATTACATTTTTAGCGCAAAAGATCATAGACCTTGTTAGAGAGTTGTACTTTAGCATAGAACTTGGAATTATATTATTCATTTTTTTATTTCTTCAATTTGGAGGATGCTTTAGTTTTTCTGTCACAGGGATATATATATATATATATATATATATATATATATATATATATATATATATATATATATATATATGCTGTAAGTACATTTCCATTACAAGCATGAGTTTACCACTTCCTATGTTTAGTTTTCATTTGTATGTTCTTCAAAGGTAGGTTATAGATGTCGTTCTGAGAAGTGCCACACTGAGCACTCGAATGCTTGGGTCCTATAAGCCAACCTTCAGCACACAAGGTTTATCACAGTCTAGTCCACATGCAGCACAGATCATGTTGGGTCTCTTTTATAAATGTGGAAAGTAGAAGTCCGTAGCTATATAAATACTTCCCTAAGGGCACTCAGCA
Source organism: Micromys minutus (assembly GCF_963924665.1). NCBI lineage: Eukaryota > Metazoa > Chordata > Mammalia > Rodentia > Muridae > Micromys > Micromys minutus. Next base: position 25,904,028 of record NC_137984.1, read on the forward strand.
AACCAAGTGGCAAAGGCAGGATGTGAAAATCATACATCTGACTCCATAGCTCATTCTCTCCTGTATCACAGAACTCCTTGTTCCTTGGAAGGTCTGTGAGAAAAACAAATCCCAAGTGTAGAACATTTGAAACTAAGAGTGTAAGCATCTCTGTGGTCCCTGTTACTTGCCAATCAATGAAAATAACAGTGAAAGAAGACACCAAGAAATACGGGGAAAGCGATTATCTAACTTCCCTAAAGGTATCTCCATCTTCATGATCCAAGGATGCATTGTCAGCCTCCGTCTGTCATGTTTGTAAAAAAATTATAGGCAAGAAAATTTAGTTACAGGCTTAAGTTTCATCCAACTAGATCTCTTGTGTTCTCAGGGAAAATATTAGAAAAAGAGCTGCACAAAATTTAGCAACTTGTAAATAAATATTACGATGATAAAAGATTTAAATATTTGTTCGGCAAGGATGGAGTCCTTAGTCAATAGAGGAGCACGTATTTAATCTGTGAATAAATAAGGAGCCTTTGTGTCACAAAAAATTGGAGGGATCTCTTTAGCCAGAATAAAAATAAACGTCAAGGAGACAAAGGGCTGCTTTCATGGCTTGAGATAGACTATTATTATTATGCCTTTTCAACAAGTATCAATGCTCCTTCTTCCTTTTCACGGGAAACAGTGCAACCTTTGCTGAACTGACAGTCAGTTAGAGCCAGTCAACAGAAACAGCTTTGGATCACGTGACATGCAGAGCCCTTGTTTCCATGGCAACTGCACTGTGATAAATTAGCCTGTCTACACTAAGTACTTGGTTTGCCTACATGCCCTATAAGGTGCCGTTTTGATAGTCTCCTTGACAGCTTTGAGCTAATCTCTCACTCAGCCTTTCATCAGGCTTGCTAACATTTACATATATTGAAGGCAAGAAAAAGAAAATTAACGTTTTGATGCGTTAGATATGTATGTCAGTCCTTCTGGATGATTATCATATTTAAGGAGAAGTCATACAATCTTATGAAGTTGGATCGTTGTTTAGATTCTGTGTAAGATTAATCTGATTCATTTCTCATTTTGGCTCCTTACATAATATCACTTAATAATTGAGACAAATTACTAGGTTTTGCAAACTTGGAGCAAAATGTTAACTATAAAAGCACTGGAGCTTGTAATAGCTTAAATAATCACTTTTAAAATATTACATTTTATTGTTTGGGAGTTTCTTTTTAAGTGAGATTATATTGGAAGATTGTAACAAAGTGTTTCCTTTTATTTGTATAGTTTATTTAAAACTGGGTTTCTCTAAATAGTCTCATATATTCATATTTAATGAGACACACATATTGGCACATGGAATATAATGAAACATTGTGTTTTCAGGCAATGTCCATAGATTGTTTATGGATAATCAACATTATTGATTTTACAAAGGGCTGTCAAATTAGAAAGATGTTTTACAAATTGTTTTTTGAATTCTTAATGTTTCTCACTTGTTATCATACACTTTTACAGAAGAAGAGGGTTATCTGGGATCAGCAAAATAAAGTTTGTCAAACTGGCAAGGGGACTAAAAATGGCAAAAGTTAGAAACCTAATAGCTAACTCCTGTAGGTAGTTCTTTTATAGTTCATCATTGTCAAACTTATTTCCTTTTCCAATAATCAAGAACATAAATGTCCACAGATTATGTATATTTGCTAGGAATACTATATATTATTTATCAAAATTGAGGAATTCTGTAATCTTAATATGGTCTGTACACCATACATGATAAAATTGTTGTTGATTTTGCATAAATATAGACAATCTTGAAAAGGCATGGTTCTATGACTTGGGTTTTGAATACATCTTAGAAAAACCACATAATTAGGCTCAAATCCCAGTTTCTGGAACCATTGGAAGGGAAAGCTCAAAGGTGTAAGAGTTGGAATGTTGACAAAGCACAGATATCATTGAGGAAACCTTCCTATAATTGGTGTGAGAACTCTAGTCCATAATTTCACCTTGAGGCAATGTTGTCATTTGTCACATGTCTTCATAAAATGTTCTCATTTGTCACAGGAACAAGTGACAGAGCCAATGCATTTCTAATGAAATCTCTGAGTTCTTGACAAAAGCAAAAAATAAACAAACCCACAAAATAAAAACAAAAATAAAACAAAATTACCCTTTCCCTATATAAATTGATTTTTGTCAAAGCAATGAAAAACACACTTCTGCAGCTAATCAAACTATAAGTTATAGTATAGAACTATACAATTTATTCTTTCATTTTAGTGCCTGTGTGAGGAAATAAAAGGACATTTGTTTTACTGCAGAATAAAATAGCAGAATTATCAAAAGGTCAAATTTCAGACCTGGAATATTATTGCCACCAGAATGGGTAGTGAAGATTGTTAACTAATCATTAGCATGGACAGTGGCAATTGTTACATAGTAACTAGAATGGGTAGTGGAGATTGTTAACTAGTTAATAGAACAGACAAAGAAGATTGTTAACTTGTTACTAGAATGTGCAGTAAGGATTGTTAACCAGTTAATAGAATGGACAATAAAGATTTTTAACCAATTTATTCTTAGAACAGAGTGTTTGTCACTATCTGTAGGTTTGACAGTTTTCAAGTCCTTTTCTACTCAAGCATAGTTCATGGGTATGCAACAAACCCAGAAACACAAAGGGCATGGTGAAGGCCTACCCTACCTGTGATGGTGAAGGCCTACCCTACCTGTGATGGTGAAGGCCTACCCTACCTGTGATGGTGAATGTCTACCCTACCTCTGATGGTGAAGGTCTACCCTATCTGTAATGACATAGAAACTGCATTTGAGCAAGGTCTCAGTCCAGGTGATAAGTTGCACCAGGTGATAAGGTACACCTGCATTACACCTCAGCCACTGCACCTTCTGCCAACTCTTTCAGAAGCAAAAAGAGAGCTGCATAGACCAGCATGTAGAGAGGATGAAGTAAAGCATGACACATCTTAAGTCTTCTACATGGCAGGTCAAGTTTCATAAATAATGTCCACAAGACAATTATGAGTCATGCAGGATGAAGGGAAGTATCTGGAAGGTCTGCCTTGAGTATTCTCTCTTTAAATATCAAAGTAGAAAAATAATACAGTGAAGCAATGACATTGACCAGCAACGATTAATGGTCTCAAGTAAGCTGCTTAATTATAAAGACCATACAAGATTTTGAGACATGAAATTGTAGGACACAAAGGTATTTATTTGGCAACACGTCTCTCTCTCTCTCTCTCTCTCTCTCTCTCTCTCTCTCTCTCTCTCTCTCTCTCTCTCTCTCTCTCTGCCTCTCCCTCTCCCTTTTCCTCTCCCCCTCCCCATCCCCTTCCCTCTCCCTCTCCCCTCCCTCTCTCCTGAGAAAGGTCCTCAGCATGAGATACTTCTTGAGACAGACCTCTGATTAGGAACAATGCAAAAAAGTCTCTAAGTACAACTTATAACTGAGGAAGAGAAAGTCCATAACTCCCAATTTACTAGCCAAGTGCAGAGTTAAATTTAACTTTTCTCAGCTTTTCTTTTCTGGATGACGAATCTTATTATATTGGACTTTTTGTCTTAAATATGCTGCCTCTCTTGTCTAATCTAAGCCTATTTACTCATTTACTGAGACGTCCTGACTTTTTCATTATCTAAAACATCAAAATAATCCTGCTAGTCATTTAACAAAGGTGTGTAATACCATGAAAGATGAGGAAGGAGTGCACATCTGAGTATTTCACTGGTGGTAAGAAGTACTTTGTGGACCAAATACTGACTCTTTAGGCTCTGACTATAGACTACTTGGCACTGGCCTGTCTTACTATCACATTGTTTTCCTTTAGATAAATTAATAAGCCTAGAAACAACCATTCAGTTTGCCAAACGTTCTTACTACAATGATTGTGTGGACATTAAAAATTTGTTAGCAGAATTCAAAATGAAACAATATTTATTGTTTCAAAATCAGACCATGTCAACAAATCAAGTCATTTTTATTTGTCTCCTTTACTTTCATTTTCAAGAGGCGTTTTTTACAAATACAATTTCAATGATGACATCAATAGTAATGGCCCTTGGCTTTGCCAAGCCCACAAATACTCAAAGATAGCTCTACTAATTGGCTTCTGTTTCCATTAAGGGCCAACTCTGCATAGAAAACCTTTAAATCAGCATAAGCAGGTGGTATTATATTAGTGGGTATAAAATGATGGGCAGAAATCACCATGTTTCCTTTTAGGTAATTGGGCTGTTTAATATAGAAAATGTACTAAATTACCCAGAACCCTTCTTATATAGCTTTTTCCTATTCTTAACTTTTTCTTTAATATGAAGTACTAAAAGTAAATTTATGAGGCTTATAGAGGCAAAATTTTTGTGTTGCTCTTTAAATCTAGTATACAAGCTATTTTCAAAGCACATTTTTTTTTTGCTCCATCACCAAAACTTTGGGTGGATGGGAAGTACTTTGCAAAGACATTTTGCATCTTGATTCTCTAATGAACAGTAGTGAATTGGTGATCAATAAATGAGCACAATATTCTCATTGAAATCAAACCACCTTTAGCATTAGAATTTGAATAGTTTTATTATATTACTACATATATATGATTTCCTGTCATACACTTCTCTATATATCTTTGACTAAAATTCTTCTGTAAATATTTTTATAGAAGTTCTTCATTCTCTTTGATCTCTAGTAGTCCATCAAGTCAAAGCAAAACAACACAAGGCTGACTTACATACTTTCTTACTTTCTTTCTTTTTTTTTAGAGAGATAAGCACTTTAATATTTAATGCAACAAAAATTTTAGAAGCAGAGTCAGGGAAGAAGGGTGGATATGCACAATTTGAACAATGCATGCAACTATTTAACATTCGCCGTATTCACATGACAGTCAAACCCTGGGCTGGATTCAGGATCTTCTTTTCCAGAACATCATTATTTCCTGTTATGGAACAACCCTGAAGAGTTATACAGAGAAGTCAGGCAGGGAACACCAATATACTAAGATTTTTGCCAGAAGCTGGAAAGAACCCAGATGTCTTTCAGTAGATGTATGGATACAAAAATTGTGGTACATTTACACAATGGAGTACTACTCAGCTATCAGAAACAATGACTTAACCAAATTCTTAAGAAAATGGTTGCATCTAGAGAATATTATCTTGAGTGAGATAACCCAGTCACAAAAGAACAGACATAATAATATACACACTTTCTAAGATACTACATTGTTTTGTTGTCACACTGACCTCTCTAGGTGAATGAGACAGAATTCAAGTCAACTTGAAGATTGAAAATGAAGGAATGGGAAAGCAGATTTGTGTTCTTGACAATAAACTGTATACTCCAGGATGCTATGGATACCATGAATAAATGAAAGTAGTTGCCAATATTTTAAGAGATGTCTCAGAGCAGTGATAGTACAAATTCCACAGCATTTTTTTCTCTGTTAGGAAGCCATTGACTCTTGCCCTGATAACCCTCTCAAATAGGAGTGGACCAATTGCTCTTGGTGGCATTTCTTTCTAATGAAGCAAAACCTTGGGATTCTTAAGTTTTGCATCATTCCTGAATGCTGAGCTTGGCCAGAGGCAACAACATGTAGATATTTCATGGACCATTTCTACCTCTTCAGGTTTTAATGATGTCTATGCTCAGAAGATGGGCAAGACCTTCAACTCTTCCTAGGGGAGAAATGGCAAGAGCTATCGAAGAAGATGGTTTACAATTTTCTTAGTATTTGAAGGTTTCAAAGACCTTTTCAAGCAGTTATTAATTAATCAAAGACATTCTTAGCATGGTGGATATTCTTAATATTTAATAAAGAAGAACAGGAAAGAAATAATGTGTCATGAAAAAAGGAAAATTTGAAATGCCCTTAAAAATGAGCTACTCTTTGCCCTGTGGTAGAATTCATAAAACAGGTACAATATATCAAAGTATGTTTTTAATAAATGGTATGTTAGTTGGGTGCATGGCAGTGGTGCAATGATTTGAATTTTAAGGAGCATAGGTAATACCCCTTTATATCTCTGTATCCAGTTATGAAATAAGCGTACAATAAGGATGTAGGCTTATCAACTATTGGTATATCATAAAACATTTTATCAAATACCTTTGGAATCTAAAGTAGCAGAAATCTGCTTGCAGTTCATTACCAAAGAATCTAACACCTGCTAATTGTCTCTAGATAAGTGACACTGAAAATGCTCTATCCATTTTCTTCTACTATAATTTAAACGTTTTGAATTGATAGCTTCATCCTGATTGAACTGCAAGGCTGAGATATGGTTTGGTAAGTAAAGGAGCTGGCCAATAAATCTGAAGGCCTAAGGTTCAATCCTGACATAAAGGCACTCACACCAACTGCATCCCTGACACACACACACACACACACACACACACACACACACACACACTCACTCACACAAAAGAGAAATTAAATATTTCTGTAGGGAAAGGGAACACCAATACTTTTATATTAACATTGTACCAGAGATAAAACTTTACTAGAATATGAAATTCGATGGGTTAACTGGGTAGAGAAGGGAAGGATACCTTCAAAGTTAGTGTTAAAGAACAACATTGTCTAGCACAAAGAACACTCAGACACTGGAGTAAGGCAGTGACAAATTCAAGTCGTGACTCTCTCCTAACCTCAGTGAATGATCATGATGTCAAACATATTACTTAACCTCTCTACTTTTTAGTATCTTAGTCTCTTAAAAGATTTGTACTAAAAGGTGAACCACAAACCATCATTTGCATTAGTCATAAAGGGATTTGGCTGGTTAAGGTGACTCACCTTACTTACCTAGAAACCAACAGCATTGGAATTGATAGCCCAGTGCTTGCTCTCATGATATGAAGGCTTTAATTCTATACTCTATTTATGAAGCAAAAGTTAATTTCCTGAGTAGACATCAGACAAAGAGTCCCCATGATTAAACTGAAAACACAACCCACCAGCTAATGAAGATTTTCATTTCACTTGGAATAAATGTCATCAAAATCCTACAGAGTCTATAAACTGAGCCCATGGTACTGCCCTCAGTTTTGCTCCAAAGAAAGGTTACACCTGAGATGCTCTTTGCAAATTTCAGGTTCTACTATAGGCAAACTTGATAAAGTGCTATTGTGTTCACATCTAGTATTGTTCTCAAACATGTCTGTCTGTCTGTCTGTTTTAATACCTCACATGATGTATTTCTTACCAGATCCATCAACATTGGCCAAGCAGGTAACGTACCTGTGGAGTGCAAGTGACCAATGCAAGACTATGCTAGGGCCACAGGAGAATTTTTGTCATCTTCTGTTTTACCGATTTAGGCTAATGTCAGAACGGAGTGAGCAACATCAGGACCAAATGGCATTACTCTCTCTCATCTAGAATGTATCCCCCAGGGCAGAGTTTGCTCTCACTGCAACAGCACACTGTGGTTGGCTTTTCCTCAACACTGAACTTGAAACAGGTGGTAGAAAATGAGGTAGGAAATGAATAGAAACATCTTTGATGTTCTTTGTTCTACACCTTGAATAATTAGACTGAAACTGTGATTTCAAATTGTTAAATGGGAGTAAAGAAATAACTGAGGGGTTGGCGGTGCCAGTCATCTCTGGACAAAGAGTCAGGATCAGAACTCTTTGGAATAGACTGAAGCAGGCCTGGGTCCTCATCCTTCCAGGAAGTGGTTACAGGAAGGAACCAGGCTCCATAAGCACACAGGAGACTAAAACCATTTGCATAGGCAAGTAATCAGATTATTTTCCTGCTTTTAAAAAATTGGATATTGCCTTTACTTACATTTCAAATGTTATCCCCTTTCCTGGTTTCTTCTCTGGAATCCCTCTATCCCATCCCCCTCTCCTTGCCTCTATGAGAGTGCTCCCCTACCCACACACCCACTCCCTCCCACCTCCCCGTCCTAGCATTCCCCCACCCTGGGGAATCTAGCCTTTCCAAGACCAAGGACCTCTTCTCCTGGTGATGCCCAATAAGGTTATCCTTTTCTACATATGCAGCTGGAGCCATGGGTCCCTCCATGTGTATGTACTATTTGGTTGGTAGTTTAGTCTCTGGGGCTCTTGATTGATATACTGTTGTTCTTCTATGGGGATGCAAACCCCTTCAGCTCCCTTAGTCCTTTCTCTAATTCCTCCATTGGGAACCCAGTTCTCACTGAAGGAAAAGCCATCCAGAAACTACCCCTCCTAAGAATCCATGCCATATACAGTCACCAAACAAAGACAATATTGTAGATGCCAAAAAAATGCATGCTGACAGGAGCCTGATATAGTCAGATCTCTCCTGTCACAAAGATCTACAATGGTTCAAAACTACATGAAACTCCAAGGCTCTAAGTGGGTCCTCCCTTCAGAAAGGCAACAGGACTAGCAGTATCAGGGTCACCACTGAAATGTAAAAGCCAAGGTAGCACAGTCCTCTTCCTTGTGAAAATCTACCCAGAGTCTCCAGCTCCACATTCATTCCACAGTAAGAGCCACAGGGACCGTCCCCCTGACTTACCTTTAAGGGGCTCGCTGTGGTGCTGGGTTGTCAGACATTCTCTTTACCATCCTGTTGGCACACTAAAAAAACAGAGCTAATATATATTTGTCGCAAAGTGGAGCATCCCAGAAGAAGAAATGAGAATAGATAGAAATTTCACATTTTTCAGCCACCATGTCCCAGAAGAAAACATCAATGGGAGTAGATGTCTTTTAGTTGGTCCTGTCTACATGAAACTAAATGGGAACAAATATTCCCACATTAATAGCAGAACATTGTCTTTTGGGAAAGAAAGAAAGTGGCAGTAAGAGCTAACAGAACAGGAAGCTTCGGTTACAATGGAAAACAGGAAGGAAAGGAAATCTAATATCAGTTGCAAAAAGAATCTCTTCCTTGTTTCTCCATGTTTAAATGGCTGTCCAGTCACTATGAGTGGAAGAGAACCCAATGAGAAGAAAAAAAAAGCATAAAAGGAGAAAAAAAAGGGGGATGAGATTTTTACTCCCGTCTTTTATTTTTAAAAGGCCACCTACTGATGAAATAACACATGGTGTCTAAAGACATTCACTGGCCTTAAATTTTTGAAAAATAAAATTGACAACCCAAAGTCACATAAGTTGAATATATTACAAAGTTCTTAAAAGTTTAAATTGTACTGTTAGATAGAATTCCTCCAAATTCCTCAAAAAAGTAAATCCCTACTTCTATACTTCAAAAATAATCTTTGTACCTGCTTAGAAATAATAAAAAAAAATGTTCTTAGTCTTCTGAGTTTGTGCTGTGGGAAAAAAGGCTACAAGCAGTTTAAAGCCAACTTCTAGAGAGCAGGTAGGATCTGAAAGGATGTAATGAAAGATCCCCTTGCAGGCTCCCTGAAATATTTGACAGTATTTCAAGGAATTTGGCTGAGACTGACACAGAGTCTCATTTGAGACTTTAAAATAGAAGACAAACTGTCCCAGCTTTCAACAGTCACTTCGCTGTTCTAAGAGGCCCTACCTTCACTCCTGGCCCAGAGGCATGCCTCCCCACCTCCCTTCTACATCCTACATCCTCGATGACAGCAGTGCCAGACTGAAAGGCTCTCTCACTTCTTAAGCCTCCTAATCAGGCACTGCCACTGACCCCTCCAGCATGCAAGCAGAAAACTAACAGTACATTGTCACTGGGTGAGGAATGCTAGAATCCTCTGCCTAGTGACCTTTATCAATATGCGCTGTGTATCAGATAATATAGACTATCATAGAATAATGACCAAATCTTTACAGTTCTAAAGTTCCTTCCTGTGAACACATGTGGGCAGAGGCCAGGCTTCTAGCTGTCTTTGCTGCTTTAAAGTTGACTATTCTGTGCTCATAATGCTTTCAGTCAGTAGCCAGGATCAGTGGTCACTGCCCACACCCTTGCTCCCTGCTCATCCTAGCTTTGCTTTCCGAGATCCTATCAAAATTATACCAAATCACTGCAAACTTGAATCTCCTGACTGGTACCTAGCTCTTCTGGAAGCCCAGTGGTAGTTTCCTGACCCTAGTGTGAACTACTGGTAGAATATGCAATGCCTTTCTTGGCTTGGTCAATTTGGGCCTTTAAGTCATGTCTCCATACAAAAGGTGTAGAAATCTTTGTATGAACAATGTACAAGAAACATAATCTGCTGAAGAGCAAAGCTAGGAGAGATTACCAGAGGCTCAGCTCAAAGCTCTACCACAGCTTATCATTCAAGTCTGTTTCTGCTGCCCCCTCAACATCTTCTTTAAAGTACTAAGTCTTACTCCATTTCTCTTCTCAGCCATTCAACAGTGTCTGGCTTATTGTCAGAAGACATGTCTTTGCTAAACTGATGCTCTGATATCATCCTTTGACTTAATGATGTAGAATCACAAAATGGTTATAGTTTCATATAATTACAATTATGCCTTCTCTTATCCCAGAAACAATCCAAAAGGCACTGTCCCTGGCCTGCTTTAAGGTTATGACCAAGCAATATAAATGAGTAAGGTTAATTGTCTATTAAAGGGACTTAAGGATCTAATATTAAAATGTAATTTACAGAGGCATAAAAACTTAAAACCCAGGTTAAGTTGTTCAAAATTTATCTGTGGTAACAAACATAATCTTAAATATGTCATCATGTGGAATGAGAGTCTGTATTTAAGAACATCATGAGATGTCACTACAAAATTAGGCTGACCTGAAACTTTGACCTAACACAATTTTCTTTATCCTCAAATACATTCTCTCAAGAACAATCTTTACAATTCCCAAGGCATCTGTTTCCACATCACCTCTGCAGTGTTTCATAGAAGTGAAGGCACTGACCACCTATGCATGCATCTTTTCCTGTGGGAAAGGATCAAGTGAGCACAGGCTGAGACAATAACCAATGTGGACTTAGTCCTTCCGGTCTTATCCACAAAGATCAGCTCAATCCTGAGAGTTAGAAAGGCCAGAAACTATCCAGGCTAAAAGATTTTAAGAGAATGGGTTTAGAGAAAGGAATGCAAATGAGAGATTTTCTTGAAATAGTATAGATGCTGTTTAATACCACTGAACCATATTCTCCCAAGGCTTTCTGTGTAAGGAACAATATTTTGGTGGCAGGCTGAATATATATTTGCTATAATATATCACATATCAAAAGTTCTGATCATTACTTTTACACCAGCTTGCCATTAAAATATTTTAAGTATAAAACTCTAATCGAAGGCCAGTAAGACATATCTGAAATCCCAATATATACTGTGTAATGTTCTGAGACAAATGGCTTCGATCCTGGTGAAAGCAACCGCAGTGCGTCCTTTCAATTCAGATGTCTTGAAGGGCAGTGCAGCGATTCTCAGAGTAAATCAATAGAATTCCACAGCATTTCAGCACTAGTTTTCACACAAAAATGTAAGCCCTCTGTGTAACGTCAGTTAATTCCCCAATGAAGTTTCTAAACTAAAATGATTGTATCAGAATATGTAAAGCACTGGGAAGAGGGACATGAGTGTTTCGCAGTCCATTTGCACAGAACAGAATGGTTTGTTACTTATACAAAATCCAGAGATGAGGATAATAGGCGTCTAAGTTTTACATCCAGCATACAAATACCCACCAAGTAATGTAAGAAATGCTTTTTGTAGGAGTCAGAGAATAGATAGGATAAAGTCCTAAATGAGATGGCAAACAAATTAGTCAAGATTTCCTTATTATTTAAACCTAATTCATAACAGGCAATATGCCAAGCCCATTGAGAGAAAATATATTTTTAAAACCTCACAAAAATTGACCAGAGGGAAATATGTTCTTCCAAACATCCACCTTATCTATATATTTCTATGCTTTTGTGGTTACAGATTTAGGCTGGCCATACAGAGCCCATGTATGCACTAGTAAGAGCAAATTCATGTGAGAAGGAGATGAGTCAATTTGCATCACATGAGCATTCTTTAAATTAGAGTTTAAATTCTTCTAATTCCTAAGAAAACTATAGGTAATTTTTCTTGAGATAGGTGCTATTTTTTGAAGATTTTATTCTCTACTGATCTGAGTTCAAAGTAAATACCTGGCTGTAAAACAAGGCTATGTTTGTTACCTATTTAGTCCTTGAAAAAGTTATTTCTTAATAACCAAGGTTCTTGTTCCCTGCAGCCACCAGAGAAATGCTATCCACTTCTCCACCATGCTCCTAAATGGTAAAAATGCTAAGGGATTTATTGACAGCTGTGCTGTTTCCTGATGATCTAGGATTATCCTGATGGTGAAAGTGGACACAGCCCATCTGATCCATAGTTCCAATTTCAAGTGTTACTTCCTAGGAAACCCCCCAAGATTGTTAGGAAGTTGAACAAATTATTCCAGTTAAGTCTTCTCCTTTTAGATCTGTGAAGTTAGACTCCCTCTCTCTGTGAGTCCTGAAGGTTAAGAAATCTGTACTTATAGATTCTATGAGTGTGCCTAACCCAATTGTCACAAGAGAGACTTCATCCAGAATCTCATGAAAACAGATGCAGAGAGCCACAGCCAAACATTGCTTGCAGCGTTTGGAGAATCCTGACAAGGAAGAGCCGGTGGGATCAATGACACTTAAAGAAAACCCAACACAATCAACAAACATGGACTCATAGGGGCTTCCTGAGGATGAAGAGACAGCTTAGGAGTCTTTTGCCTCCTACTAGGTTGCCTTTATCAGCCATAACATGAGTGGAAGTTTGAATATTAATGCAAATGTATATGCCATATTGGGCTGACATCCACGGGAAGCCAGCTCTTTTCTGAAGGAACACAGAGGAGCCGAGGAGGGGTGGGTGGATGAATGGGGAGGGAGGAGGTTTGGAGAAAGATAGGGGAGGTGAGGAATGGGGAGAAGAAGAAGAAATTGTGATCAGGATGTAACATATGCAAGAATAAATTAATTAAAAATGATTCTACATAGAATAGAAATGGAGGTGTAATCACAAAAAGTCACATTTACTAATTAAACAGAATAGAAAGAACTTACGAGGAAAAATTCTGAGTTCTTAAATCTAGGTTTGCCTGGGTTTGTAGTAAGGCTATCATCCCGCCTCCATTGTAGATCCAGAACTTTGGATAAGCTTTGCTTAGGGTAAGATAACCTTAGTCATCTGAGATGCTTCATATTACAGAATGAATCATAACTCAAGGGTTTGAAAAAAGTTTAATCTGTTTAAAATATGCATTTGGCAAATTAATGTTTATTTTAGGACTCAAATCAGAATGGACAGTATAATTATAGGTGCCATATTTATCGTCCATGTCTTCAGTGTCAGTCTCCATCCTCTTTTGAATAGTTTCAAATATTTGCTCTTTTGGACTTCATGTGCCAGTGAAGAGATGCTGGAATAGCAGAAAGCTCACCATCTGCTTTGAGTATTTGACTGAAGATGAGGAAAAAGCAGTGGCGGAGCGCAGCAGATACTCTGATACTCAGTTCAAGGCAACTGTAGTCCCTGTTTAAGTGTTTCATAACTAACTCATGTACTCATTTTCCATCTTTAAGTAGTTCATCTTGACGTTGACCAAATCAAGGGCATGGAGTTAAATCATGAAGTCCTAAAGCACCAGGGCTTTGTAGATGAATGACAAGATTTTTAAGGAAACAAATAGGAACTAAGTCAGGCTTAGCAGGCAGTATCAACAGCAGAAAGTGCCATCCCCAGGGAAACTTCTCAGGTCTTCCCACAGCCTGAAAGCAGACAGATGACCTGTGGAAGACTCAGAGAAGCTGTGGTCCTATCAAGCTTACCTATGAAAATCTGAATTTGTCAAAATTCTAAAACATGTCAACATACTCATCAGGGATTACACAATCACTTAAAATATTTTAAATTATCTGGGCACATAGAAATCCAGTGCCAGCTATATTTATTCTGTGGAAAATCATTTTCTATTTTGGTTTAGCCTAGATTATCCAGTTTAATTATATGAATAGCTCCAAATAATAACCAAAGTCAAAAAACACTTAAAATTGAATTGTTTTCAACCATAGAATTCTTTACAATAAAGATGTTTTAAGATTTATGTCATTTCTTAGTCATATTAACTTAGTGTGCTTGTGTTAGGCATTCTATTATCTTTGAATATAAGAGGTTGAAAAACATTAAACATATATTTTTAATCACAATCAATACAGATAATGTTCAGACTCTATACTAAAGTTGCCAGGATGTCTATTATCTGAAAACTTGTGTATACTATTTAATGGTATATATCCCAAACTGCTAAATTTGTCTGTTCCATGATTAACAAACTGAATTCTAGTTTGACAGAGGGAGGACCAGAACAGTAGAGCAAATGCAGAAAAATGAAACCACTGTTGAACTTATTTTCATAAGAAAATATTCAAAGATGTATATATCGAATATCTTATAATGATTTAATCTTGGAAATGTGCCTTTGAATAAACAAGATTTTATTATGCCTATTAATTTCAATACTCTATTTCAGCTTGACCTGTGCCCTGTAAGACAATTTTTTTTTTATCATTAAAAGCTTCGTCTGTCTAAAGCTATAGGAGCAAGTTTGCTCTGGTGTAGTCTTTTTTTTAAATTCTTTGAGGCTGTTGATGCTGAATCAGATAGTTCACTTATTATAATGAATGTTTGTGGTTAGTGCTTTGTCAAAGCAGTACTCAACCCTACTACTAAAAAGACCACACTTCACAGAGGCAGGTTTATTGCAGAATTTGTTAGACACTAATTAACTATAAAGCATACACAAGTGTCTAACAGAAACAGCCAGAGTCAAAACAAGGTAACTCCTAGATTCCTCAAAGCTAGAACCAATGAGATTTTTTCTCCCAGAAACAATTTGTTCAGAACCCACTAGATTCTTCCAGGAAGAGTAAATTGAGTCATTACTGGAGTAATAGTAACACAGCATTCTTAGAACAAGTGCAGGCAAAAGCTAAGCAGAGGCTCAGCTGATGAGAGGGGCCTAAGTTCTCTCGCTAGGACTCTTTGCAGTTTCAAATGTGATATCTCTAAATACAGAGTAGTAAGGGAGAAGGTACAAGTTTATAATTCTTTTAAGATGTATGAATTGGTTCCAGAATCCAACTGCATTATACAAGGAAAAGAAATTGTTGATTTTTATGTTGATACCTGGAAGACAAACTAACAATCAAAATTTCTTCTGGTTTGATTTTTTTCAATATTTATATATTTCTGAAATAGAATAATCTAATCTAAATAATAAATATATTGCAAAACACTGAACTTAAATCCATATTTAAGAAAAGCTATACATATATATTGTGAATTCAGCAAAATGTAGAATTGATTCATGCAATAAAGTAATGTCTAGAAAATAAATCACTTCTAAGTGTCAGTGAAAACTGATTTTAAAGATGTGATCTTTTACTAGCTATTTTATTTTCCTACTCAATCATAGCAATTCAAATTACATTTTGAAATTCATTTTCATAATGTGTAGCTTTTAATTTTTTTCTTATCATTAACTTTTACATTCCAACATGGCTTTTATAAATGCAAATCCAATTGATTTAAATGATTCACATACCTGAAAGGGGGTAAGAACGTCATGCTATTTTATTAGCATTGACTTGTTAAAGAACTGTGGTATGTTTATGGCCAGAAAAAAAAAAAAAAACCAAATCCATGTGTCCACTTTCAGAACTATATCCCTAAAGTTCATTTGACCTCAGTGAACACAACTTATGTCTATGTTTATTTTTCCTTCACTGATTAGGAAAAAGAAAGCACTTTGTTTCACTTTCAAAATGCTATGTCATAGGATCTTCCTAACCTGGATACAGTGAAACCAGCCTGTAGATATCGAGTGAATTGGAGACACAAACTGTTACAATAGAATTTATTAGTATGAACTCTGCCTGAATGGCAGCTTCAACACTCCACTCTGAGATAACAGATGTGTGCTTTCTTAAGTTGTATGTCCAGCATTATCATTCATGACAATAGAAAACTCACTCATTGTAAGATCCTGAAGCAGCTATAGGATGTTATATATAACAAATATAAAAGAGAGAAATCCCAGGGTTTAATCTATTTTGTTCTTATAGAGTCAAATATCTGTAGATCAAATATGCTTGACGATTATTTAATGTGTCTCCCTTTTAATTCTTAATTCATTGATTTTTCTGAGGTTCCAAAGTTAAGTTATTCAGTAGGATTAAGCTAGATATTAATAAAAATGATGATAATTGTGATAGTAATAGCAATATTCTGGACTAAATGCTTACCAAGTCTAACAATGTATAAAGAGAAAGCAACTAGATTACAGAAAAGAACAGAAGGAAACAGGTGGCAGAAATGAATTCTAGGATTTGCAATGGTGATTAAGAATTTAACAACTGAAAAGACTGGAGACGCATTTCAGAAAGATGTGAGGACACAATGGCATGAAACTGTGAAAAGCCTGGGATTTTCTGACACACCCAAATGACAGGTGACATAACAAAGGGTTCATGGTAACAGTGAGTAATATTTGGGTGGTCTACATCAAGAGAGAATGTCTGCAACATTAAAGGATCTGTAAACAATCTGTATGCTTCCATAGAATTTTAAGCAGTGGAGTAAAAACGTCTTAAACTCCATGAAGGACAAATGGAGGAAGGCTGAGCAGAGGTGAGGAGACAACCTTCAAGCCCACACAGTAATTATTATGCTGAAATTAATTAAAGCCTTAGGCAATATGTTAGACATAAGGTAAGGATCCAAAGTAGTTAGAATGTGTGACCTTTTAGGTGAAGGATGGCAGAGGAAAAGTTCAGGGGTCATCACCAACAATCTTGGTCATCTCCATGTTTCCTTTGTTCTGAGCCTAAGTAAAGAGGCAGAGCTGAGGAAAGTACGGTGCCTGCTTTGGATTATACCCTATGACCACACAATGAAACATGAGGAAAATGAGCTTGCTATAGTTATGATATTGTATGCTTCAATTGACATTTCAAAAATCAAAGCAGTCTGTATGTCACTGAGTTGAACTCAAGTTCAAAATGACCGTGCAAACTACTTAATTCTAAGGATAGGCTCTTAGGCACATTGTTCATGGTCTCTCCAAGTTTAAACCAAGGTTTCTGACTCAGTTGCTTGAGTAAATAAGGCAACTTTAAATAAAAAATTCTAAAAAGTGAGATGAAAGGCCAGAGGGTGAAAATAAAATCTTTAATGTGAGGAACTTAGGAACATCTTAGTAGCCCAAAGCTCTGAGCTTAGGGTCTGATTTTGAACAGTAATAAATACTACCATTTTGTTTCTCACTCTGAGTTAAAAGTTTCAGAAACTAGACAAAAATTCAAGAGTTGAGAGACAGGCAAATCATAGCTATTATATCAATTTATTTCTGAGACTATAGGGGTAAAAAATTATCCTCCAGTCTTCAAGGTAATACAATGTCACCTTCTACTGAAGTTGTTGCTAAGGACAATCCATCTTCCGGGGCAGTTTATAATCTAACTGTGGGGCTCTGGTATATGTGTGTCTACCTTCCTTTTGCTTTCCCTCTATCTGATGCAGGTCATGTCCTCTTTTCTCATGTTTTCCTCATCAGCCATTGCTGGGATTCATAGCTGGATAACAACTTTGCGTCTATCTGTAAATGGTAAATCAGATCTTTTACTCTTTCTTACCTATGACTGTATCTTCTAATTTGGTCTTCTCCAATTCTAAACACAAGGTTGATACCTACTGAACTATGGGAAGTAACAAGCTCTGGAGTCTCAGGTTTTCACGTGTGAACTAGAGGGACTGGTGTCTTACATTATTATTCTACCAGTCCAAAGGGAATGTAGATATAAAACTTACTTAAGGGAATCTAAAATATTTTCTACATCACAGCTAACATCTAGAATAGATTTAGCATAGCTGAATAAGAAGATGCATAGTATGAAGCTTAAGATGTTTGGTTAGTTATCCTGAAGTTATACACATGAAGATCTGCATTCAATTCCCAGAAAGGCATAAACTAGATGTGTTGCCTTAATTCTAGCGTTTGAGTAGTAGAGGCATGAAGTTTCGAAGTTTAAAGTAATCATCAGCTACATAGTGAGTTTCAGGGTATTTCTGGTAACATGTAAAACTGCAGAAAACAAAACAATCAGAAAACAGAGCTATACCCATCCCATTTGCTTTAAATTAAGGCCCATGCCATGAGTAGGAGCTCATGCCTAATGCTGCATGGTTGAATTAACATTCAGAGACTGACTAGCCCAGAGAACTATGGTAGAACCAAACAGCACTGGCAAAAAATTAACTAAATTATTTCTAATGATATTCTGCTATACTCATAGATCTGTGTCTTGTCCAGTCCTCATTAGAGTGGTTTTCTGTGATAGCAAAAGCGAGCAGAATGTTACAGAGAAGAACAGCGAGTTATAAAGGAACAGTTTCAGAGAACAACCTTCTGTCTTAGCACCAGCCTGGAGGCTATAGAGATTTCCAAGGGACCTCCTTAACCAACAACTCAACCAAATGTAACTCAATTATCCACCAGAAGCTTTGCTGGATACAAAAGACAGCCCATTTAGATTTTCTATCTCCCATTTGTAGGTGTCCTCACTATGGTTACCAACATAGATTCCAGGGAGTTTCTATTGCACTAGGTTTCTACACTATTCCCAAATGCCCCTCCAGCTGCCTCTAGCTGTATTCTGTCCCTCCCTCTCTTCCCACCCTTCTTATCTCTACCCTTTACTTTCTTCAGGTCACCTACAGGATCTATTTTATTTTCCCTGCCCAGGGACATTATTAATAATTCCCTGCCTACAAGATGTACTGGAGCAGTAGTGACACAGAACTAATGGGATTGGCCAAACCAATGTTTGGTTTAACTTAAGACCTATTCCATGATAGGACCCCATGCCTTATACTGACTAAATTGATTAAGAACCAGAGACCAAATAGCCCAGACATCTTTCATAGAACCAAACACCATTGGCAAAAAAAAATAATCAAAATATTTTCTAATGATATTCTCCTATACTCATAGATCTGTGCTTTGTCCAGTCATCATTGGAGAGGCTTCCTGTAATAAAATGGGAGGAGGAACAGAGACTCACAGCCAGATACTGGGGTGAGTGAGTCTAAATTGGAGATCTTCATCAGGTCCTTCACCCTGGAATTCAAGGAACTTGATGGAAAAGGGGATGAAAGACTGTAGGAGTCCAAGGATTCAAGCACACAGTGAAAACGTGGTCTACTGAGTCAACTAAGCAGGGCTCACTTGGCTTCATAGAGATGGAAAGAGCAAGTCTGCAAGGGTCCAAACCAGGTGTATCAGTTATGGCTAATAGTTTGGTCGCTTTGTGGGACTCCTAGAAATGGAAGCAGTCGTGTCTCTCACTCTTTCCCCTGCTCTTGAGACTCTTCTCCTCCTATTATATGGCTTTGTCCAGCCTCATTATGAGGGCTTTGGCCTTGTCTTTGTGTATCCAGTTTTGTTCTGTTTGATAATTGACTCTAGGATGCCTATTCTTTTCTTAATGGAAATGGAAGTGGAGAGGATCTGGAGGAGGGTTAAGGTAGGAAGGTAGGAGGAGTGGACAGAGTGGACAGTGGTTGAAATGAATAGTGTGAGAGAAGAATACATTTTCAATAAAAAGGGTAAAAGAAAATGAAAAGAAACTAACATACTAATACCCAAAGTAAAATAATAAAGCATAGTTAAGCACATATAACAAAGTTTCAAAATTCTGACTTGAAACATACTGTAGAGAATTAAATGCTAGAAACACAGGTGATTTCTTATAAGTGTGAAGTTTCCCTCATAAACACCACTAAGGTCTTTGTCTTAGTCAGGGTTTCTATTTCTGTACAAACATAATGACCAAGAAGCAAGTTGGGGAGTAAAGGGTTTATTTAGCTTACATTTTTATATCACTGTTCATCATCAAAGAAAGTCAGGACTGGAACTCAAACAGGTCAGGGAGCAGGAGCTGATGCAGAGGCTATGGAGGGATGTTGCTTACTGGCTTGCTTCCCCTGGCTTGCTCAGATTGCTTTCTTATAGAACCAAGGTCTACCAGCCCAGGGATGGCACCAGCCACATTGTACTGGGTGTCCCCACCTTGATCACGAGTTGATAAAATGCTTTACAGTTGGATTTCATCAAGGCATTTTCTAAACTGATGCTCCTTTCTCTGTGATAAGTCTAGCTTGTGTCAAGTTGACACCAAATTAGCCAGTACTGTAGCCAAGAGTAAAAAATAACTTAGAAACTTGGGCCTTCACTAGGCTGTTCACACATCCTTCCCTGAACCATACTGGTAAAATGTAAGTAATCTAGGACATGCTCCACATACATGCTTTCAGCTGCACACACATTTGACTTTGAACATAGGAGAAAGTTTAGGTAGCAGAGTAGATTGTACAACCCTGCCAAGACTAGCTTTAAATGCATTCCCAATAAATAAAGCAAAACCATGTTGACAATTGTGCTTTTAGGGAGAATCTCAGACTTATTATGACATGCGTACATAAATGACTAAAGTTAGATGCATTATGGGAATTGATAATCACAGCAGAAAATAAGGCTTTCTAGTTTGATCTTTAAGTCAAGATACAGAACCACCTAAACCATGTACCTTAGTAAATAACCTCTTTCTCTTGAAAAAGGCTGCCAGTCTTGACAGAATATTTCTGACCTGGACTTTGGCTTTGCTTTGAATGAAGTCATGTCTTACATTTGAAAACCTGTGTAAGCTTTTATATTTCAGCCCTTTGGATGAAAAGGACAAGAACCTACAAATCCAACCCCAGGCCACCAGCCATGCAAAGATCATATTCATTAATTGCATCAACAGAACAATGATTCAGGTGAGGCTCCTCTTTCCAAAGCCTAATTACTGTGACCTTGTCTGCAGATGAGCTCTCTGTCATTTAGAGCACTTTCTGGAATATTCATTCATCAAGTATTTGTTCCTCACAGCAAGGTGTGAGGAATTGTGCTGCAAGCAATTTTTTCTTTTCTGAATGACGGGGCATTATTACACCTTGATGAGGACGAGCTGCAGGGTGGATTTATGGGTGGTATAATTAGATTCTCTTTGAGCCACATGGTGAGCAGGACACAGCCTTTCTAATTCTGAATAAACTTTGAGAAGGAGACCAAGAAGATTCCCAGCCACTGAATGCCCTGGTTATTCTGAGACTATAGCTGGCAAATGGTTCTAGATATGGTGGTCAAAATATCGGTATGGTACAACATTCATGGGCATCTATGGTAAGGAAATGGATTTAGGAATTATAGAGAGAAAGACACAGGTGAAAGTCAGCAAATGGGGAGAGCAGTATCCTGGAAACAGGCATAACACATCGGAAAAAGTAGAACAAATTTAGGAATGTAATTGGACTAAATTAAATTCTCTAAAGAGATTTGAAAACCCTTTATGAATATCAAAATAAATTTTTTTGATGAGGAAGATAACTTTAAATTCACCCCAAATACCATATCAAATTAAGGAGCCTCAGAAGAGATACTGTGACCGAAGCCACGATGCCTCCAACTGGGAACTTAAAGTAACTATAGATTATTGAGGCAACTTCACAGAAGTAAGAATTCAGATAATGGTAGGACACAGTGCTGTAATCAGTGCTGTTACAATGGTCTTGGCAGTCTGTACTGGATTCCCGCTATTGCTTCAGAGTGTCTCTCTATAGACCATGGAGTATGAAGCCCTGTATTTTTCTATTTCACAATAGGATTTATGCTGGAAAGGGAGCCACTTTGGCTGGAAGAGGGGTGCATTCCTGCAAAGAATGAACACAGCAAGGTCATGCCTCCTTGACTTATACTATTGTCCCCTCCAACCTATACATTATTCCTCTCAAGACAAATTCTCAGCGAAGGATCCACCATTTAATTTCCCAGAGATTACTTCATTGAACTCTAATTACAGGTTCAAACAACTCTTTCTTCATGTGTAGTTGGAAATTGCCTCAGCACACAGATCCCAACCTTATTTTAATGAGGTACTTCATTTGAGCAGTGGATTCTATTTCCACGTGGGAGGGAATGCTCAGGATTTCTATTACAGGCCAGAGTTTGGATGGGTTTATAACATGGAAGTAAACCTTTTCATCGGGTTGAAGTAGGGCAGGAAAGGTTTTAGCTCTAAGAGTACTTTGTTATTTCATAATAATAAATCCATTTTCCCTCAAGATCAGAGTGCAATAACAATTTTCTTCCAATGCTATCTTCTTGTATTTCTCGAAGTTTATATAAATGACCACCTTTCACACATTTATATCTCAGAAAATCATTTGCTTGGGGTCAGGGAAAAAGGTTCAATAGTAAGGCAGTTGAACATTTTGTGCACGGTGCTAATGCAATATCTATAAAGGACAGTTAGGCTCTGCCCAGGGAAGAATCTGTGTGGCCAAGGCATGGGCAAGCTTCCAGCCAACCAGACATCTTACATATTCTGTTGACCACAAGGAGGACTGAACTGGTGTGAGGGATGACTCCTGTCAATCTTCTCATGAGAAAATACAAACCACTGATGGGCAGCTCAGAGAAATAAGCATCAACACAAGGATCTGAACAGAAAAGCAATGGTCTCCCCAGAAATGGAGAAGTGGGCACATAGAGTCGAAGTTCTCTATAGAGCTAGTGCACCAGGAAGCCTGCTTGCTCCCCAGTTTCAGAATCTAACACTAAATCCCTCACACTTATGTGGGGTACCAAAAATGATTACTAAGTCTTCAGAAAATCCTGCAAAGCCTAAATGACATACATGCATTCCTGTATGGACACACACACACACACACACACACACACACACACACATACACACACCTTAGTTTTGGTGAAATCCCTACCTATCTACAAGCTGTCACATTTTTACTTGTGAACGTGAAGAATTTAAATGTCTTTTTTTTATCTTTTTGAGTCGATGATACTGATTTTTTTACATTTCTTTATTTGTCTGTCTGTGTGCACACAGTCACAAGCATCTTAGTGAGTATGCCAAAGGACACATTACAGGATTAAGTTGTCCCTTCACCTTGTGGATCCTAATGATGGAAGTCAACATCAGGTTTAGCAGCTAGTACTTTTGCTTGCTGAGCCACCTCTCAGGGCAGGTGACAGTGCTTTTCAAGTAAGACTGCATGCGCCATATTTCCTTTGCGGGATGCATGTTTTATTGGATGCGTCTGAATTGAACAGCTTCTCACCGAGAACAAGTAGTCCTCACTGCTTCTGTTATCAGCCAAACAGTGTTCTGCCGCAGCCAGGCCTTCTGTTTCCTGTGTTCCTTTATACCTTCTGTGGACCACTGCCTTTCAGTCTCCACCATTCTAGGTGCCTTCTTTAACATAAATTGGACCCAGTTTTTCAAACATCACTTAACAACCACGACAAAAGCCTTTTTTTTTTTTTTTTACTTGTTGACAACCCAGAGAAATGAATTCTCCTCCAAGAAAACAGAGTGCTGTAAAAACTGCACGTCACAACCAAATAGGTTGCAGAGCTTCATAATGTATGTGATTAAGCCCTTGGGGTGCCTTTCCCGACCTGCACTGTTCTCTCCTTGTCAAGGGCCTCAGTGTAGTGGTAACACGAAGCTAACTTGGCGGCTCCTGTTAAGCAGGACAGGTCAGATAGGCAAGATGCCCTCAAAGACCAGCTAATTGCACCCCCTTCCTGAGCTCTCTGACTCAGCAACGGTCTTGTCAGACTGCCGATAAGCAGGGTTCTGCCTCCTTATAAGAAGCTTGGGAAATTATGCTCATTATTGCTATGATCTCAAAAGGGAAAATTATTATTATTATTTCTTCCCATGGCCTACTTTCACACTGAACAATTATGACTTCAGATGAGAAATAACAGTTTCATGTCAAAGTGCTCATACATTTATGGAAATACATAGCTGTCATTCAGCGCAAAATTAGAAGCCTTCAATTTTCATCTCAAAATCATTCTTCATGCAAATACTGAATACAAACACCAAAATTGTATAGCTGGTTTGAAATGCAGCCTTCTATCCTGATAACAGAGAGTTTCCAGGCAGAGCAGTTAATTACCAGCTACAGCATGACAACCCTCCCTTTGCACATGTTTTATAAACTGTGAACAGCCAATAGTTCATATTCAAATGGCAAAGAGGTTAACAAGACGAAGACCTCCGAGTCTTGCTTTTAATTGGGACATTGCATTCTTGAAATACTCCTAACACAAAATTTCTTCAGTAGTTAAAACAAAATTCTTGTGAACACATAATTCAAGGGTGAACATTTTCCCTAATGTACTTTTCTAAATGAAAGGTATTCAGGTAAAGGTGCTTAGCACAGCAATGCTTAGCAATGTGAGCTTAATACTTCATACATGGTAGTAGAAAAGAACCAACTCAGGCAGGTTATCATATGAATTCCACGTGAGTACTGAGGTACATCTCCTTCTTCTTATAGACATAAATGCACATAAAATATATAAAAATGTAACTTTCAAAACTTATAAGATTCAGTTATCCATATTAATGACATAATTGGAAATCATTTTTTGGAATAACATATTTGTATTGTTTTAATGCAATAATATAAGCCATCATCTAATCTAAAGATTAGCATATATTAAAATAAGCACAAGATAAAAACATGATCACTGTTTTTAACTTATGGGGTTTTGGAAGCACACCATCTTATTGCGGTGTAGGTTATCTATTTTTAAATAACTTATTTTTATTTAGGAAATTCTGTTCTGCCTATAATTGTGAGTCCTGGAGACAGGATACAGAAGACTACTTCAATTGACAAAGATGTTCCTATATACTCTCACAAGTTGGACTTATGCCCTTCAGTCATAGGCAACAAGTTTTTCTTAATAATGTGCCTGTATCATTTCAAGATTAGATATAATTAAAAAATCAGCTAAAAGTGATTTAGAAAATTCCAGACAATTTTACCATGTTACTAGGCAATGATTTCTATTTTAATTAAGCTAGAAGTGGTCAAAATGTTTCTCTTTAATGCAATATATTTGGTTAACTCTTCTGACTGAAGTCTTCCAAACAGAATAAGATTTTTTTTAGTAGGGAATAGAGTTTATTCAGGTCATGGGAGAGTTAAGAGGGTATTAGAGGCAGAGAGAGAGAGAGAGAGAGAGAGAGAGAGAGAGAGAGAGAGAGAGAGAGAGGAATAGAGGAGTAGAGGCCAGCCATGAGCATGTGGAGGGAGAGCAGGGAAGGGAAGGGGAAGAGGAGGGGTAGGGGTGGGAGAACAAGAGAGCCAGGAGGCAAGAGAGGCCAAAAGCGAATAAAATTTTTAAAAATAAGATTGTTTAAAAATAAAGCCAGCAAAATAAAAGGAAAGCTTAGAGACATTTCTAGGAGTGTGTCACCATTAGAAAGCAAAGATGCTTCACTAGTAACTGTTAAGACTTATTGTACTTTGAAACTAACCACAGAAAATTTGTGTTTATTGTACTGTGTGTGGCAAAACAATGCATTGATAAAGCACAGCAAATGGTCTAAAGTACTGGAATGTTTTTTTTTACAACTCTGTCTGTAATTAGTGGAGGCTTCCTTTATATCAGCCAATCACATCTTCAAAACATAAATGAAATACAAAATAAGAATTAGTATTTTAAAACTGTTTCAATTGTAAATTTAAAATATCTTTGATATTTAGGGAAAGAATTTACCAAACATTCTTTTTTCAATGATGGTTTAAAATAGTGAGTTTATATTCTAGCCAGATTTCATCTTTTGATTTAACATCTAGTGAAAATGGTAAAAATAATAATAATAATAATAATAATAATAATAATAATAATAATAATAATAATAATAAAAGAAAATAAGAAGACCAAGGAGGAGAAAAGGAGGTGAAGGAGGAGAAAGAGAAGAGAAAGGGAAAGGTGAAGAGGAGGGGAGGGAAAGACTGAGTGAAAGGAGAAAGAAGAGGAGGAGAAAGAGATGAGA
Source organism: Micromys minutus (assembly GCF_963924665.1). Taxonomy (NCBI): domain Eukaryota; kingdom Metazoa; phylum Chordata; class Mammalia; order Rodentia; family Muridae; genus Micromys; species Micromys minutus. Next base: position 25,929,933 of record NC_137984.1, read on the forward strand.
AAGGAAAAGGGGAAGAAGAGAGGGAGGGGAAGAGGGAGGGAAGGATGAGAAGAGACAGGAAGAATAGGAGGAGGAGGAGGAGGGGAAAGAGGAGGAGCAGGAGGAGGAGGAAAAAGAAGGAGGAGGAAAGGGAGGAGGAGAAGAAACAAGAGGAAGAGGAGGAAAAGAAGAAGAAGAAGAAGAAGAAGGAGGAGGAGGAGGAGGAGGAGGAGGAGGAGGGTGAGGAGGAGAAGGAGAAGGAGATGGAGAAGGAGAAGGAGGAGAAAGTTGTTCTGATTTTGTAACAATTTGGACTTCTAGATCCAGTTTGATACAAATAAGGAGCTACAACCTGAAAAATATTTTAAGGAGATTAACTGATCAAGCCTTGAGGTGGAGAATGCTAAATGCTAACTATACTCTCGCAAATCATGTCTCTAAGATTCCCAAAGGAAATAGAAATGAAAGATATTGAAGGTCAAGCAAGACAGGCACTTTATCTCCAAAGAAATGAATGCACTACAAAGTGAACAAAGTGAATTAATTCCTTAATGATTGTGATACACACAGAGTATCCAACTTTTACTTGCTTACCAAAAGATAAACATCTCAATGAATGGCCAGAAATATAAAGACATTCTGCTGCCACTGCTGCTGCACTGTGAGATGCCATCAATGAGAGGCATTTTTCAAAATCCATTTTTTCATTTGAATTCTATATGTAGCCTCATATAGTACAAGACAAACCATTATGTGGAGTGATTGTGGAGGCCTGTGGTGAGTTATATTTAGTGCCTGTGGCAGTCTCTGGCCATGCACTTCTTCTACCCCTATTGAGTCTGGAGACAACTTTTTCAAAGACAAAAATTGCCAGAACAAGAACAACAGAATGATAATTATAAAAGGTAAATATTCGTAAGGGATATTGAATTGAGGTTTTCTTCTAAACTGTAATTTAGATTCATTACCAAAATGCATGTACTAATTATTTTCCTCAAAATACTCAAATTTATATACAGTAGAGAAACTGTTTATAACATAAGAACTATGGAAGCTTGAGCAACCTCACCCTTGCTAGCTGGATAGCCTGCCTGTCTAAGAGAAACAGAACAAAAAACAGTTCCTAAACAAACTGATTAAAATGTACAATGATGAATATTTTAGGTGTTTACAAACTTTAGTCCTTTTAAATAATACTTTAGTGTCTGAAGGATTTCGAAGTAGAACCCGAAGTAAATTTGAGGAAAAAAATTAAAAATTATTGATCAATTTTCAGAATGCAAATCATCTTAAAATTTTTCAAGTACTAACTTTCATTTTAATTTTGCACATTCCTTTAAACAGAGAGTGTTTCTCATATTTTAACTTGAGAATTTTTATTTATCAGTATATAGGTAATGCCTTCCTGAGGCTATTTGTGCATAGTGCCATTATGTCATTCTATATGTATTAGAGTCTGCATATATGTAACATAATGATCTAAGTATTTTTGAGGCAGTAAAATATGTCTGTTTTAAAAAGATTTGACACAAATAAAATAATATCTATTTCCTCATGTTTTAGATTTTTTTAAATAAAATGTAAAGGAAATATACCTGGCATAATTTTATCAAGGACTTGCTTTCTAATACGCATTTATAAGTACTTTCAATTTTTACCAATCAAAAGGCATTTAGCAATGAAAAGTTATTATTACTTAATTAGTATATCTTTCAGGATTAGACACAGGTATTCAACAGCAATTCAATTTACATTTTGTAACTAAAGAGAAATAAAAATTGTACATTTTTATTTAACAGTATTTTTCCTGTTAATACCACTTCATGCAATATCTGTATCTGTTTGTTTTTACAATTAATTATTAGTATTTAAAAATTCTTTAGGTTATGAAATATCTTATTTTCCATTTCCTTATAGGACGAGAAATTAGATTTTCTGTTATTTTCTATTGAGCTTTGCTTTTTATTTCTCTAAAATATTTTTATGTTTAATGGAATACATCTCCAAAGTTCATGTTAACAACTAAATTTTGTTTCCTTTAGATATTTAGTAATTGCCAACCTCTTGAATAGTATTCTGTTTTTGTAGGATTAGTCATTTTGCTTTACCTGGTACTTAAAGTATTACAAATCAGTTTTATATAGCAATATTCATTTCTAGTCAATCTAGTTCACACTTGCTGTTTGAAGTATTTGCATTTTACAACATCTTAATGCACTTTTCCTGCTTGAATGCAACACTTACACCAGCAAATGACTGAAAACCGATTCTTTCTACCTTTCAGCTGCCAGTGCCATCAAGTGCATGGTGTCTAAAGTTTCAATTAAACGAAGTACTTTGGATGAGCCACACAGACACAGTGTGTGACAAAGCAACAGGACACAGCATGGAGCTTGTGTTCTACACTGTGCATATCGTATGATAAAAATGTGAACGGTGACAGATGCAGGAATAGGGTTACAGCACACAGTATCCTTTCATACTTAGGTGGGCATATTGGATTGATTCCCCCAAGAAATAACTTCACTGCTGTGGTTAGAATGCTATCCTCCATTTCATTTTGGACGAATAAAACAATGTGATGAAATTAATAAGTGGGAGCTTTAGGCATGATTAAGTTGTGGCAAAAAAAAAAAAAAAAAAAAAAAAAGGGTTCTTTTGTCCCCTCTCTCTTCTCTCCATTGAGGTCACAACTGTGTTCCTATCCGAAGAAGGCAGACTTCTTTAAAGCCATTTTGGAATGGCCTCATCCATTTAGGAATGGCCTGTTTGATCTTTGAAGTTACAGTTTTCAAATGTTAAAGAAATAACTTCCTAGTGTTCATTAGTCATCTAGTGTGTGTGTTATGTTCCTGGAGTTGTTCTATGTTCATGGTAGGTCATACTGATTCATCTGAATGAAACTCATTTAGAATAAAAATCGGTACATCGATATACAAAGACAGTACAGACCTCCATATGTGAACATAAAAACTCCCTCCTTCTGTTAAAGGTTAATATCAGTGTAAAAGTTTCCCCTACTGTCCAAGTCTATAGGCCATTATGAAGGATCAATATCAAGACATTTCATCACTCACTCTCGAGTGTATTATCAGACTTCCGAATAAATTATGGTTATTCTTTTCTTGCTAACCACTAAGAACATATGTATAGCACCTCACAAATCTGAATCTACCAAAATTTTATGGTAAGTTATTAGAAGTAGCAGCAATTAATAACATTTAAGCACCAGGACAAATTATTTGTAAAAGCTTGTCCAAAAATGGAAATGAAAGGCCAAGGAATTCAGGGAGGAATTGTCAGTGGTCCCTTCATCCTGAAATTTCTGTCTTACTGTAAAATGTTTAAACATTCATTTGTAGCTTCAATTCCCCAAGAGAATCCCTGTCAATTATCAACACAGAACGCTTTCCAAAAAGCAACAGAAGTTAGTGAGGCATTGCGAGTCCGGGGTTAGGATTCTGAAGGGTAACTGACACTGAGATGATTGAGTGACTAATGACTCTACTGATTAAAAGAAAGTGTTAATTAGAAATGTTAAGTTTTCTCCACCCTAAGTGCAAAGGGGAATGGCTTACTCTATTGGGTGTTGTCATCCAAAGAAAGAGGCTCTCTCAATGTTTTTCCTCATTCCTAATTTTCAATGTGCTTGTGTCTCCATTACCTTTACTGCAAGACATGACTTTTATTCTAAGTGTAATAGATTTCTATTTTTCCTCCTTTTATCCAAAATCAAGGAAAGACTTATTATGACAATATTATTATCTTTATTATGAATGTGAGCAATTGTAAGTCAATGTACAAGGGATAAAAAATTAAAATAGAATCAAGATGACAAATAGACATATATTTTAAAAACACATGCTATATAACAACAATATATATGATTTATGAATATCAAAAATAATCTAAGAAATTGAAAATGATTATGTTTACACTTGAATTTTAAGACATTGGGGAGCCTGAGGGTCTGGCTCAGAGTTAGAGCCCTTGCCTAGCATCGAGAGTATATGGTTTCAATTTCACAGGAATGATTTAAAAATTACAAAACCAATGTGTGATCTATGAATTTCTTCAGTTAGGTTTCTCTTAATTACACATTTTTGATTATTTAGTTTGTTAGCTACTTACATAAATTTATTATATATTTTTTTGTCTTTCAAAAGGAAGAGAATTTTTGGGCTGTTATATGTATACTGATAGCTTTAAAAGTAAGAAAAAATATTTTTCTCAAGGGGAAACTTCAAGGCCTGTCACTATTACTAATGTTATGATGTACTTACAGACAGGACCTTACCATAGTAGTACTCTGAGAGGCCCACCAGCAGCTGAAAGAGCCAGATACAAATATTTACACCCAGCCAATGGACAGAAGTCAGGACCCATGTGTTTGAATTGGAGAAAGGGTGGAAGAAGCTGAGGAGGAAAGTGACCCCAAAGGAAGACCAGCATTCTCAACTCACCTGGACCTCCCCAAATCTCTCAGACACTGAGCCACCAACAAGGCAGCATATGCCAGCTGATATTAGTCCCCCAACACATAATCAGCAGAGAACTGCTTGCATCAGTGAGAGAAGATGCACCTAACCCTCCAGAGACTTAATGCCCCAGGGAGGTTGTAGGTCTGGAGGGGTTTGGAGTGCGAAGACATCCTGTTAGAGACAGGAGAAGAGGAATAGGATAAGGAACTGTTAGAGGGTGGACAGAGAGAAGAATAAAGACTGGACTATAAAAAAAGATTTAATAATAATAATAATAATAATAATAATAATAATAATAATAATAATAATAATAATAAATGAGAAAAATTGTTAGAGAGCTGGTTCAGTAATTGCTTGCTGCTCTTGTTCATAACATGAATTCAGTTTCCAACACTCATATCAGGCAAATTAAAACTAAATGTAACTCCAGCTCCTGGTGATGGAGAACTGTTCAATTTCTTCTCCAGGAATTCACACTGAGAAATAAAATGGCTGGAAGACAATGATAGCCTTTCATTCTCTGCTGAATTCACAGCGTGTAGAATAGTGTATGGTATACTAATGTGTATATAGTAAATATGAATGTAATAAAGCTATAAATGGCTGGCTGTGCATTTGTAGATGAGAGCTGACAAGAAGATGCATAGACAAAGATTTTGGGAAAAAATAATTGTGCCAAGGAAAATTAATCCAAATTTACAAAACAAAAACCTGTCTTCAAGAAATTTAAAACTAACTGTTGTTTCTAAAAAAAGGGACAGAAACCAATTTTTATGGATAAAGAAGGACAATCATCTTGATATGCTGAAGGACATATTTATTACAAACAATCTAACATGTCAAATGTTTTAAAATAATTCTGTGGGTAAAGTTTTCATTGGTGACTTAGCTTGACCCAGGGTGTTGTATGACTGTAATATTGGACAGGAGCAAAGCAACTCCAGGACAGTTGTAGCCATGGGGTGAGAGGAAGGGCAGTCTGGGCTGCATTTGACCTTGTCTTAAAACCAACATACATACAAACAAATAAAAAATTAAAAGCTATAAAAGAAAGAAGCAAACACACATGTACTCATGGGCACTGTGACTACATGCCCAAGACCTGCACAAGATCAAGCTTGACTTGGGTTTCTCTCAGAGTATTCATTTACAGAAAAGCTCAGCATGAGTTAAGGAGGGGCTCACAACATCTCAACCTAGCTGACAACTTAATGGCCATTGATGACTTCTTGGGAAGGGAGACTGTAAATTTTCTTTAGGATACAACTCTGCCAGATTCCCAGTGAATGTCCCTGTGCACATGCGTACACTGGTAGCAGTGAATGGATCCAGTATTTTAAAAAGATTACTGTTAGAAATTTTCCCATTGCGAACATACATTAGCTATAAATGGATGAATCATTTTTTTTTAAACCTGTAGAAGAGCTGGGGAATGTTCTATCTACTGAGTGCTTTTAAGTGTACTTTGATAAGTTCTGAATAATGTCAGAATAGCTTAAGTAAAATTCTCAAGCCAAACCACAAAATTCTTTTTGACAACAGGGTTCTCCTTGCAGAGAGAAAATTGGTTAAGTACAATAAATTTTACTATTATGCTAAGCACCAAAAGTCTATAATGTTGCTAGGGCAATATGGTAAGGTGACAAGGGAGGAACTGAGAGAAGGGAGTAGCATGTGGATTTTTTCAAAGCACATTATTTGCATGTATGAAATTCTTAAGCAAAATCTTTTTAACTTTTTTTTTTTTAATTTTGAAGAAACCAAACGTAAAGAGATAACTTCTAGTAAATAAAATGAGCACATTGATATAAGACAAGGACCTAGAAGACAGGAGGGGTGACTCCCTGAATGACATCTTCAGTTTTTATTTCAAACTACATACTGCGTTCATGTTGAGTGCCTTTTAATAATCAAATTCTCAAAGGACAAACCTTTGGTCACTGTTGAGACAATAAAAGATACATATAGCCTGCTTATCAGTAAATTCCCAAGGTGTTTAAATAAATGTATTAATGGCATCATTATAAAAGGTGTACTTTCAATGAGCCATTAAGTGATTCTGAGATGTTTGAGCAGTGGATATGTACATTTATTCTACAGTAGAGAGTGAGGCCCAGCCCAAAGGACTCAGGTAACTCTGTAGATGAAGAAGGGAAAGAATATAAGGGCTGGAGGAGATAGGGTATGGCAAAACAAAACAAAACTAAACTAAACAAAACAACAAGGCCCTCTGAGTCAACATGACTGAGGCTCATATGTCTCACAGAGATTGATACAGCAGGCACAGGGTCTGCATGAGTCTGCACCAGGCCCTCTGTGCACATAGTATAACTTTAAGTTTAGTGTTCTTTTACAATGTCTGAATATGAGAAGAAGAAGCTCTCTGAGTCTTCTGCCTTCTCTTCGGCCCTTCTCCTTACATTTGTCCCAGTATAATAATTTTGTTTTAATTTATTATATTTTATTTTATACTTTATTATTATTTCTTAGAAGACTTTTTGCTTTCTAATGAAAGATAGAAAGAGTAAATTCAGATGGGAGGGGAAGGGGAAGAACTGGGAGAAGTAGAGGAATTGGAAACTGAATTCAGGATATATTATGTGAGAAAAATATCAATTTTTATAAAAAGGAATAAAAAAATACATATTATAGATTTAACATCATATAGTAACCATTCAACATCAAATCTAGCTGGGTGTGACCTCAGGGCAAATGTACTCATTTTTCTGCTAGGGCTTTTAATCCACAAAATGGTGATGCTATTTGAAAGTACCATAGAAACTTTTAACTACTAATGTGTATATTTTTATATTTATGTAAATATAAGACATTAATAAATTAAAAACTCAGAAACCCCTGGCATATGGTGCTGTTTAAATGTCAGCCATTATCTTATAGATATGTATATTTTATTATGAGAACTGTTATTTTAACATTTATATTAATTTTAAATTTAATAGATGAGATATAAACTCTTCGTTCAGTATTCCTTTGTGTGATAAATTTTAGAACACCCTTTCAAAACTAAGAAACCCAACAGTGCAGTGTTAGGGAGCAAAGTACAAACTAAATAGGATTCTTGGAGCTTGTTTTTTATTAAAGTGCAATTCTTCTTGTCCAGAACTTTATATTTACACCAAGTTTCCTTTAATTTTCATTTTCTTCAACTTCCTTCAATTTCTGACACTTTTTCAGTTTCTTCTGCTTACTGTACCCTAGTCCATTGAGAATGGAGCTGGGGGATTTATGACTTTCTTATTCAAAAGACTCTATTAATGTAATCTGCTGTAAGGATGCTCTCAATTTAGACACACACACACACACACGCACACACACACACACGCACACACACATACACACACACACTCAGTCTTAGGGTTTTACTGATGTGAACAGACACCATGACCAAGAAAACCTCTTCCCTCCTAGAAAATTCCTTGAATGAGATGAGAGATTGGACATGGATGCAAAAACAAGAGGTTTTATTGCTGTTACAGCTTGCTGGGGCCAACTTCCATCCAGAGGAGAGGCCACCCCGACCTATTTGTTAGTATAGCTTTTGTACATTTCATAAAGGGTAGGCTGAAGTGGTGGTGATAGGGTATGCACACACTGGTGGGTTCAGTTGACCTTTAAGGTGATTTGCTGTTGTCAACTTGAACCATATCTGGGCCTTTGACCTACATTCCAGGGGCTACTGTTAGATAAGGATGGGACACTCCTTCCTGGGAGGAAGGGCTGCTTGGCTCCTTGGAGACATTCCAGAAACTGTGGCTAAAACTCTTATAAAGGCAACATTTAAGTGTGGCTGGTATACAGGTTTAAAGGTTCAGTCCATTATATTCAAGGCAGGAGCATGGCAGCATCCAGGCATGGAAAAGGCAGAGCTTAGAGCTCTATGTCTTCATCTGAAGGCTGCTAATGAAAGACTAGCTTCCATGAAGCTAGAATAAGGGTATTATAACCCACACGCACAGTATCACACCTATTCCAACAAGGCCTCACTCAATCCAACAGGGTCACACCTTCTAATAATGCCACTCCCTGAGCCATGCATAAACAAACCACCATCTGTGTCTGTTTACATATTCTGTGCTTTTGTCAAGATATATTCATAGACATGTTTATAACATAATTAAATATATTTTATACTTATTCTATATTCTTGATATTTTCTTTATATGTTTATTAAAAATATGGCCATTGAGAACTCTTAAACCTTTTTGATATGTCCCACTTTTTAAATAGGCTTTCCTTTTCTAATAAAACATGAAGCATCAGGCTCATCTTCCAGTCTTCTGTCCCTGTCCTAGAATAATAAAACCAGTTTCAGAGATCATGCCATTTTAAAAGTGTTCTATGCTCTTCTCAGCAATATAAATGGACAACACCCCTTTAAAAAAGTCACATTACTGGAGAACTTCTTAGTCTCTAATCATTTGAATTACAAGGGGTTGATTTAGTTTAATGAAAGCAAGCAAACAAATCCCTGAAAATTATTTTCATTAATTAGAATTAATGAATCCCTGCTAAATTTTTAAAATAAAATAAAACATAACCAAAATTAAAACTATGATTGTATCAATATTCAGTGGTTAAATAAATTCAGAGGTGAGAAAGCACTTTATTAAATCTAATTGACCTTTATAGACTTATAGCCACTGCAAAAACACTGTCCAAATTACCACCACCTCAGTACTTACAACTACACCAAGAATTCTACACCTTACTTCATCAGGAACTCCAAACAACTGTACTTAGTATGTTCCTGCATTCCAGAGGAAATAAACTTGAAATATTTTTTGGTTATCAGCATGGCTATACTTAGAATTTTATCACCTTCATCAATCACTATCTTCAGTTTTAAATTTTTTTCAAGGATTTTTCTTGGGAAGCTTTACATGTATATGTTAAGCTTTTAAAACTCTTATCTACCTCAGCTGGGCCTGCAAGGACAACTTTGTAGGTATTTCCTGAGTCCTTATCTGTGTAGTTGGATTTCACTTCCTAAGTCATTCCCAAGGTTTCACTTCTTAATCACATAAAGATAGAAATATGTCACTAGATTAGATCACATATTCATCTGAAGTATTAAACTCTTAGAACTTACATGAAGATGCCTCCCAGGATCTTTATTCTCTGAATATGATAAAAAGTTGAAGAAATAATTCTATAAAATTATGACCTGCCTCTGAGAGTGCTCCCCAACCCACCTACTCCCTCCCATCTCCCCACTCTGGCATTCCCCTACACAGGGGTATTGAGCCTTCATAGGGCCAAGGCTCTTTTCTCCTGTTGATGCCTGATAATGCCATCCTCTGCCACATATGTTGCTAGAACCATGGGTCCCTCCATGTGTACTCTTTGGTTTAGTCTCTGGGAGCTCTAGGGGGTCTGGTTGGTTGATATCCTTGTTGTTCCTGTGGGGTTGCAAACCCCTTCAGCTCTTTCAGTCCTTTTTCTAACTCCTCTATTGGGGACCCCATTCTCAGTCCAGTGGTTGGTTGAAAGCATCAGACTGTGTATTTCTCAGAGAAACAGCTACATAAGGGACCTGTCAGCATGCACTTCTTGGCATCCATATTATTGTCTGGGTTTGGTGACAGTGTATAGAATGGATCCCTGCAGTCTCTGGGTATTTAGTAGTCTGCTCTGTAAGCCTAGTGTTTTTAAGGGGAGAAGGTAAGCAGAAAATTCTTAAAGGCCATAAAGGATGCAGAGGTGCCTTGTTTCAAACAATGTGGAAGCAAAGGCCTGACATCTAAAGCTGTCCTCTGGTCCCTGTATATTTATGTACCATGTGTCCTTATTCACGCATGGAAGGATGAATGAAACACACACCCCCCCATACACATACACACACACTCACATAATTCACAAATACCCACTCTCTCACACACACTCTCACAAACACACACTCAGACACACAATATTTTTAAAAGCAAAAGAGCTCTTTCCATTGTGTTCATTTTATAAACGAGCAGAGTAAGACTGAAAGAAATTCCCCATGAAACAGCAGTATCAACATAATTAAGGGACCAGACACAGACCTTGCTTGACCATTGGGGCTTCAAGGACAAGAAGAGGAAGCTGCCAAGTGACATCATGTGTAAATCTAGCAAATGCCATGACTTCATCAGTTTTTACACCTACTGAGCAAAATCCATCCTGTGACAGAAGCACTTAGAACCCTTTATGCTGTTCTTTGCAGTGGCTATGCAATTGTGACAAGATCTGTCAGGTCAGGAATCAAGAGGGTCATCTGGGAGTGAGGGAGGACAGGAAACAACCAAGAAGCCTCTGTCTTCCATAGTAGTTACAGAGTGTGTGCTTTACTATAAGACTTTTCAAAAGTCACTATAACTAATTATAGTTGAATACCCGCAGCACACATTCCTTGCATAATTTTTAGAAAACTGAACATGTTCTAATGAGCAATGGGGCTTCTATTTGGGCTTTGTGTTTTTGACCACTTGTTCTGAACTCCTCTGACCACTGTCCTGGCTGCTTTTGTGTGTCAGCTTAACACAAGCTAGAGTGATCAGAGAGGAATGAGCCTCAGTTGAGAAAATGACACCATGAGAACATCCTGCCAGCAGTAAGACATTTTCTCAATCAGTGATGAACGATGAGGGCCCAGACCATTATAGGTGGTATCACCCCTGGGCTGGTGGTCCTGGAGGATAGAAGAAAGCAGACTGAGAAAGCCACTACGTTGCTGCATAGTAAAGCCTTCCGTGACCTCTGCATTAGCCCCACCCTCCAGGCTCTTGCCTTCCTCTATTGATGGACTATGATGTGAAAGTGTAAGTCAAATAAACCCTCCAAGTTGTTTTTGGATATGATGACTCATCACAGCAATAGTAGCTAACTGAGACATATAGCAACATCAACCCTTAAGGGAATGTTGCATTTTCCTCTGTTTTCCTTCTGATGCCATTCTGAGAAGCGATATGATGCCAGGTTAAAGGTGTCTATGCACACAATTCATTAAGAATCCCGTTAAAAGAGAAGGTCTGGCAGTGGTGTTGAGCATGGGAAGAATGTAATTTTGATTGTATTTTGGCAAGGTGGTCATTGTATTGATCTACCAGGGCTTGGTCTACTGGCTTATAGAGAACATAAAATCCTCATACAGTTTTGGGTATTACAGAGTCTGAAACACAGTGTCCCCAGGACTGGTTGCATGTGAGCCTTGCCCCACAGTGTTGAGCTGACACATTTACCCTAAGACAGGCGATGACAAGGAAGACACAGGCTTTAGTACATGACAGACAGAAACCTTCTTACTGGAATAAAATGCTCCTCTGAAAATTATTACAAACTATATTAACTGATACAAATAATACATTAGATATATTAATAATTTCAACATTTTTGTACTTAAATTGCAAAATTCTAGAGTTTCGCATTTTCTATGTTTGCAGGCTCAGGTTAGATAACCTCACTTAACCAGTTTATGGTTGTGCTATTTCTCCTCACCTACTACCTTAAAATCCTTTCTGGAAACAAATCTTCATTGTTTTAGACTCTTTATGATCTTACAATCTAGTCTACCCTTAAATTCTTTTTTTCCAATTTTATTGGATATTCTCTGCATTTACATTTCAAATGTTACACCCTCTTTTCACTCCCCTCCCTCTTCCCCCTCAACTTGATTCCATGAAGGTGCTCCCTCTCCCAATCACCCTCTCCACCTCAGTGCATGGCTGGTTGATGATGTTGTTCTTCTCAGGAGGGTGCAAACCTTTTAGCTCCTTCAGTCCTTTCTCTTTCATTTGGGTCCCCAGTTTCAGTCTGATGTTTAGCTGCAAGCATCCTCAGCTGTATCAGTATGACACTGGGAGACCCTCTGAGAGTGTTTCGGCTTCCATAGGTTTAGAATTATATGTGTACCATCATATCTAGTTAGTTGTTTTCTCTTTCTATAGTCCTAAGCTATTTTATTTTTTTCCTATCTCTCCCTCCCTCCCTCCCTTCCTCTCTCTCCCTCTCTCTTTTCCCTCTTCCTCCTCTCCATCTCCTTCTTCTCTCCCCCCCCGTGTGTGTGTGTGTGTGTGTGTGTTTGTGTGTGTATGTGTGTGTGTGTGTGTGTGTGTGTGTGTGTATGTGTGTGTGTGTATGTATGTGTGTGTGAATATAGCCACACATCAGCCATGGAGGACCTACAGATGCTGAAGGTTATTCAGGAGTGGGGTTTCTCCTTCTCCCTTGTTGTAGCATGATTTCCCTTGACTAGGTTTTGTCACTGGTCATTGTGCTGTGTAATCCAAGATAATCACAGAGATTATTCTTCTCTCTGGCCCATTCCACTTGTCCCTTTAGGACCATGAAATATAGATCTATGCTACTGCACTCACATTCAACATTATAGTCGTGTTTTAGAGTTTGTACTAAGGTTGTTGGGCTTGCAAAGTAAGACATTTTAACAATTGATTCATCTCCCTAGCACCCAAACTATTTTTATTTTATTTAAATACCATATTCGGAGCTTAGAAGTGAAATATCTTAAAATGTTCTTGCGTTCAGCAAGGAGTTATTCAGTTGTTTTATATGCCAACTTGTGTAGGCAGAGAGGTTGTGGGCACTTTACTCTGAAGAAAATGTGCCTATACCAGGTTATCAAGCTCAAAGGTCTTTGGCTCCTTTTTACCCACCATTTACATATCCCTTCAAGGTCTCCCATGTGAAGGACAGACAGCATTAACCAAAGGTAGCCAAGAAGAATGGGATAGGGACTGTGGGAAATATTCCAATTCAAATAAAATGGGATGGGGGGCTTTGAGAATTAGGTCAAGAAATAAACTATGGAGACTTAGTGAGATTAAAAGGTTTCAAACTCTTTTTAAACTTTACATTTTGCTAAACCAAAAAAAAATTGTTTGAGGCAAGCTCCAGCACCTCAGTGGCAAAACACTCCCAGTCTATTACAGTAGCTCTGAGTTACTGTAGCTCATCATACACTGAAGAATCCCAAGGCATGAACAGGCAGACATGCACCTTTTTCTCTTCTGTATTTCCCAGCTACACCCCTTACCTCCTTCTTAACTCCCAGAGTGTTTTTTTTTCTCTTTCATCTCCCATATAATATTATGCCAATCCTTATTCCAACTTTGCCATCTCTTTGTAACCTTTTTTTGATTTCTTTTCTAATTTTTAGGGAGATTTTTAAATGTAAAAAACAACAGAAATGCAAATTTCCCATAAAACTAGAAAGATGTTGAAAGACTTCTGATAACTCCCATGTGAAGCATTACCCTGAGAACTCATGCTAGGAAGAGGGTTGTCTGAGAAGCTCTGGGTGATTCTACTCTCTTTCTGTTCTTGTTCAGAAAAGAAGACACTGTTCTGTCTCAAATCTCAGTGGAAACTAGCACAGCACATTCACTAGAAGTCCCCCAACTGCCTACACACTCAATTTAGACTAAATACATAACGACTTAGCGAGAGTGGGACCAAATCATCTGCTCTCCAGGCAAGCCAAAGACCAAAGAGCAGGGTATGGCACTGGTCATCCTGCTCATTCCGTGACAACTTTCTATCAACCTACACACCTACCTGGAACACAGTGAGTGACAATGGGTTCTCCACTCTCCCAACACCATTTATTTGAGTTATCAAAGGTGCCATTCAATAATTAGTTTCTCATGAACTCTCCTTTGTTTGAAATTGAAGGACTATGGATAATAAATATTATTTATTGTATTTGAATAATACAAGTATTCACATGCTAAACAACTTTCTAAATGGTCCTGAAATATGAGGCCAATGGTCAGACAACTTCAATATTACCTAAAGCAACAGTGCAGCCACCATGGCCTTGGCCCCTGAGGTCCTACAAGATGACATAACAGAAACCATAGTGCCCAACAAGCGGGAGCATATATCTGTACTCCTAGGCAACATTCTCTGGCTGTGTTTCCCACTCCACTTCTGACTTGGGGAATTATATTTATTTTCAGTCACTAGGAGAACTATCCTATCTTTAGAGAACTGTCTGCAACTTACATTTTCTTACTCTCTCTTTTTTATTGATCATCCAGGAAACTCATATTATGCACCAAAATTGTACTTACCACCCTTACAGTTCTTCTCTCTGCCCCCCCTTCCCCTTGACTTTCCCCCAAAATCGAGAAAAGAAAGAAAAAATTTTGTATATTGGGTTGCGCATATACTCGCTGGTGTATAGTCAAACTTTTATTGGTCAGGTTCTCAAGGAAAGCAGAGGTTTTATCCACCTACAACCTGCCAGAGCCATTAATTGTGGAGAACCTAGAGACAGCAGGAAAGAGGCAGGGCCAGCAATGCATAATCAAGAGATAGCAACATGGCCCCAGTTGGCAGCCTGGACCATGGAACCCAGAATTGCCTTTGGTGGCATCATGGGCCAAAGACATCAACAGCCCCAGGCTCCATCAGAACCCATCATATCCACATGAATCTCAGGCTTCAGTGTGGCCTGCGGCAGCAGCATAGACCACAGACAGCATGACCTCTGGTGGTGTCATGGACTCCCATGGTCCCTGAGGAGTCCCAGTCTGGAAAGTGAACCTTGGATTGCCATCATCGCCCAGAGCCAGGATGACCCTGTACCAGCTAGTACATTGGGCAGCAGCGAGGGATGGGGTTAGGCACGTGACAATTCTGTGTCTGCATAGACTCTGGTTGCTGCACACCAGACTGTTGCTGCTGGGCTGTTTTGCTATTTTTCCCTTCTGTAGTGGTGCCTGCTACTCGCACTGCCTAGATAAGATGGCCTCTGAAATTTGTTTTTGAACTGAGACATTTTAGTTGAATTTCCATCGGAAGACCATTAGCTGGGCTGCCCCTGAATGCCAAGTATTTTGTAGAGTCTGAGAAAGGAAAGATAGGAAGACTCTTTTGCTTCTGTGGGATTCTTAGTGGAAAACTCCTACGTGAATAAACCTTTGGTTTCACACGTTCTCTTGCTGAAATTTAACACAAAAATAATAGAGATTGTTTATTGGGATTTTTAGAAACTGTTCTCAGCTCTATTTCTGTTTGATACATTTCCTGGATTCAGGTCGCATTGATCTTTCATTCTGGGTTCCATTTTCTTGAGAGATAATAATAAAAAGCCAATATTTTCATTCTTGTCTGGATGTCAGAAAACTGTAACTAAATTCATTGCTGAAGTTTTAGCTGAATTCAAATTTTGACTCTTATACATTAATCTACTTTCTTCTTCTCCTAGGTTACCTCAATCTGAACGGATACGTTGTTAAGTCTATCTAAGAAGGTCCATTTCTTCTTCTACCTTCTACCCAATGTGTTCTTGTTGAGTTGATAAAGATGTGTCCTTATGTTCATTTTTTTTATAGTTTAAAAATTTAAAGTAGGAGTCACATACACAAAGTGAATAAAATTTAATCTAAAACTTAAAACTAACACAAAATTCTGGTATTGCATGTGTGCTCATTTGTGATATATTCATATATATCATATATTTAAGTGTGTCAATATACATATATAACAATTCTAGTTAAAGTCAACTAAGTACTGAAACATTCTCTTGCTCTTCTTCATTCTACGTATCTCATTTGGGAATTTATTTTTCTAAGTCCAAGATCCTTCATTAAAGATGTTGCGTTATGTACCAACTGCATATGTGGCTTTTTATAAATAGTTGTTTTCATCTACTTCCTATTTAAAAATAGAAAAGATGACTTCTTATATGTTAATTTTAGGATTCCCATTTCAAACGAAATTTTATTTCAAGAAAAAGTGATGTCCCTGACACCTGAGAATAAATAGTACCCTTCCCCCAGACCCTTACTCAGACTATACAAAACTATGTATTATAATTACACAATGCTAAAGATTATGTTCATTGTACCTATAGATTTTTGTTGATTTCTACTTTCCGCAATACTTAGATTTTCTATGCATATGAGCAACTACTAATTGGAAAGAATAACTTTTATTGTCCCTAACTCTGATAGCAATCTCCATAGAGGAGAATGAGTGTATCATCTAAACTACAAAGCTGAGATTTAATACCATTCTTCATTTATCTGCACTTTCAAACAATAACACTATAGCTGACTATGACCTGCTACTGCTGGGATTAGCTTTCAGCAGCCTTTTGGTGGGTTCCACCCAGTCTGAAATATCACTTAATAATAGTTTACAGATCATATAGAAAGTGGCATTTAAGTTAAGAAGAGTCAGTGCTTTTGTGCTTGCAGACAGACCTACTGACATAAGGATGGTTTTCTAGGTCTGCTTTTCCTGTGGTTCTACCTGCCTTTCTCTTCCTTTGCCCTCCTTTCTGTATACCTCTCCTTTGGCTGACTGCTTGCTCTCCCCTTCGTTCCCTTCCACTCATTCTTTCCCTTCTCTCTTTCTTTACCTCTACATTCCAAGGCCCTCAGAAATTGAGGAGCACGTGGAGAAGGAATAAATTAATCACCATAACAAGAGTAGTAATGGAAAATAGAGCAGCAACATAGTTAAAAGAATTCTTAATTGGAGCTGTCAATGCCTCAGTGCCTAATGGCAGGGTCAAGACTGAAACTTTAACCTTGATCCCTAGGACCCTTATACTAGAAGATGACAAACTCCTCAAACTTGTCCTTTGACTTCCGCATGCATGCTGTCTCACACATGAATGGGTTTGTGCATGAGCAGGCACACAAAGAAATACATAAAATCAACAAACTTAATTAAAATTACAGAAAGTGATTTTAAGAAACTGAAAAAAAGAAAAAAGAATAGTGGGCCAGAGTAAAGCAGAACTGGAGAAAGACCTGCCAGGTAGAAAATGTCCTGGAGCAAGGCTTCAGAGGACAAGGAACATGTCCTTGCCAAGTAGAACCTGTTCCGTGAGGGCAGCGTACAGCATCTTGGAGCTCATGCAGGTCCTACCCTTGGACACACGGCCCGACTGCACAATCACCCCGACTATAAGCCAGAGCAAGATATCTCAGACAAAGAGTTGTTATTGTTGTTGTTGTTTGGGTTTGCATGTGGTTTGTTGGTGGTGGTGGTAGTGTTTTTTGTATGTTTTATGGAGGTTTTATTCGGGGGGCATTTTTTTTTGTTTTGATTAAACCTTCTTGAAGATGTCTGTGGTCCATAGTGCCACAGGAAGTCATGGTAATGTCCATGATCCGCCTGGTGCCATGTTCCTGTCTATAATCCAGTGCTGCCACTGCCAGTACTGGTTGCTATGGGCAGAATAGCTTTTCTGCAGTGGCATAGATTACTGCAGACTCTTACCTGAGGATGAGAGACATTGGATGCTTCTGTGACAGCTTTCTCTGCCCAAGAAACAGTCCAGGTAGGATGCTACTGAAAAGATACATTAAAACTGTGAGAAAGATGCTGAAGCCCTTCAAAGTTGATGGCTGATGCTGAGGGGGCAGGGAAGGATTCATTTTCTTGAAGGGGTTGGCCTCTGGGTGTGTGACCATGCTTCAGTGAGAATGTGTGTAGAACACGTGGGACCTGGTGGGAGCTTTAGAATTTTGACCTGGGTTGGGAGCTGGGAGATGGAGAAGGATTAGTCACCTTCGCTAATTTTTGTTTATTTGATTTTGTTTTCATTGTTGTTGTCTTTTTATCACACTCTTCTGACAAATCCATGAGAGAAAAAGCATGTATTTATAAGCAATTTAATATCATATATTCAGGAATTAATACAAACATAGCAATAAGACAGCAACAGTCTCTAAAAATTTGGGGATAAAATTATCACCACTGTATAATTCCCACCTGCAAGAAAATGTATAAATTAGAATGTTCAATCAGAAAACACAAATGTATTGAAAAGCAGCCTCTCTGGTAAGCATATGTTATAGATAGTATATCTGTGAGATCTTTTCTTCTCTCAAACCAACTAATCAATTATGTGCTGTTGATGTTCAAATTTGATATTGACTGAAACTTAGCTGAAAATATAAAATCAACTATATAAAATTCAGCCATCAACAATTCGGTTTTTGAAGTAGTTTTCTTCGTAATAGATTCACGAAGATTACATAATAATTACATGGGCAGTTATTCATCAGGATGCTATTATTTTTTTCTGCATTCACCATTCATGTATTCACAAAGAAGTATACCACCAAACAAATGAGAGTAGAACAGCCACCTGCTCTTTAAGTATTTACTTTATTGTTTTCAATACCTGCCTCCCACAATCAGGAATTTTCAAGTTAATAGCTGCCTTGTATGATTTTCTACAAAGGTATTCATTGAGCTAGCTACTCTCAAACTACAAAAGTTATGATGAATAGGTTTCCCAACACAGAGGAATAAAAAGGCAGATAGAGACACAAGTGTTTGGTTTGAGAAGGCCTTCAACTGTGCAGGTCTGCTGGTATTGACTAAGATACAGGAAGAGTGAGTGCAGGCTAGCCCCAAAGTTTCAGATTCAAGGATCACATGGCTAACAGACAAGATAGCGCTTGCATATTTTGAAATGAAAATTACAAAGTAAAAATCTTTTATCTCTAAGGTTGATGTGTTGCTTAAGTTATCTTAATAGAGTCATTTATCTTTCCTGGCAGTTCTAATATTCTTCAAATCCTAACATTTTTTTTTGGTACGTCACTCACAGTGAAGTGTGCATAATGTATCATAGTTACATTTCAAGAAGTGCCTGCAAACCTGAATAGAGCATCACTAGACCATAGGGATGGAAACCCTAATGTCTTCTGTTTTGTAGAGTGTCCTTGATCAAGTGCCTGAGTTTGGCTTGTGTGTATTTGAAAGCATCTGTATGATTGTAATATGCTGAAGGATAAATCACACATCTGATACATGTGGATGTGTTCCTGCTATACAGTCAGGACTCAAAAGCTTAGGCTGGTACCACTTATGTGCAAGACCTAAGCAAAATCACACAGAGCATGCTGGGAGTGAGGAAATAGTTTCTAAAATTCTAACGTTTGGTAATAACTACATGATTACATAATGTAAGTCAATTTTAAAATAGAGAAAAATTAAAAGTGAAGTTGGGTTTAAAATTAAGGAGATGTTAATTTAAACAATTGGCTCAAAGACAAGAACACAAGGGATAAAAGCAGAGAAACAAGCCAAGTCAGTTTAGTTCCTGCAACCTGAATTCTTAAAACCAATCTGAACCGTCACACAATACAGGGTGACATTCCTTCCTGATAAGCATTGTTTCAAATTCATAATCTGGCCCTAAAATTAGTATCTCTCACTTTATGCTTCAGTTGAGTCTAGTCAGAAATAATTTCCGCAAGTTCATCTGTTAGAGAGTGAGACTTTCACTGGCCCCTCGGATGCTCCCTGTCTCCAATAAAATTTCCCAGAATTTCGTCTACAGATCCTGCTGGTTCTCAGAAGCATTTGCTTGAACTCTGTCAAGAGAACTGCATGTGACTGTAGGGAGGACTTAGAAAATGACTTATCTCTATTCTGTACTCAGGGGCCAGGGCTATAACAAAAAAAAAAAAAAATCTGTCTGAACTTTACATGATGTGCTAAAAGGTTTACGTCCAAATAATCTGATGTTTAAGATAAAAGAACATTTCAGAGGGTTTGGGAAACTAAATGTGAAACCGTCAGCTACTTAAAGCTGTTTGTATTAATTTCCTACAGCATGCCAAGTACACTCAGAGTCCAGAAGTTAAATGAGTCCAATTATGGCCTCCTCCATCTTTAGACAACACTCTTGATAAAAATTACTTTATGATAAATAAAGATTTTGTTTAAGGGTAGAAAATTTGTCATTCATGATTTAAACAGTTTGAAAAAATAGATGATCAAATTCTAATTAAAATAATGACAGTAAATGATAATCTACTAAGCAAAGTGCCAATATCTACTATCTATTAACTGTCATATCCATGGGCCGGGATAATTCAGGGTTGTTACTGATATTTTATTTCTAAATGGGGAAATAGGGTTATTTTTCTTGTCCTATTATGCCTGTGAAACTAAGGGTTTTTTTGTCATATTTCATGAATTGTGTACTTACTCCTTGCATTTAAAATGCCACTTAACTATTCTTGAATTGACTACTTTATTTACAAAATGTGGAACATGTTAATGTTTTCATTTTGATCATAAATATTCCATTAGAGCCTGGTTTACTTTTCTAATTTTCCTCTTACCATCATCATTTGCTATTGGCTTGGCTATATCAGGAGACATGGTGGACCCTCCATTCTGTTTGCCCTTTCTTATATTTTCTGCATGGTGTGCGTGTTGGTCTGGCAATGTACATGTATATGACGAGGCACATACGTGAAACTCAGAAGGAAAACAAGGAGGCATTATTTCTCTTCACAAGAATTTTAGAGATCTCACTCAGCTAACCAGGCTTTGAAAGAATGAGCTTTCACCTGCAAACTCTCATGCTAATGCTTTTTAAAGGTAAGATGGCTGTGTTTACAGGCAAAGACCCTTTGGGGAAATGGAGAATGAAGAACTACTGACTGCACACAAAGCTCTTTCCTCCTTCAGCTCTTCCAAACACACCTCAATGGTTCTGGATTTCAGACACCATCACTGTGCATAAATATGGTTCTACCAGTAGCACCATTGATTGTCACAGCCTGTCAGAAGAGGGGAGGAACATTACCATCTGTAATCTTCTTTTGGCTTCAGTGTGCACTCACTGAAAAATAGATATTAGCCCCAAAGCTCAGAATACACATGAAAAAACTCACAGACCACATGAAGTGTAATAAGAAGGATAGACAAAGTGTGGATGTTCCAATACTACTTAGAAGAATAATTGTGGGATGCCGATGGAGGGAACAGAGGATGATAGATAGAAGAATACATGCAGACATGGGTATAGAAGAACAGGGAGACAGAAAAGTAGGAGCAGGATCAGGTATAGGAAAAGATAAGAGGGAGGTCCAGAGGGCCAGGAGAATGAATTGAAATATCTAGCAGGCATGGATGAACATGGAAACCACTAGAAATTCCCAGACACCAGGGATATAAGAGGCTCCCAGGACTCCATTGGGATGACATTTGCCAAAATATCCAACAGCAGGGTAATAAAACCTGAAAAGACCACCCTAGTAGATAGACATGGCTCCAAATTGAGGGATGGGGCCATCTACCACTCTCAAAATCTTTAACCCAGAATTGTTCCTCTTAAAGAAAACACAGGGACAAAAGAGTGTAGGAGAGACTGAAGAAAAGGCTATCCGGAGACCACCCCACTTTGGAATCCATCTCAACCACAGACACCACACCCCAACACTAAAGCTGATGCCATAAAGTGCTTGTAGAAGCATGGTCTAGCTGTCCTCTGAGAGGCTCTGCCAGCACCTGACTGAGGCAGATGCAGATACTCACCACCAACCATTTGACTGAGCCTAGGGACCTCAGGGGAAGAGTTAGGGGAAGGACAGAAGGAGCTGAAGGGGTTTGCATTCTTCATAGGTAGAACAACAATATCAACCAACCAGATACCTCAGAGCTCCCGGGTACTAAACCACCAACCAAAGAGTATGCATGAGTTGGTCCACACTTCCTGCTATAGATGTAGCAGAGATGATATCTGGTATCAATAGGAGGAAATCAATGTAGATGATATCTGGTATCAATTTAGACAATATCTGGTATCAATAGGAGGGAATCAATATAGATGATATCTGGTATCAATGTAGACAATATCTGGTATCAATAGGAGGGAAGGTGCTTAGTCCTGTGGAGGCTTGTTGCTGTAGTGAAGGGGGATGCTGGAGGGGTTAGTTGAGAGTGCGTGGGTGGGTTGGGGAGGAAACACCCTTTTAAAAACATGGGGAGGATGGGTGGGGTAATGTAAATGTAAATAAATAAATGTATCTGAAATTTATTTACATTATCTGAAATGTAAATAAATAAAATAATTTTAAATGATCCCTAAGGATACATGGAAACTCAACAAAACTGAATATGAAAGTATACCATATGCATATTTTCCTCTTTATTACTCTGGCCATGATTTGAGAACTTTGCTGATTAAAAAATAGTTCATTGACACATTTGGTTGAATCAAGAAGTAAATGCCATCATACACTTGTGTATGCCGAAGGACTTTGTTATAGATGTTTATATATATATATATATATATATATATATATATATATATATATATATATATATACATATATATATAGCATTACCGTTGCTGATTAAAATTCTAAAACTCAAACCTAAGACCAGATTTCTGTGGTTGCTTTGCTGGTGTGAACATTGATGGTGGAGAAAATTCAGGAATTTGATTCCTCATTTTGTAGAAATCCATTGGGATTATAAAGCACAAGAAAAGGCAGGTATGTGCTCCAGAAAAAGCACATAAACTGACCACATGAGGATGTTCTAATCTTGAGCCAAAAAAGCATCTGGATTCAGTTGTTTTTCTAGCCACTTATTTTAAAAATAGCATCCTTGAGCAGGTAAGGATCTAAGAAATACCGAGAGCAGGAGAAACAGACTTCGCCAGAGAAGAGCAAGACAATTGGCTATCCAATACCAAATGTCAGCCCTGAAAACGTGCATCCAAGTACCATTATGTTGACTGAACATGGTGTATTTATTAAGTATGTTTGTATGTATGTATGTATTTAGGAATTTATGTAATAACAACTAAAGAAAAAAGAGAAATTATTTGGATTTAAAGAAAACATGAAAAGTCATATTGAGTGATTTGAAAGAAATAATGTAATTACATTATAATCACAAAAGCTAAAATCAAATAATTAAAAATTTTGAAAATAAAGGCAACATTGCAGCTAAGTTTTATAAATTTCTCATACCCCTGTCTTCAAATCGTTGTTAATTCACTATTGAAATCACGAATTCTTACATATTTTCTCCAACTGTTTAATAAAACAAGTTTTATTCATAAAGCAGGTATATTTGGCACCTATCACATTGACCAGTTGGTTTCCAACTACTAATTAGTTTCTGCAGTACTTACAGAGTTTCAGAGTGGGACTAGCACTCACCTGGACTGCTTGTGAGTTGGAGGTGGGAGAAGGGGCCTCTGTAAGGAAATAGTGCATCTCTTAAACTTTGCAAGTTCGGGGTCAACTTTTTAGTTACCTAAGCTCTCTGTAAATTTTTTTCTTACTAAAATATTATTATAGAAGCATAACAGTAGCAGTAGAATCTTTGAAAGCAGCAATAATGAAAAATCCTCAAATAATTACCATTATCCTCTTTAAGGTTGTTACTGTGCACTGATTAACGAGCAGGCAAGTAGGTCTCCTCACTGGGTAACTTACAGGGATCTATAATAAATATAGACATATGGTTTATTTATTTGCTTTATTGTAAATTTCACTGGTCTTTCACCATCCCTACATACAGATAGTATGAACTGCTGGTCTGAACAGCTTTTATCTTTGCCTGAATTTTAAGTTATGACTATACTAAACATTTTCAACAACGTAGAAAGAGTATAAACATAAAAGTCCAGAAAAACTCTCATATCTGATGGTTACTCTGCCAAAAATTTCTGTTTTCAATTGTCATTGTAAGTACATTCATTTTAGGTATTATTTAAAATATTATATTTCTGAATCTGTACACACACACACACACACACACACACACACACACACACATACACACATATCTGCTAATAGTATTTACTAGCCATAAAACAATGACTAATTCAGGATAAATGATATATTTTGTCTGACTTTCAAGTTCAGTGTGGTTGACAGAAAACCTTTCTTTCCTATTTCATTCATTTTTAATTGACTTTCCTAAATTTGACCTTTTATGGATGAAAGGTAGAAGAAAACTAAAAACTTAAACTTTCTTTCTTCCCAGTTCTCATTCTTTATTCACCACTGTGTAAATTCACAGGCATGTATGACACATTAAAACTGTGAAATATGTGAAATCTTCTCTGCCTTTTGAGACCTATTTTGCAGACTTAAAAAAGTATCAATCATGTGACTGAGAAGAAGCATATGACAATAAACTTATCTCAGACTCCTAGCCTGCCAATTTATATCCTATATCTGAATGGAAGTACCATAAAATGTCTGATTACCATGAAAGGTCACCTGACTTGGCCACCACCACCAGTTTATCTGAAACCAATCCTGTTTATCCCCAGGAGGGCTGCTCATATTGTGTGTGTAACTGTGTCTGAAGCCTTTGATCTCAACATAAATATGCTTGCAACACCACATTGCATGTGCCTCACACCACAGCATAGCAACAAATGCACCTGAAGCTTCTTGGCTCACATTTGTGACAGCCATGTGATGACTTGCTCTGTTTTACTAGGAAGACAAAGTTTTCTGGTCTTGCAAAACCTTAATAGTTGTTTATTGAAGTCAGATTTCTAGAGCTAGTTTCTATGATCCTTCCTCAGCAGGTAAATTTAAAATTAGTTATCTTTGGGTTGTACTTTGTTAGAATTTTTAATGGAAATAAAAAGATCCTTGACCTGCTGACTAGATTATTACAAAAAACTCTTTAAATGAACTTTAACTTCTGGTGAGGACAGGAATTTCAAATGTTTGGATATGGCCTTAAACACACTGGTAACATTTTATATTACATATTTATACAAACTAATACTGTTAGCCCTGACAATTTAAAATCACCAGTGTGCAAAATATTTCATCTTTAATAATGGAAAATTATGTCTAATCCTTTATGTTGATATACTTATATGTGTCAAAAGACTGTTTTAAAGTATGTTCTTTATAAGTTGCTAATAGCAAATGTTTGGCCAGTTTACCTTTTAAAATCTTTGTCCTGCAGATTGTTTAAAATTTGTGGGGCAAGAGGGGAATTGTAAATGAAAGAAATTTCAAAAATGTTGGCACAGTCCACTGATCTGGATTCTGCTGGAAGTTATCCATCAGTCTTACCTCAGAAGGTTATTTCTAAATGTCTCCCTTTGACAGATGTAGGCTAAAAACAAGTCATGTCCACAGGCAGCGACCCTATCAATTTGTTAATGCAAAGGGAACAAAGGTAGAGCTGTACATAATCAATAAGGTCGGAGTGAGTTAGAGATATTGTACTTTACTGCTTTAGGGAGTTGTCACTGACACAGAATGGTAGGTGAGCCTCTAGTGTCCTGTCTCCGAATTCTTCACAGGAATCAATGCAGGCACATTGTTCACCAGGGCAATGTCGTTGCTCTTTTAAGTGCTTCTTACCTGATCTTATCATGCTCCACAGTTTTGCTATTGTAATATTTTTATCTGGATCTTGATTTACTAACTTCAGAAATCATTTTGACCTCCAGAATGAAATGAGTAATCTTTTTTCAGTTATAGCAATCCAATTCAAGAAATCTAGATGAATATGTTGGTAGTCTATACTATAATTCTAAAATGACAATATATTTGGAATTTTTTTTTGTTTTCCTTTTCAAGACAAGGACTCTCAGTGTAGCCTAGGCTGTCCTGCCACTTACTGTGTAGACCAGGCTGGCTTTGAACTCAGTGATCTGTGATCTTACTGCTTCTGCCTCCAGAGTACTTAATCCCAAGTAAAGGTGTGCACTATCACTACCCCGCTCATAAAATTCACTTCTAAACATCTAGATACACTTAAACAGTCAGCAGTAGATGCATCTGCATATATATAGAGACCCAAACAACAAATTTTGACTGTGAATATGTGACCTATATGTAAGCAATACTTTGGAACATTGCCAAATACTTGGTTGAAATAT
The DNA here is from genome assembly GCF_963924665.1 of Micromys minutus. Lineage (NCBI taxonomy): Eukaryota > Metazoa > Chordata > Mammalia > Rodentia > Muridae > Micromys > Micromys minutus. Next base: position 25,956,045 of record NC_137984.1, read on the forward strand.
GAGAAATGAGATGATAGGATGGTTCAGTAAATAAAAGAAGTTGCTTGCCTCTAGGCTTCTTAACCTAGTGATGGGCAAGATGCCCAGGCTGAAAGGTAAGATCTGGCTCATCTGATATCTTTTATCATCCATTTTGTCACCACAGGATAAGTGCCTGTTTGTGCTTGTGCACATGCTCATATACAAAGAGAAACACACACACACACACACACACACACACACACACACACACACACACATGAACACACACACGTACACACGCACATGGCCAATAAAGTTATTTTAAAATAACAACTCAATAGCTCTAATACAAATAGTAAAATACAACATACTTGATGAAAATAATAATCAGAAAAAAAAGATAAGTATATCAGTAAAAATGGGGAACAAATATAAAAACAAAATAAGCACTGAAATACAAATTTTAAAAATTTAAGGAAAAGAAATGAGTGAAATAGCAACAAATAGAGGAAAGACTGAATAGCCTGAGAAACTGAGCTGAAATGTTAAGATTAGTCCCACTACGTCATGCATAGTTGCATGTTGTATACATATTAAAGAAGACTTTCAGTCTGAGGATCAAGACAGTACATGCCAACAGCACCTGCTTCAACTCTCTCTATGTACATGTGAAAACTGAGACATGGTCAGAAAAAGGTCACGTTTCTAAGGTGGCAAAATGCTACTTTATTTCACAGATTTTATTTACAATATCAGTAAGTTAAATGACTATTGTCCAAATGTCTCTTTAGTAGACAGAGGTAGGAGAGAGTGCTCAGAAGACCCTGGGTGCCGCCTGCTCATGGAAACCACAGGGAATTAAATGAATCAACAACAGTATGTAATGACCTCCAATGATCAAAAGCCATAGAAAGTTTGATTTTAGAAAAAACTCATACAGACATTTCCAAACTAAGACATGATCCATGATTTCCACTGACATTACTGGTGTCATTTTCATGGTAGAGAAGACAAGAATAAATGACTCAAAGATCAATTTCTGAACAAAGTATTTTTTGCAGGCGAGTGGGAGTAATGATAAATGTATAGGTACCTGCAAGAACTACACATGCGATTTAGTCCTAATAATGAATAAAAAAAAGCTTGTATAAAACTTTCATCTGCACACAGTACTTAAAGGTTTAAAAACTGACATTCCAAATGAAATGAAGGCAAACAATATATGAGTTAGGAATTATCAGGGGACCATCTGCACAGAAGCCGTCTGATATTAAAGTTGTGTGTTTACGCTGGGATAACCAATGATGGAATCGTGACCCATTTTAATCAGGGGCTGGGATGAGTAAGAGGGTGCAGAAATGGAGAACTTATCCAAATGGCAGTGCTTCTGGAAATAAATCAAATCCCAGGATTTCACCCAGACCCTACAAAGTCTTGATTACTAGATTATAATTTTAAAACAGAAGGGAGTGATGTTTTTTAGACCTTGGCAAAGGTGTTTGAAATTAAGCAGGCACTGTAATACGAGTGTGCCCTTCTCTTTTATCTGGCATGTAGATGTAGAAAAATATTTTAACTCCATTAAAGGCAAAGAAGTCTAAGCAAGTTCATTTTTCTTCACTTTTCATCGTTTACAACCTTGCAAAATACTACACACTAAAAATTCAAAATAGGAAAGAGACCAGAACCCCCTTTCCAGACTCTCTGTGCATGTGATGATGACAACATAGAAGGAAAGGAAGAATCAGGACATTTACACAGCAGCTGAAACATACTCTTGGGGAAGAAGAATTTTAACATTGCCATATACTGAGATCTAAACAAAACTTCTTCATGATCTTCATTATTAGCTCTTGGTCATGGTTGATGAGGATGTTCTTTTTAAAGAAATTGTGCTCAGGTCAAAGTCCTGTTATATTAGAGTTAATAGAAAATGAAATAATATAATACTAGCTTAATAAAGATATTAATTATAGCCCAAAAAACGGGCTTCTTCAGCAACCATCCTTTATTTTATAATTTGTTTTTATGTGAGAGGGGCTCCTCCCTATAGATTTTTCTGTGCACCAATAGATTCAGTACCTGTGGAGGTCAGAAGAAGTCATTATCTTTCTTAGGAATGGAGTTACAGATGGTTGTGAGCCATCAAGTAGGTAAATGGGAATTGAAACCAAATCTTTGGGACGAGCAGCCAGTGCTCTTAAGCACTGAGCCACCTCTAATGCTTCAACAGCCACCATTTAAGGCTATGTACTATGCCATTTTTGCACATGATTGTAAAAGAACCTTGCATATGTGAACATGAACTCACAAATCAATTTTTAAAGCTTGTTTTAGCTATTGCATTTATTCTGTGTCCAATGACTAGGAGGGGAAGATTGAAGAAATAGCAGCAGTAAGATTAGTTGAAGTGAATGAAAGTTAATACAAGTTTTGAAAAAAAAGAGAAAAAAATTAAAGTTTCAGGATTGCATAAATGCAGTCTTTAGGTTAAAACAATTATACTAAGGATAGATATTTAGGGCATAGAAAAAAAACACTGTGTAGATTTTTATGATGTACACACTGAGTATGAGAGACTGACGAATCAGGCATGGGCAGCAGTGCGTTGGAATCAGATGACAAGGTCCTGGGGAGATGATCTAACAGTTGACATAGCTGGCTGTTCTTCCAGCATTCTTGAATACCATTGTCAGCACCCACAGGGCAGGTCAGAACTATCTGCAACTCCAATTTCAGAAGACCTGATGGTCTCTCCAGGTACCAGGCACACAGGAGTGAGTAGGCAAAATGTTCATACACATTACATAAAAATTTAAGGCTAAAAATGAAAGAAATGAGATAAACAGTAATTTTGTGTCCACATAACTTGTTCTTTGCTTCTCTCAGTTTTACTTGTGAACACGGTCATGGTTCCACTACAAGGACTTTGTAATAATTGTTTCATGGCTCTAAATGAAACTCTTCTCATTTTGAAGAATATCACTTGAGGAAGAATTCAAGACCAGCAATGTTGTTTTCTTTGTTAAAACCAACTGTATTTGCCTCCAACTTGGACAAATACATCAAATATATTACACCCAAAATAACCACTGCCATGTTGCCTTACCTGGCCAGCTTCTCCTGGTTACAAGAGGTTTTGATGACAGACCATGTGGTCCTATGTTTCCATCTACCACTGACTAACACAGGTAGGTACTTTGAAGTCTGTTATTCTGCGGTCAGATTTTATCCAACTGATGTCTGTATTTCATTCTCTACATGACTATGTATTTAATCTTGATATTTATAGAGAGACCTCAGACTTCTTTAAAGATCTACTATACTGAGTTGAAAAAGGAGTAATATCACCCAAACCACAGGTTGTGTAAAAGATTAAATGGGATAAATTTACCTAAGTTCACAGCACAGGATTAACACACAGTTAAAGATCTGTGTTGGTTATTTCTCTAGTAATACTGTGCCTAGTACTGCAATGACCTCAACAGCTTCCAACATTAGTCCTTGAAGAGAAGTCTCTTCAGCATTCAGAAAGTGGCTTCTGAATTCTATTCACAGGAAAAGGAGGTTCTGTGTACTTGACAAAGTACCCCAAAAGGATGCAGCATAATTCTGAAACACAGCAGAGACATTTAGAATGCTGTTCTGTTACCAGTGGCTTCAGAAATAGCTTCTTCATTTCTTGCTCTTAGGAAAAAAATAAGATTTGGTAAAGAAGATTCAGGCACAGAGAAGATTCTGCAAAGCATCCTTCTTTTATCTGAGCAGGAAACCTGAAATAATGTGTCTGAACCACAGTGTACAACCCAACCAAGATATGGTTTTAAATTCCAAGTGGTTTGACATATCTCTAGTATGTTAAAGGTGTGCTACTATTTCCCTTTAACTGGGATGGAAGGCTATCTATAAATACCTTGGAATTTCATGGGGAAAATAGTTTAAAACGGCTTGATATTCAAAGCATGCATATTGAGTAACAGGAAGTGTGAAAGAGGGATGATCCCTGACTCTTTGAATAGGCCTTGTCACCTTCTTCTCTTCTTGGTTTGTAACTTTTATGACAGAATCCAAAGTGTGGCTCTTCCTGGAAGACTAGGAGATTATGTTATGTGTCTATAGAGGCACCGAAAAGTAAAGTTTTATATTTGTGGGGCTCGATGCAATTGAGCATTTCTACCCAGAGCATCTTCTGAAGAAATTAAAGTTTAAAACGTTACTATCGAGTTAATTTACCAAGATAGCATCTAGTTATCATAAATATGAAGTATTTGTTTGAGTGGTTTCAAATATCACCTTAGTCTAGGCACACACATGTTGGTGACAGCATGCACACATGCAGAAGGAACTATGCAAGCACAGGAAAAGCTCAGCCGTCTACTATAACATGGAAACCTGTAGAAGATTGAGTCAGAAATGAATGAGGAAATAAGGGAGACTAAGATATAAGTTGTTAACATCACCACATTCATCAGCATACAAATGACTTTTTAATGATCTTAAAAGAATTTATCTATATTCTGGTATGTATCTGACATTTATTTAAAGAATCCAAATATGGCATGCAATACACCCACTATTCACTCTTTCTAGTGCTAGAAATATGGAACCATGAGAGAACACAAACTATGTGAATACATTTTTACCTTTCGAACATTTTTTTAAAAAAATTCTAAACAAGACTTTTATCTCCTATTGTTCTTTTATTGTCTAATAAAATATCTGTCAGAACCTTAACTCTGTGTACAGAAAGGAAAGTAACTTAACGCTGCGGCACTGATTCTAAGGTATGTCTTGCTCGGTGTGTCCATTTTCATGATGTAGAATCTTGGATTTTCACTTGAGGTAGGATCTTCCTCTAGATGGCTCATTCTTACTCTTACCATGCCACTTTTGTTCTGGCCCTTATTCTTAAATATGAATGACTATAAACACTAATTAAAAATAATACTTAAGCACACAAATCTAAATATCTCAGGTCCACATGTCAGCTAGAATATGTGATGCTTGCAGAGACTCACAGCTGATTAAGAAACAGAAAATAACTTGCCCTGATATGCTTAGTCATAATCAGAATAGGTATATCTCACCCCTCCCTACAAGGCACAGGGTCCCCTGGAAAAGGAGAGAAGCAGAAAGACACTAAGAGGCAGATGTTGAGGGTGTACCAGTGAGAAACTCTGTCTTCACAACATAGGAGGATAACACTCTTGAATAAAATACCAACCATGGTTACATGTGCAAGATTACTAGAAGAGGGATATAGTCAATACTCCAGGATGAAGGGTTGGTTCTTGCAAGCCTTTACCTGGCTGAGAAGCTACCTACAATTGATGGCTGCTGGAAAAATAAGTTTCCTGTAAGTGTGTGGCCTCTGGTAGGTCAACCACACTGCAGTGGATCCCCTTTTACCCATGATTATAGGAACAGCACAAATTAGACTTTTAGGTTACTAAAAAATGTGGTGTGTGTGTGTGTGTGTGTTGTGTGTGTGTGTGTGTGTGTGTGTGTGTTTAGAAGGGTAGTTAATGTGAATCTCAGACCACTTAAAGGGAACAATGGGAAGATAAATAGTATTAAAATATACTATAAGTGTATATGAATGTATGTATGCATTATGAGATTCTCAAAGTAGTTATGAAATATTTTAAGTTATACATTGATTGTACTGAGAGAGATATTATATGCCACAGCCAGAGAAAGCTACGAGCAGATTCATATAGAATTTATGCTTCTTCATCATTTTCATAAAGGTCTAAAAGGAAATTGATTTCCCTGTACAACCTAAAAAAATTAAAGCTTATAGCTCCTATTCTGGCCGCTTACCTTTTTACTCAGATAGAAGAGTAGTTATAAGGCATTTAATTTAGGTAGCACATATCATGATTACTTTAATTAAAATAAGATCCAAAGTAGCAATAATTTTATAAGGTTATATTGAAGTACTTTGAAAGGAAAATAGGTATTTGAATTATAGACAAGATTTTTTTCTATCAATACACATTATTTTAAAAATAAACACAAAGTTCTATAATAAAATTTTACAAAAATAAGCCAACTAAATTTTCATGTTTATAAATTTTGTTGATGGTTTTACATTTTTTAAATGAGTCTGTGTTTTATTATTAGCTTTTCCTAAAGCTTTAGAGATACAATGATAGCCTCACTAAGGGGACAGTATTAATTGCATATAAGACAGGAAATGAGCCTCCTGTCACTTGTAAGGCCGGTGAGAGCCTGAGCCTTCCAGTCCCTGCTTTTCACTCCCAGATGCTCTGTATGTCACTTCCTGTTCTTGTTTCATAAAGGAAGATTTAGGTCACAAGGGTCATTGCCATGGCAGCCCCCTTCCCACTGAGGATATGCCCTGGCCCACATTTCATAAAAATCTAAAGAAATTAGGACACATGATCAACAGTTCATGTGGATTTTCCAACTGACCTGACACTGGCCTAAAGCAGAACATTCCCTTACTAATTAGTAGCCTCCTGGAGGCAATGTTCTGTTTTCTATAGTTTTTTATTTTTTAATAAATACAATAAAAAAGAAAGGAAGTAGGAAAGATGAAAAGGAAAGAAAAGAAAAGGAGAAAAGGAGAAGAGAGGAGAGAAGAGGAGGAGAGAGGAGACATGACAGGAGTAAAAAGGAGGGAAGAAAAGGGGAAAAAAGGGGAGAGAAGGGGAGGGAACATAAGAGAGAAAGATGATCATAATATGTATATTTTTGTGGTGTTACAGCCTTGAAATGCCAAGGCACAGAAAGTAAAGACAAAAGAAACAAATTCAAGGTCATCCCTGGGTACACAGTGAGTTTGAGGCCAACTTGCATTACTTGACATCCTTGTAAAATACACGCACACATACACTATAAAAATGTTAGCTCAGTAATAATATTTAAAACTAGAAAAAATGCTGAACAAGATGGCGGAGCCTGTTCTTCCCACTTGTAGGTAGCCAATGTAGGAGGATCCCAATATCTTCCTGGTCAGACTGAACAACAGGAGTCCCTGGCTCACAACAAGACCCCTTACAAATTAGCCAATCCACAAACTCATCAACAGTAATACTTTCTAAAATGCTTACCTCAGCTTCCTGTCATTTGTAAATTTACTATTTCTGTTTTGAATTTCACAATTTTGAGAAGCACAAAATCTGAAGAAAACATGAAATTTCTCATGTTTGTATTAGCTTGTTGAAAGACACATGTTTGGATCAAAGTCCAAATCAGTTCATAAAAGACTACTTTTGTAATCATATACAAGATTCTATACTCATTTATTCAAACGATGCGTGAAATTCACCACTCACCTCACTACAATACAGATCAACTATTTTCACAGTGTTGCAGGCATTTTGGAGACTTTAGTAGCTACATTTAATTTCATATTTTCCTGATGCTTGACATACTATATCTCAGAAAAAGAGACTGGACATGGAATAGAAAATACAAACAACAACAACACAAAAGAACTGAAATACACTATTCCACACAGTGATCAACATTACTTGAAATCAAGACCACACAATGCCTGACTTTTCAGATGTACTGAAGAATCAAACAAAGGCTGGGTTGAAGCTGTGAGAAAAAAAAATTTCCTAGAGAATATGAGGCATGTGCCTCAATTACAAGAACCATGAAAATGAATAGGGAGATGAACAGAATGTTAAAAATTAAAAACTTCATATGTACTAAAATATATTCTTGAAGAGGTGAAAAAACTACATATATCCGTGGGTATAGATAGATCTTAGAAATTAAGCAGCTTTTGTAAGTTATTAATTGTGGTTGTATCTCCTAGTAACATCAGAACCTACACCTTTAAAATCTCACCAACATTAACACCCAAATGTGTGTTGAGCAAAGATGACACCAATAAACATGTCAAATGGACATGGAAAATATCTTGAAGTTTCTACCCAACAGAAAAAACCTAGGCAGTGGAGGGAACTGAGTAGAGCTGGGAATAGGAGCCAGTGGTCCTCTCCAGGAAGAGCACAGCAAGTGGTTGTCTAGCATCAAACCTTCCATCCTGAAAACACACATACAAATAACTATAGGGAATCACATATTTAGGATTACATATATGTATGTACAACTACATATATGCATCAACTAATAAAAAGGGAAACATGTTTGAAAGAGAGCATCACAGTATTATGGGAAGGGAGGAACATTTCAATTAAATTACAGTCTCAAAGAAGCAAACCTGATTTTTCTTTGAGACCTTCAGAAGTATCAGTCAATAATAGAAACATTGCAGTGCATTGGGGGAGAGATTTCTCTATGTTTTCTTCACAGTATACTTCCTGTCATCTTACAAGAGTATCACCTTTCTTTAGATACCGTTGTTCTGTACACTTTCACCCAGACTGGGGGGGTCTAGTTTATATAATGGTAAGGAGCAGAAGTGCAGGAGACATAAATTTCAATGTTTACCTCTTTAGTGAAATTCTGCTTTATCTGTGACCAGTGCCACATGGAACTAGCAAATACTGAAGGTAGAGTTCAAGACCACAAAGCAAACCAGCAGAAGCATCTTTATGTTCTATTAACATTATTAAAGAAAAGCACAGCTGACTTCTTTTTCTTTTTCTTACTACTTTATTTTTTTAAAAAAGTTACATGTACAGAATATTGAAAGCATTTTAGCAAAAATATATATGAATATATTTTTATCAGGACAAGTAAGGTAATATCTTTCCTATTTAAGAAAAATTTTACATGTATGCAAAATAAGTCAGTACTATTGTAATATATAAAAGGCCCGAAAAGCAAAAGAAAATCTTTTTCCCCAGAGTTTCTGGGTGTACTTTGGAAACTTGTTAGTTTGACAAAACTGTAAGCTTAGTATTAATAAATGAATTATTTGAGGCAACTATTAAGGTATTAGAATGTTTCCTATAAGGAGTCATACAATGAACTGTTATTCTGAAGGTAATAGTATTTTGAAATGGGTATATTTTCATTTGGCCAAGACCGTCTTTGGCACCTCATATGTTTTATTCTAAATATAGCCACTTCTAATTACAATTTAAACTCATAATTTTATTAGAAAAGACTGTTTTCCAAGTTGTATAAGTTTAGTTTATTGGAAACTGTCGTGTCTATTATGATAATATGTGAATATAGAAAATGTTAACATGTAATTAAGTTGAAAACTAATTTTAGTAAGAATCTGAAAATGTAAGGAATGAAACTGCAGTTATTTGGCATTTTATTGGGTGCCATTAATGAGTTTACCCAAACACTGCTATTTGTCAATAATGAGACTCTTCAGGCATGTTGTGAGTCAGGTGATTGAAGTTTGCTCCTCTTTTATTTAAGCCATCAGTAAGCATCACTACACACAATTTGAATTCTTAGCTCGGTTGTCTTCTGGGAATCTTCAAAATACCTCTATGTTCAGGGGAAGTGGATAACATTGTCCACTGAACACTCCTTACTTTGATTTTTACAAAGTTAACACTAGAAAGAAAAATAATAACATTTACAATACTTTCAAATATCTTAGTTGCTTTCTAGGTTGTATTTTCAGGTAGATTTTTACAGCCCTGGATAGACTCCATATATTTGCACTGAAACATGTATGAAATGTGAAAATTCCAGAAGCATTGTTCTTTATATGAATCAATATTGTTAAACTGATCATCAGTAATTCACAATTAAATATTACTAGCATGATTTATATGAAGTTGAATTGGATCAAAGATTTTAAATTTATCCCAATAATGAATGCTGAAAATAGCAAAGAAAAGCATAACTATGCTGTTATTATATAATTATATGGATAGATAGATAGATATAAAGATAAAAATAAATAAAATAAAATAAAGATACAATAAGTAGATAGCAAACTGCATTGTAAAACAGAATTAACATAAAGTAGTATGAGCAACATTGAAAGACACAAGGCAGAAAGGAGCATTGGATTTAATGAGTACCTCACAAGAATATTAAAGTTTTTTTAAAGTTTTTGAAAGAGGTTTTGTTTCAATGAAAGATGAGTTACTTGTCCATTCATTTATTTGGAGAGATTATCTTTGACTGTCCCTCCATTTATATGGATGTCTCTGACTCTCTTTTTTTCTCAGTTCCTGAAAGCTGAGCCATTACTTATATTCACTCAAGTGGCTTTGGCTCTCTGGGAGTTTTTATACTTCCATATACATTTTCTATTTCCATAAAGAAGGTCATGAGGTTGTGTTGGATCTTTATTCTCTTGGGGCGAGATGGCCATTTTCCCAATATCATCCTACCACTTCATTAGCACGGGAAGTCGTTTTATTTTTAGTGTCTCTCTCAAGTACATTTTCCAGAGATTTAAAGTTCTCGTTGTATAAGTTTGTCACTTCTTTGATATTTTATTCCTGAATATCTTTTTACTTTCTTAAAGGCTAATGTGATGGAAGAATTTCTGGGATTTGTCTACAGTGGTTACTGGTATAGAGAAAGGCAACTGATGTTTCCCAGTAGATTTTCTATTGTGCCACTTGGCTGAAGATGGCAATCATATTTGAAATTTTTCTGGTAAATTAGTTTGAGAAATCATATTTAATATGTAATCTGCAGGAGGGGTTGCTTTTTTTTTTCTTGTTTTTTATCACATGAATTCCCTTTCGGAGTACTCTAGTTAGGGTTTTTTTCAATCACTGTATTGAAAGATGATGGGATAGTGGACAACCCTATCTCATTTTTCATTTTAATATGATTGATTCAAGTTGTCTATTGAGGATAATCTTGGCTATGTGTTTGTCATATGTAGCATTAATCATATCGAAGTGTATTTCATCTGTTTCATATTTTATAGGAATTTTTTCATACTGACATGTTGAATTTTATTTTGACTTTGTCGTGACAAAATTTATAAATATTGTCAAAGATTTTTCTGCATTTATTGTATTAATGTGAATTTTGTATTTCAGTCCATTTATATGCATTTCTGAGATTAAAACCAATTTGTTAATGAAAAATGATCTTCCTAAATATGCTTGTGTTTGACTTTCAATTATTCTACTGCATCTATGTTCATACACAATATTAGCCTACAATTAATTAAAATTAAACATTACCTCTTCATATATCTCTGTTGACAAAGTCTACAGAGAAATTCTTAGAAGTGTTGTATTAACATGTTTCTAATTACATGCTAAAGAAGATCTAATTATAGCCCAGAAGGGACATCACATATAACATTGCAAATAAATAGATCTTCTGCATCAGAAGTCTCTCCTAATCACCCTATAGGCTTATTTGATAACATAATGAGTAAGTCATTACTAAAGAGTGATGCATTATCAACAAATAGGTATACATATATGTATAAAATGCAGTTTATTAAAAATCAACCTTATTATGCATTAATGCAAAATATGCTGCATCAAAGAATATCAATAAAATTATTTACAGTGGCTGTTGATGGGAGGTAAGAATACTTCAGGACTTTTTGAAACATCATTTTATGTAGCTTTTAATTAATATTTCCATCATATTTACATAAAACATGTATATGTGTAAGTAACTAATGCAATTATATTAAGAGAAAAAATTTTTTTCTGACAAATACATTACATTTTAGTGGCTATCACTAGTGCATTTAAACTTAAACACACTTGCTGAAAACTAATGAATCCTACCTCTGAAATAACCTAATCAATGTTTGGTGCTTTTAAACTCAGTATTAGAGAATTAAAAAGTAGTAAAGAAACATGAGGTCATTCAAGGTTTTATACATTAAGAGTGAGTCCTCCACAGTTTAAATGGAGTCCCAAGGTTCTCAGTTAAGGCTAGCACAGGATAGGGAACTTCCAAACTGGTCTTTCACTGCATTACACTTTTCTTCCACAGTTTGCCCCACTGTCTTTGAACAGGGAAAAGTAACTACCATTGTCTCAGACATTACTTACTATTGGCTGAATCAGTAATTACAATAGGCTTAAACAGTATTTTAGGACAGTGGGATATCAGCCTAAATTAAACAGACATATTAGTGCTCACAATAGCATTTTTTGCACCATAGATTTTATGGAATAAGATAGAAGAATTCTGGGAACTAAGAGATAGATAGGGATTGTGCTCTAGTAGGCTGCACAAGGTAGCAGCAGCAGCAGCCTTGAAAATAACACAAAAAGGATAAGTTGAATTCTGAGACATGCATTGACTAAAGAAGGACCCTCAGGTCTACCAGTTGCCCAGGCTTATTCAGACACTGCCATCTAATTCTTTACCTATTCTGTAATCTTTATGTTTCTTGTCACTTACAGAGGTTTGGTTCCTCAGAATGTTGACTCAGAATTAATTTCATCAAACCTTGTGTTCTTTGATGTTTTGATGATTAGTAAAATCACAAGCCTGAAGAACCTTAGTGAAAATCTACTAGGCATTGAACAGTGCAGAAGGGTAATTCAGACAAAATAGTGACTACCATTTTGAACCAAAAGTTACATATTCTTGTTTAATATACATCTTTATTCATTGCACTCTAGCTCTCTTATATATATAACACAACATACGTTGAGATTCATGTATTTGAAACACATGAAAAAGTGTCATTCCATCTCACCGTAGTGATAATGGTTATCATAAAGAAAATGAGCAATGTGACACAGATGTGGTGGAGAAAAGATACTTTTAAATTGCTGATGGTCTCGTGGAGTCATGATTTCACTAAAGTAATCAGTTCAGAAGATTCCCAAATAACGAAAGCAGAACCACCTTATATCTCTGACATGCTCCTCGGTATATGCCTAGAAAAGTCTTTATCAGTTTGTCACTGAAGCACTTAATGATTTCTATTTATGGCAGCATTATTCATAATAACCAAAAAATGGGACTGAAATTTCCATCATCAAATGACGTTGCAAATATAATTTGGGATGTATACACAGTGGGGTTTTATATTCATAATAATAAAATACAAAATAAATAACATAATTCACAGAAAAATTGATGGAAACCAAAAAAATCATCATAAGAAGAAAAATAAAGAAAACTCAAAAGAAAAATATCACAGGGTTGTTCTCATAAATACATGTTTATAAACATATATGTAATGCAGACATTTAATGAAAGTATAGGGCCTATAAGGTAAAATGGAAAGGGTGAAAGGAACAAGAGACAGTAAATAATATGAAAATGACAAATATCTCCTGCTCTGTCTATTCTATGAAACCCAGATTTAGCTCTGTATTTATTCATGCATATAATGTCTGTCTTTCTGCTTGCATGACTATCTGACCAACGTTTAAGCTATCATCTGTCTCTCTACTACTTGACATGAAAGTAGATAGAAGACTATTTAGGACAAAACAGAAAACAGTGCAAGAGTTAAGGGAAGATAGGAAGATTGGGGGTAAACATGAGAAAGATATCACATTGCGATGGTGCATGTTGATAAAAACCAATCACAAACACTGAACAACATCTTAATAAAATAAATACTTGTGACAAAAAAACATTTCAAGATGAATTGTTTTAGACATACTTTGAGTACTTGAATCTGCATAATGAAACATTTAGCCAAGTTGCTTTCCTGTATATCTTACATACTCAGTCTAAGGGTAACTTTTGTTCTATTTCTAATGTATTCTATTTTAACTATAGCAAGCTCATGAAGTGAGGTATATAATTTTTCAACTGTAGCATCATGTGAGCATTTAAAAAGCTTTGCATCCTGGAGACTGGAGTTCTTTGTCCAGTTTACTGCACCTACTCTGATGATTCACAACCATCTCAAAGTCTGGTTCTGGAAACTCTGTCACACTGGTCTTGACTTAGTAGGCAAATGCAGCGATATGTTATACATTCAAACAAGCAGACACACATACACAAATATTTTTTTTTAAATGTTTTGTATTCAGGCTTATGTTGGGTGTAGGTATTTTAAAAATTAGTTTATTTAGACCAACAAAAACTAATTATGAATAGCATATAAATAATACCATTAATATATTCTCTATGTATAATACTTCTAATAAAGGCTATGATGTCTTCAATGCATTCTTCATTGTTTTTATGGAACATGTGTAATGCCTAGAAAACTGTTCTGTTTAAAAATGGAATATGTTACAGGTAATTAAAGTTAATTATTAATGTTGATAGATCCCATTTAATTTTATAACAGCAAAAAATAAAATAGTTCACATATCATTAAAATCCATTAGGAGGTAAATCAGTTCACATAAAGATTAAATAAAAACAGTTGAAAAAAATCAACAAAGCACTCAAATTGGCCTACAATTGTTCCTATTTGAGCAACACAGACCAACACTAAAAAGACCAAGATATATTTCAAATGCTGTCTTTCTTCTTTTATAACGTTGACGACAAGGGCACAAGGTTGATATACTTCAAAATGCTAGAACACAGTAAAGTTTGTGACATTCACAATGAAATTACGGCATTTATAATAGAAAGGAAAAGTATGATAGTGTATATTATTGCTATCTTATGGGATAAATTGCATGAAACTCTCTGAATGTTAACACTAATATAAAGATCTACTGGAAGAGGGTAGAATACAGAGTACAGAAGGTTTAGATTTGAACTGGAAGAAATCCAGCCCATGTCCTCTACGGAATTTCCTCTTACTTGGCTTCCCCTGAGGCTCATTGTCCAGAAGAGATTTCAAAACCTTGCTCGTAGAATCAGGTCAGGCCTTTGAGTTATTAATAGTTTATATTGATTTCATGCTTAATGTGTGCCAAACACTCTATTCAGATCTTTACCCTTGTCAGTTAATTAAATTATCATACTATATTAGCTACTGTAATTAAAACAATTTAACAGAAAAAGAAATAGAGGTTAAGTAACATTCACAGTTAGTAATTGGGAAATGTGTAACCTGAACTCTGGTCATACAACTTTGGAAATCATTCATGGTCATTATCAAAAGATGTCCAGGAGGAAATGCCCAGCAGAGCAGCAAGTAATCTGGAAGCAAATGGTTCTTAGATCTTTGTAAAATCTGGGGCACTTTTCAAAGCCATATTTATTTATATATTTTATATATTTATACATTTGTCTTGCTTGCATTTATGTTATGGTCAGCATGTACATGCAGTGCCGATAAAGTCTACAAAACCATTATGAACTGTCCATGTGGGAGCTGACAATTGAACATGTGTCTCCTAGAAGAGTAGGAAATGATTACCATCAGGGAACCATTTCTGCAGATCCAAAGCTTGTAAGTTTCTGCCAACAGCATCCCTTAATAATTTTCTTTTGAAAGACTTCCATTCATCGATTTGCTCTTGTATTCACTTACTTTCCTTTAAATTATCAATGAATTTTATTTAATTAAAATATAATTAGTATATAATATAGTATTTTCTGCTATCTTCTCATTAGTGAAAGAAAACTGGAATTATGCTTAAGTGTAATGATTGCCAAAGTTAAATTTATTAGTATCTTTTTGTAAGAGGCTCATAAAGCCAACTCTATAATTTATTGATATTTTAGAATACATTGAAAACAGCCAAATTTCATCATTTAATAAATTTCACAGTATATATTTTTATCTATGGGTGAGAGCAGAAACTTAAGCTTTTCTAGAGCTTCTGAGTTCAATAAACTACACCTTTAAAGCTAAAAATTGTGATGTAGCAGTCTTTGCTGTAAATGTATATTTGAAGATATGAGGACTGGATCAAATGCTTGTCTTTCTTCCATTTAAATTGGCTTTTGAGAAATAATACTCTTAGAATTCCTACCATCTTTAAGGTGTGCAAAAATTATCTGGGACATGTGAGTAATATGTAAACATCTGGCACACACACACACACACACACACACACACACACACACACACACACACAGGCTTTCCGGGAGGATCCCAAGTCCATCTGCCAGAAGTCTGGCCCTACTATGGGCAGCAGGGGCAAGTTTTCTCCGAGCTATGCCTAGCCCTCTCTGCGCTTTGGTTACTCACAGCACAATATCACCAGGCCTGAGTCCCCGGATCTCTGCAGTTCCAGGTGGCAAAGGGTCTGAGTATTTGGTCCGCACCCACGGGCTTTCCTGTAATCTCAATAGTTTTAAAATAATCTTTGCATTGTGCTATATTTTAAAAGCAAGAACATACTCAACTGATTTGCCATCTTATTATACCAGGGAGTGGCCCTTTAAACATTTAATCAGATAAAAGAATACATGTAAATGATGCACCTTTATCCAACTTTTTATTTAAAAGCACCATGGGCAACTTGATTTTATTTTCTATTGTATGTGTAGATGCATTGTAAACAGTAGGATATAAGGCAAGCATTGGCTGGAAGGATTTAAAATTTTAATTATTGATATTTCGAGGAAATAAATATTTACTACAGTGACTTCTAGTTTAACTTAAACACAAAGACAATATTTATCTACTATTTACCTAGTTCTTATAGGAAAACTTTTCATAAAGAGGGCAAAGTAATTCCCTAATGTGAGTTCTGGGACACACATCGAAGACACAGGTATACACTAGCAACCACTTTTGTCCCCACCCACAGTGATTAAATTTTGATGACAGGAGGCAGAGACAAGGGACTTAAGCAGTTTAATGACTTTCTAAAGACATTTTAGTTGCCATCTTTGGGGGATTTTCTTCAGTGGTACAAATCATGCTAGGATGCCT
The DNA here is from genome assembly GCF_963924665.1 of Micromys minutus. NCBI lineage: Eukaryota > Metazoa > Chordata > Mammalia > Rodentia > Muridae > Micromys > Micromys minutus. The sequence continues at coordinate 25,972,618 of NC_137984.1, forward strand.
GCTCTCTGACAGATGTCTCCCTATACTCACAGACATAGAAGCAATACTGACTGGACTGAGTATATTATAAAGAAGACACAAAATTGGGAAGAATGTGAAGTGTGGTTCAGGAGAAGCTGGATGATAAGAGTTGGGGGGGGCTATGATCTGAATATATTGTATCCGCTCATGAACAAAATTACCAAATTACTTGAACCTTATGAATATTCCACAGATGCATACAAAGAACTCAGACCTTTCACCTATAGTGAAAAATGGAACAAGTGAAATACTTTCCTCCAACTCTATTTTTCCCTCAAAACATCCACACTATTCCACCATCAAACTTCATCGAACAACAAACTAAATGCACATGCATTAATTTCAACCTGAGTCTGGATCCCAAGATTCCAGGTAGAAATCTAGGTGCAGAGTTGGCTTGGAATCATAGTATAAGGAAGTGGAGATGCTGCAATCTCCAGGGCTTGCCTACAGATGGTCTTGTTGAATCAGTAAGCTACAGTTTCAGAGAGAAAACTTGTCTCCAAAAAGCATATATAAATAATTTAAGAAAGAAAGAAATACATGTGATAAACTCTTGAAGAATGTAAATGACATCAACCTCTGGCCTTTAGACACCCACCATATAGAACATAGAAATGCAACCACTGTGTCAAAGACACACACCACACAAATGCAAACGCACATGCACACATGCACACACACACAAACACACACACACACACACACACACACAGAGAGAGAGAGAGAGAGAGAGAGAGAGAGAGAGAGAGAGAGAGAGAGAGAGAGAGGGAAAGAATGAGAGAGAGAGAATGAGAGAGAGAGAGAGACAGAATGAGAGAGAGGAGTAGATTTCTTCCTTTTCTTTTCTTCCTTTCTTTCTCTCTTTTTTGATGCATTTCTTTACTTCTTGAAGGTCACACCTAGGTCTTCATGCATTCTATCCAAGCACTCTACCCTGGAGCCATAATCTTACTACATAAAAACATAAAATGTGATTCTTCAATATGTAATCTTGCACTGAGACAAGGAAAACCTCTACTTAATAAAAAAAAGTTTATTAATTTAGAGAATACTTAGTTGACTATACAGATATGGGGAACTTAGCTCAGTAACAGGAAGTCCTTTCATAGGAACTGTCACTCAAATCTCCATTACTTGATCATCATATTTTTATTCTCCTTCTGTAAGATTCCAAGCACAGGGACCATTTAACTCTATGAAGGATAAACTGCATTGCCTCAGTAATAAAAACCTTGAATTTTTCTATTATCTATCTATCTATCTATCTATCTATCTATCTATCTATCTATCTATCTCTATCTATCTATCTATCTATCTATCTATCTATATATATATATATATATATATATATATATATATATACATACATACATACCTATCTAATTTTATTCTGTTTCTCTCTTTTATTGGCCATTTCAAGTATTTACATTTCAAATGTTAAGTCTTTTCCAGGATTCCCCTCCAAAATGTCCTTATCCCATTTCCCTCTCCCTTGCTTTTTTCAGGGAGCTCCCCCTCCCAATCAGTCCTCCATCACCATTCTGGCATTCCCCTACACAGCGGAACTGAGCCTTCACAGGATGAAGCACTTCTCCTAATATTGATGCCATGCTCTGATACATATGTGGCTGGAGCCATGGGTCCCTGCATGTCTACTCTTTGGGTGGTGGTTTAGTTCCTGAGATGTTTGTGGGGCCTGGTTGATTGATATTGTTTTCTTCCTATGGGGTTGCAAATACCTACAGCTCCGTCAGTCTTTTCTCTAACTCTTCCATTGGGGACCCTTTGCTCAGTCCAATGGTTGGCTATGAGCATCCACCTCTGTATTTGTCAGGCTCTGGCAAAGCCTCTCAGGACATATTCATATCAGGCTCGTGCCAGCAAGCACTTCTTGGCATCGGCAATAGTGCCTGAGTTTAGTGTCTGTAAATGGAATGGATCCTCAGGTGGCACAATCACTGGAAGTTCTTTCCTTCAGTCTGTGCCCACATTATGTCCCTGTATTTCCTTTAGACAGGAACCATTTTAAAAATTCAGAGATGAGTGGGTGGTCCCATCCCCCAAGCAGGGACATTTCCTAACCTCTGGATATGGTCTCTACAGATCCTCCCTCTACTTTGTTGGGCATTTCAGCTAATCTCATCCGTGTTGTGTCCTGGCGTCAGGGACTTGCTACTTCCCCATGCCCCATTGCTACACACCTCTGTTTAAATTTCAAACCCTCTGTATATCATCCCTATCTCCTCCCATACTTGATCCTGAACCTCCCCCTTTTTCTTAATAGCTTTCCCTCTCCCTCTCCTTCTCTCCCTCTCTCCTTCTCCATCTTCCTCTCCCTTACTTCTTTTTCCTCTCCCTCTCTAAATCAATTAAGTTCATGGAAATACTCTGTAAAATAATGAATTCTGCAGAAAACAGCATTGACTAAAGGTATTTGATATTCCCTAGCAAAGCTCTCATGCTGCAAACAGATGAGTATTACAACAGAGGAAGCATTTCTTTAGTGAGCAAGACTATAATACTTAGTAAAATAAGCAGAAAATTGCGCTAAAAAGAATCCACATTTCCCTGTAAATTATTATTGATTTATAAATATGAGAATCTAAGTTAGGCAGTAAACATTGAATTTCTGATATAGAACATTTCACCGATACTACGTTTGTCAAATACAAGGAATGTAAATATGTATATATACATAAATTACCCAGGATTTGAGATCCGTATTTTATGAGGCTCAGATGACTTGAATGTTAGAAAAGATGACGAGAAAATGTTTTAATTAGTAATTATCAATTTATTGATTTCTATATTCCTGGTCAAAACAGCAGGCTGGGAAGGTTGTATGGAATTTAATTTTGTGACAAGGTAAAAACATAGCTAATAATCCATATTAAGGTAATATGCCAAACATGATACTCAATTTTTTTTCTAGACTCAATAATTTAATGAGATACTTCCATTAACCTACGATGATAGCTCCTATATCACAAAATCAAAATTAAACTATTAAATACATTTTAATGTATAAATTTTCCTATTGTAAACTTTCAAAACTACATGCTGATTTTTTGGATTTGAAACTGAGTACACATTTCCTATCAGGACCATACACTGGCTAGAACTCCATCATTTTATCTTGATGTGGTGTCTCTGACTTCCCGCTCACCTCACCTTGCAGAGACACCTGTCAGCTACCTGAGGATTCATATTCCCTAATTTGTATTTTCTACATTTTTAAGTTCACAGCAATTCAAAAAAATTATGCTGAAATGTGTAGAGAACGCTGTGTGGTGTATACTGTTAATTAGTAGCTCACCAATGAAGAAGATGAGAGGTAGAATCTAATATGCATGTTCTGTTAAAACTTAAACCCAGAGAGTCTATACATGCCCTGTGTTCCTTTCAATCAATTACTAAATATTAGTATCATTAGAACAAAAAAAAAGCCTTTTCAGAGGCCCTCTTACAATAGATTTTCTCTTAATATTGAGAGTATCACATCAAATAAAAAACTTGTTTGTGTTTACTATCCTAGACAAGCTTTCCCAATTTTTATAATTACTACAGTCACTGCATTTGAACATAGATCAGCAAAATTATAAATTAATAGGGGTGAGACTCTGATTTCACTGTTTAATATGTGTGATAAAATTTAGAAATGTCCTTCTGACTTGGAGAATACTGTAACTATACAGTGAGCCAATGCGATGATGAATTAAGAAGGAAAACAGTGTATTTTTAATTTCCTCTCTTTCATCACTTTTATGTTTAGTTTGGGAGAAAGAAAGAAAATTGTTTCTTCAACATACAATTTAAAAATTATTTAGCTCATTGTATAAATTCATAAGAGGGACTCAGAACTTACTACAGAGATATTACCATCTATTTTGTGAATATATTCTAGATGATTTTCATAACACATTTTATATTGTGTTTCAGAAATGAATATATGGTACCCCATAGATCAATATGAAGATTTTATATCAATTTGGCAAGTAATTATATATTTGAGTTCCATTTTCCCATGTGTACAATAACATTTTCTTGATGGCCTTAGAAAAATAAGAAACAAAACAGAATTGTTCATTTTTACATAAAATTGTATGATACATGGCTGTTCTAACTTTTGATTCTTCCAAGGAGATTGGGCTCCATTGTCTGAGTGTTGAGAATTTATGACATGGGGATACTGATGTGCTTCTGAAAACTTTATTTTTTTCTGAGCAATAAAAAAGATGGAAATTGATTTCGAAAAGCCAGGAAGTTTACAAGTAAATCATAATGCCATTTAATAGGAAACAAACAGCAGTTTATGTATACATTGCCTATATGGGTTGTTAAATAAAATTTCATAAAATTGTGGTTTTTTTTTTCTAAACATATTATTTAATATATGAACACATTATTAGCATTTTATATGGTTTTCTTTAAAAAGCAAGTTTATATGCTTCCTGGTTATGACTAACCAGTTAACATTGCAGCCCGAATTTAAATCTTGACCATAGGGAAGCCTCTCTTGTGGCTAGAGAGATGGCTCTGTGGTTACAGATGTATGCTGCCATCCATGATGAGAAATTTGATCCCCAGATATCACATATTGTCCTCTGATCTCCATACATAAGGCATGTATTGTATACACAGATACAAAATAATACAAAATGTAAAGATCGTACAACAAATGTAAAATTTAAAACTCCCTTGATAGTCTGTGAGCTGGAGATCTATTAATTATTATTATCTATTAATCAAATTATTGAAGTTTCAAAACTGGTTCTAAGACCTGCAGCTGTAGTGTCTCCTTGTGAGGAGCACAGTAAAAGTTGGTGATGTCACAAAGTTCTTAGATCATTACACATATCATCATGGTTGAGATTCACTCTCCTAAACATGAGAGAGTCATGCTATTCAAAACATCCATGCACCTGTGGCAGTGTGGATGATCTACATGGAAGTTATAGATTCATTCTGAGTTAAGCTCACATTTATTTTTCCTAGAGATTAGACATGCCTGGAAGTTTTGCCTCTGGCTTTCACTGAATAACTGGCCAGCTAATTTTGCAGACATGATTGTGTCTCTGGGATTGGATATACAGAATGGGATTATCAATACTGACCTCATCAAAATTGTGAGGTTTTATGAAGATCAAAAAATACTGAAAAATGTTCATATAAACCACCAAGATATTTGAGCATAGTAGTTGTTTTCTGCTTTCCCATCATCCTGTTTTTCTTTTCCTCCCTCCTTCTCTTCCTTTCTTCCTTACAAACTATGTTGCTATATAACCCAGAACAGTTTCAAGATTGCCTCAGTTTCCCAGGTACTGAATTTCTCATTTTTTAGCATTCAGCAGTTCAAAAAAAATCGTTGTCTTTCTCTGCAGAAAAAAAAAATGCAGCATTCTTAGAAATTAATGATTTTAACTAAAAACTAAAACTGAATATTGTGCATATATTATATACAAATGTCATTCATTATTTTTATATCTGCTAGAGAAAAAGTGGTTTTTGTGCCTCTGTATGTGTGTGCGTGTGTGCGTGTGTGTGTGTGTGTGTGAGAGAGAGAGAGAGAGAGAGAGAGAAGAGAGAGAAGAGGGAAAAGAGACAACTATTATAGTGATTTGGATTATAAGTATCTACACACATTTCTGCTTTTCATTTTCTAATATATTACTTTGGCTTAGATTATTTAAAATCATAATTTTAGGAATTAGAGTATTGCACCAGGATATTTTTAAACCTTTTTAAAAATGTATTCTTTTATTGACTACAGTCACAGCCACAGCTTCCCCTCCCTCCATTCCTTTAGGTTTTTCTCACCTCTCCTCTCCTGAGGATCCACTCTCCATATTCCACTGCCCACACCAGCTCTCCCCAGAAAAGCGCAGGCCTTCCACGCTGGGCAAAACAGCATTGTATGAGGAATGGAGTCACCTAAACATGCGGAAGAGTCAAACACATGCCACTCCCATGGTCATAAGTCATCTGCCAAAACATCAAGCCAACAACCCTAGCATATATGCACGTCATGCAGACCCGTACCGTATCTGAGATAGCTACTCACTCTCTGTGAGTTCCCATGATCCCTTCTTAGTTGATTCAGTGGACCTAGCTTCCGGGGTCCTTAAACCCTCTGACTCCTAAAGTTTCCAGCCCCCACTTCTAAGGGGGTTCCCATAGATCCAAGGAGAAGGATCAGCGGAGTCCTCCAATCTGGGCTCAATTCCTTGTTAATGTTTCTTTGTGGTTTTCTGTCGTTTCCATCAGGGGCTTGTGACAGCCTCTGTGATGACACTGAATGAGGTAGCCATGAATGAATGCAAGAGAATATCATTAAGAATCAATTCATTGATTTTATTTGTTTATTTATTTATTTATTTATTTAGTTATATTGCCAGTATATTTGGTTCTATCCTAAATCTCTGGGATATCTAGTCTCTGGATCATGTCCAGTAAAGCTACTTAGTATATGGGCTCCTTCTAGTGGTATGAGCTATAATTAGACCAATCATATGTTGGACACTCTCATAAATTCTCTGCCACCATTCCCAAGCACAATTTGTGTGCAGGACAAACTGTAGGACAATGGTTTTGGGGTTGCATTGGTGTCCTAGTCTCAGCACTGCAAGCCTTGTCTGGTGAGAGGAGATGAAAATTTCAGGCTCCTTATCCACATCACTAGAGTCTTTGCTTGGGTCACCCTTGTGGGTTCCAGGATGTGTGAAACTACACTAGGTTTCACTATTTCCCCACAAATGTCCTCCAATTCCATTCATTTCTTCACACACCCATCCCTTCATCCCTTCTGTTACACTTGCATCTTTCTATCCCTCTCCTCACCCACCACTGGTCCTTCTTCAAAATCTACTCTATTCCTGCTTCTCAGGGAGATTCATGCCTCCACTTGTCCCTTTTTGTTCCCTGGCCTCTCTGTGTCTGTGGTTGTAGCATGGTTTTCCTTTATTTTACAGCTGATGTCTACATATAATTGAGTACATAACCTGTTTATCTTTTTGGAACTCGGTTACCTCACCCAGGATCATTTTGTTCTAGCTCTATACGTTTGCTGACAAATTTCATGATGTCATTTGTTTTAACAAATGAATATTCTCCACTGTGTAAATGTGCTACATTTTCCTTATCCATTCTTCCATTTAAGTACATCTTTGTGGTTTTCTACTTCTAGCTAATATGAACAACACCACAATGAACATAGTTGAGCAACTGTCCTTCTGGGTATATGCCAAAGGTGGTATATTTGTTCTTGAATGTAGATTGATCCCCAAATTTCTGCAGAACTGCCATATTGATTTTCATACTACTTTTAAATGTATGTAAACTGGAAAATGTTAACCTGAATTCAGAAACTAAGTTTTACAGGATAAAAATGCGAGGACATGTACAGCTAAAGAAAGACCTAGTCTATTTGAAGAATTTACAACCCCATAGGAAGAACAAGAATATCAACCAACCAGACATCCCAGAGCTCTGAGGGACTAAACCACCAACCAAAGAGCACACATGAAGGGACCCATGTCTCCAGCGGCATCTGTTGCAGAGGATGGCATTGTCTGGTATTGATAGGAGAAGCCCTTGGTCCTGTGAAGGCTCAATGCCCCAGTGTAGGGAAATGCCAGGGAAGTAGGAATGGGTGGGCAAGAGAGGGAGCATCCTCGTAGAAGCAGGGGGATGGGAAATGGGAGAGAAGAAAACCAGAAAAGGGGAGAACATTTGAAATGCAAATACATAAAATATCCAATAAAAAGTGTGAGATTACTTCTAATTAATATAAAACAGCTATAAAAACTGAGAATACTTGAGACTCTCATGAAAATAAAATAAATGAAATGTTCCACAACATATTATTTTTCTTTAATGGAAAAGGTATATAGCACTGTACATGAGTTATTGATTTTATCTTGCATTATTTCAAATTGAATCAAGACATTTTTATCTTTCAGAGGCTGAAAGTATCCAGTTTGAATGCCAGTGTTGGGTCTGAACCTCCAGCTCAGTACTTCAGGGTCCATTTGCCCAACTTTGCAGCTGCAGTGTTCATGCAGCCTGGGAGTCAGGGACACCTTCTAACTATGTCACTGTGTCTTATAATATAGACATGTCTGATAAGGGCTTGCACTTTCATTCTGTATTTCTTAAGTCACTTTCTGCCCATTGCTATATTATCCAACATTTATACGGATTTAATTTGTAATTAGCACTATTATGGGTACAGGCTACAATGTATGCTAATGAAAACCAGCATGATTTGATTTCTAGAAAATTATTTTATTAAAAAATCTTCAAGAATCTCAAATGATTCAATAATATTAAAAATAGTATGATGCACTTGTTAAGTAGTCTGTACTTCAACAATATTTTCTACATGTATGGTGTCATCATATCTTAAAAAATAATGAAGCAATTGTGTGTTTTAAGTAAATGCAAAATCTATGTTGTTGAAAAGGACATAGAAACAGAGTCATATTTTCAAGAGCCTCATTTCATAAACAGCTTGCCTGGTGTGTGTTGTACTCAATACTGCAGGTTTATCAGACCCTCAGCTATTGTTTATTATAGATCCATTTTGTCATTTTGATAGAAGATTCAAGAATGGCAATCTTCCTTCTTCTCTCTGCTTCACTGTCTCCATGACCTTCCTTGGCTAAGATATTATCAAAACCTGAATGTCATTAACTTACAACAGCTCAGGAACTGAGTGGGAATCCTATTATCTATGAATTAGAAAATTATAAATCATCCATGAATACAGCTTAGACTGTGTGAATGGATTACTGTGTATTTCTTTAACATATAGTCTTCAGTCTGGTAAACACAATAAATGCATAGAAAATACTGATAAACTGATTAAACTTAAAACTGTGTTTTAATACCTTCCCATATTGCCAGTAATTATATCACTAGCTGAAACTGAAGAAATAGAAAGTATATCAGCAATATGTTACTCAAGAAAGCATTATGGGATCAATTTAACTTCTTCTCTTGAAAAACAAGAGACACAAGGTGTAAAATTTAAAAACATTGTAGACATGACTGTATATTCAAGGTCAAAAACTAGATAATGTGTATGAATGTTAAGGCTCACTGAAACCTCACAGGCATTGTCTTCACAGACTATACTCCTATCAGCATCCTGGCTGGCCAAACATCTGCCTGTCAAACTCTCTTTAGAACATACTAGAGCATATTTAGTGCCCAGTTCATCCATACTCCTTCCATGAATCAATTCAAACAACTTGTGAGTCACTTGATGAAGTTCATCACAGTAACAAATGCCAATGTTAGTACCAATTTTCTGTGCTAATTTTCTCATCTCTGTGACCACATACTAGAAATGAACAAGTTAAATGGTTGATGAATGAGCTTATATCCCATCATGGTGAGGTAGTTATGGGAAAAGTTGCAGGGCAGGTAAGCAGCTTCCTGAAGTCCCAGCAGATAAGAAAACAAGAAGCTTTTGCAAAATTCAAACATGCAAAGATCTTTTTTTAAACAACTTTAAAAAACAGAGATAAATGTATAGATTTTTAAAAAGCATTTTTGCATAAAAGTATATGTGTATATTCTTGTCAGTACTTGATTTATTTAAGGTTAGAAATCAACACTTCTGCTATCTCACTATCTCCAGTAAGCCTCTATTTCCAAAAAGTTTGAGAATTACCCATAAAAGGTCTACCATCTGGGAAACACATAGTCTACCTCACCAGACTATGAGGTACATTCATTCCATCAAGCTGCTACTGGCAGCTTCCATTGTTGTTGCAAACTATACAGTAGTTTATAAAGAACAACTTGTTATAAAAACTCACATAAAAACTTTAAGGAAGCCAGGCAGTGGTACAGAGCATTAAATACTAATACTTAAAAGGCAGAGGCATATGAATTTCTGAATTCAATGCCAGCCTGGTCTAGAGAGCAAATTCCAAGACAGCCAGGGATATAGCAAGAAACCCTGTTTCAGAAAACCAAAACAAGAAGGAGGAGAAGGAGGAGAAGGAAGGGGAGGAGGAAATGTAGGAAAGGAAGAAGGATGCCAAGGATGAAGAGAAGAAAAAAGAGAAGGAGGAGGTATAAGATGAGGAGAACGGAGAGGAGGAGGAGGAAGAGGAGGAAAAAGAGGAGAACGAGAAAAGGAAAAAATTTGTAAACATTCAATGCACCAAAAGCTTCACTGCTCACTGCTATTGTGGTCAAAGAGAAGAAGCTCTCATGGTGGGGAACACATGGTAAAAGAGCAGTCTCACAGTCTTCAGGAAGAGGTAACCAAAAGAAGCAGAACAAGGGAGCAGGGGCAGGCACTCAGCAGGTCTTCTGTTTTCTCCTCTCAGCCTCCACTAATAGCCTATTTAATTATAAGTGAATTCATTGAAAAGTCAAGCCCATCATATTCCATTCTCCCTTTAAATATCCTGCTATGGACCATGCCTTTAACAAGTAAACCCTTTGAAGAAATACCACACCAATCAGGGACTACTGTGAGAAGATAACCCATGAATATTTTTTATAATTTGTGAAGGACACCAAATAACTTGGACAGTTCTCAACAGTGTCTATTAGTTGCTTAAAAAGGAATCACTTAATCTGGAGATATGCTTTCATTTTATTTTGTAAGCAAACTAAATATTAATTGGTTTTGGTGTATTTTACCTTCTAACGTAACTAGGTTAGTTCAGGTCAGGATGGATGATAAAATATGCCTGGGTGTTTCTGTCCTGTCTCGGGAGCAGGTTTGCATATGATCAGTAGAATGAGGTAAAATGTTTGTTCTCTGATTCCTGGACAGCATCCTCCAATATTTTTTTTCAGAAACATACACATATTTTTTAAAATTATAATCAAATAATTTCACCTTTCCCTTTTCTTTTTTCCAATCCTTTCTGAATTGTTCCCTCTCAAATTTATGGCCTCTTTTTTTCCCTCCTTCAACTATTACCATTAAAAACATTTGCAAACAAAAACATATATAAATACAACATCAAGCAGATTAATTTTATGATCTCATTTATTAGTATGTATATGGTGCTGCCTCTGTCTGTTTAGAACCACATAGAAGGTTACTTAGTATAAGATATTTTTAAAACTGGAGTATAATAAATAGGCAAAACAGAAGCTCTAGCTAGGTTGTTCCTCTTTTGAGTCCTAGGTCTTGGTCTTGAGACTCAGACTGAACTGTATCATCTGTTTCCCTGGTAATTTATATCACAGGTGGTAGAAGGAAGATTTTTCAGCTTTAATAAAGTGGTTAATCATTTCCTATAGTAATATTTCTCTCTCTCCCTCTCCCTCTCTCTCTCTCTCTCTTACACACACACACACACACACACACACACACACACACACACATGTGCACTAAGAGAAAGGGAAGGAAGGAGGAAAGAGGCATATAGAGACAAAAAAAAAGGCACCATATACATAACAAAAAATGAAGTGACAGAATCACTCTGCTTGAGATTGTAAGCCTGCCCTATGTAGGCTCTTTTTTACGACAGCCGACTTAACAAAAAGCGGGCTTCCTTTACTCCGAGCTTTGGAGGTTCACAACTATGAAGCTTGGTCATTGGTGACACAGAACTCATTCTAGGAATGCATCAGAGGACACGACTAGCAGCGAGACAGCCTGGCAGAGGGCAATGCAGCACTCAGGCTGCAGGTCTAATAATATCACATTCTGCAAAGAACTAATTCAGGATTCATTAAGAATTAAGGTAGCATTTCCAGCAGGCCCGGAGGAAACCCCAATAGATCCCAACTCCTGGGATGCTAGTACACCCAGCACACAGTAAAACCTCATTCCCAAAACATGAAGGCAAAGTGGAAAGAGAGATACCATTGAGATATTAGCAACATTTTTATTCAGCCTTATATAACATCAGTTTGGCAGATTTTTAATTAATATGCCTCATGAGGGCCATATTAAGAAAACAAGGATGCCTATAACCTTTGCAATTGATCCTGTTTATTCCATCTGCTTTGTGATTCCAGACAAACTCTGCCTGGCTCTACATTAAGACATATTTAAATACCAGAAACCACCTCCAAGTTTAGGCTCCTTACTATTAACAGGGAGGGGGGGCATTCACTGGTGAAGCCTAAGAATTCTAGGGCAAGATATGAAAGTTAAAAATGCATAGTGTGGTAATTTTAATTTTCTATCTCTTAGAACTAGTCCTCCAAGATCATATCCTCATTAGAGCAAAAGAGCATACAGCGCACGATGTCAGTATAAAGCACGTTAGACACAAACCAGCATCCAGCTAATTTGGCCAGGAACTCCTTGAGCTTCCTAAAACAGGGTGTAAATATCAATGATAATGCAAAACCTTATGTGTTAGAAAAATAGAGTAAACAGGAAACTCCTAAGAACCCACTTGGTTTTATTGTTGTTCCCTTCAATGACAACAAGAATCAGCAGTGGGTTTTACTATTGCGCCACTGGGATAGGATAAAATGTAATTTATTTAAGGGTTTTTTTTTTTTTTTTTTTTTTTTTTTTTTTTTTTTTTTTTTTTTTACCAAATGGGAATGACATACATTTTCACCTCCTCAACATTTTCATCAAAAGAAGTGATGGGGGTTGGGTTGGTATAAGGGAGGGTGTATCTCTGCTATTGTCTGTCTTGGGTTAAATCCCAAAATTTCAAAAGGGAAGGGAGGATCAGCAAGATGGCTCCATGGGTGAAGACAAATGCTAGAAAGGCTGACATTTGAGTTTCATCTCTGGAGACCACACTGTAGAACCAATTACAGCAAGTTGTCCTTTAATACACACACTTCTCTCACACACACATACACACACAATAATAATAATTAATAATACTAATAATACACTCAGAAAAAATGCATGATAAATGATAACCACATAAAATGAGATTGAAGAAGAAAACTCTGGCAGATTATATTTGTTTATATACTGAAAACCTACCATGATACCAGCACTTTAAAACACTCTTAAACATGCTAAATTTTGCTTGACAAGTTTTTTCAGTTCCTTTCACTGGAGTCTCCTACTTGAAGATCTGTAAAATTACAAGTTTATTTCTCCATGATGTTAATGAAAACTGAAGGACATTTTTAAACCTGGGATCTTAATCTCTACATCCTTGTATTTGTCATGTGGATGGCATCCTTTTCTGTGCCCCCTCTTATGCACACTTTCAATATACCTAGGGGGTCATTTGGGTCCACTCCGTGCTTGTCAGATGGCAGCCATAGCTTTTATGCTCACCGAATTTAAAGGTCACATCAATCCAAGCCTGTGGTTGGAAAATAAAATACACAGACTGCAATTGTTACCCATAGCTATGGAGAGGAATTTCCACATTCCAGAGCATCAGATTCAACACTTCACTATTTGGGTCAATTCACTGAATTCTCCCAAATAAGGAACAATGTATCAGTGACACTGGTGGTGTGGTCCAGAGTGGGAAGAAAAATCACAATATCTATAATTTCGTTTTATTAAGAATAAGTTATCTTTTAAAATATATGTGGCACATTAAAGCCTTGTCTGCATATGTGAACCTAGTACATTATTCGCTCTCCTCTGTCCACCTTATCCTCACATTTTAAATGTCTCTGAAGGCAGAGGGGACCGCACATGGTTGCCCATTAAGTTCTGGCCCACTTCCTTTGTGGCAAGGAACATTGCAGAAGATGTGAACCTAGTTAAGTGGATTTACTGTCTATGTTGCATAATTTACTAAAACTAGCACTCACAGGGGACAGGAAGCTTACAAGGGTTCTGACAATTAAACCACAGAATGAAGATTTCATGACTACCAGAGTCACTCAAAGATGGCAGAGCTGACAGGTTTTTTTTTTTTCCTTTTTCCTTTTGCTCTGGAGAATAAGCTTGTAGCCAACAGTGTTACAAAGTAGAAACCATGACAATGTAATCCTGTTTGACAAGCACTCAGCCCTCAGAACTATCAGGAAGAATATTATGCAGCTTTAAGTATTCAGTGATTAACAATGCACTGCTCCTTCAGTGTTACTGCACCTTTGTGTTTTGGGAATCCTCTTTCTCAGCTACAACAGACATTAAATCCGAGCCTTCAATCTGACCCTGAGGCCTATAAACCCATGAATATGAAGGAATATGAATGTCTAAGAAAGAGTAGGGGTTCTCTAACCCATATGTTTTAAGACTTTTGTTTTGTTTTGAAAATTAGCAATAAAATCACAAATATTAATCTGTCTTTAAATTTCTACTTTCTCTTTGTTACTGAAACTAAGGGGTTGCTTGTCTAAGCTGAAGTCTCTCTGAAGTATTCATGTTTCTTGGCTCTGCTCCTCAAAAACTGGGATATAACAGAGTACCTAGTTTCTATCTTCTTTGCATAACTATATGTGATATTATACTACAGTGAATACAATTAATAAATCATTGAATTGAGAATTCCTGCTTAGACTATTCTCCAAAAATATTATACGCTTATGAAGTTCACTACATGTATAGGAAGCTATTCTCCATATTTGTAGTCACTAGCTTTGGGAGGTTATTGGGCATTTGGCATTTGGCATTTGGCTTGTATAACTAATGTACTAATTCACTTAAATTTCTAAAATTCAGCAAAACTAACGTTTTTCTATTCAATAAATTTATTGTTCCATAGAATCGTAAGTTTTTATGATTTATTTTAGTAGTTGTAAACTTGGCAAATTAATTGAAACACTGAAAGATTTAAAGAATAAAAAAGTTAACAATTTGACATTGATGCAACTTAGGAATACTGATATGAATTAGGATGTATGAAAAAGTCTTAGCTGCTTCATTTTATGTATGTTCAGCGTGAGGACGGGGAAGTTTAAGGTTGCATGTGTAGATTATAATTTATTCTAGCCTCACTTTTTACCACAAGATAATTTATAGAATTTTTAGAAGACTGGGCTGGAATATCTGTTTATAATTACAAAATATGCACATACATGCAATGTAATAGATTATGAACAGAGTTTGAATTAAATGTTGATCTTAAGGCAGTCAGAATTTCTGGTAATGTGTAAATTAGCTATAAAATAACTAATGTGGGCATTAAACTTTATTATTAAATTTTAATAATATATTGAAAAATAAGAAATTTTTGTGCTATTAATTAGAACCAAAAACAATTCCTTATGTTGCCTCCCTCCAAGGGTTCCCGTACAATCTTCCTTACTCTCCTTCCAGTTCATGGCCTCTTCCCTCATTAACTGTTGCAACAAACATTTGCCTATGACCTACACAGTCTGTATGCTATTACATGTATGCTATTACCTGTATGCTATTAATTACCTGTATGCTATTACCTGTACGCTACTACCTGTGTGCTATTAATTACCTGTATGTGTTTTTAGGGCTTATCCTTTAGCATTAGATAACCAAAATAGTTAACCTCCCCTTTTGGGATTATGGGCCATCACAATCTTGGGCAGCGCCCTCTGGAGGCAGTCCCTGGGAAGAGGAAGAGAAAAGGGAAAGCTTGGTTTGACCAAAGTAACATGGACCTCCTGGAGAATATGCTAAAGCAGGTTTGAACCATTCCTATCTCAAAATCCTCCAGGCATGAAAGAGCGTTCTCAGAATATAATTCAGTTTTTCATAATCGTTCTCTAACATGGAGTCCCAGATAAGGAATTCTTTGGATACTATGCTTAGAATATTGATTTCTCTGATGACTGGTTAGTGTTCACACCGCTTCGTATCATAAGAAATAAGTGCGGGTCAGTAAGATGGCTCGCTGGGTAAAAGTGCCTGCTGCTAAACCTGAAGACAGTTTCAATGCCTGGGATTGAATGCAGAAGTAAAGAACCAATTCCTGACAATTGTCTGCCCTCTGGATGGCATATGTACACACATACACACACACACACACACACACACACACACACACACACACATACCCGCCTATCCTCTCACTGCATGGACTTGCAGAAAAACATGGCTAGTCATTGCTATGAAAAGAGATGCTGACATTATGGGAATGAGAGACTTGTTTAATAAATTAATTTCCAAAATAAAAGTATGAATGAATTAGAGGGAAATGTTCCTAAGAAAATAATTAGCCTTTTGTTTCCAATTTCAAGTACTTTAGTATGAAATCAGAGCCTGCTCTGGGATCCTTCTAGATATGTGCCTTCTGAAAAGGACCTCATTATGATCTGTATACAACCAACAAATTTAAGAAATATTAAATATTAATGATTAACTTCTAAACAACAAAAAGCCAAGTTATATTCTGAAAAGCAGAGTTCTTGGAATTAAGAGAGAGCATGGACAAATATTTCATAGCCAAACTCTCCTAATGTAACAGGTAGTGATTTTTTTTTTCTACAAAGTAATAATACATCTTTCTTAAAGTTTACTTTCCTATGAAACAAAAGAACTAAAGAATTCTAGCATAATTAAATAATATAAAAACACCATGTTTCTTTTTCTGTCAGAAACAGTGGCTGCTAATTATGGGAATGTTACCACAAAGAATCCCTGTAAATGGCTTATACTTATTTGAGTATGTTGTGTATTAACCAAGAATGGTGACTTTTCTGCATAAGATGCCATTATTTCTGACAGAAAAAATAATTTCTGACAGGCTCAAACACAATAAGCCAGAAGCTATGACAGAAAAATTAATATGCCTTAGGTGTGTTTTATTGTGGGGCTTTGCTCAGTGCTATAGAAAGGCCGAATTCCCTTCAGGGACATTGCTTCAATCTGACTTTAGTTTTTTTTCTTGTTTTATTTGGGGGGGGGGTTGTTTGTTTTTTCATAGAGTAAATCTATGGTCCTCATGCCACTAGCTGACAGGGGGGGTGCAGGGGGGCAGGAGCACTTGGAGGAAATTCAGATCTCTCAACCTGTAGCCTTACACCCTACAGCAAAGTTCAGAATCTCCCAATTCTGCTTCTCTTTGTGGCAGGAGCTGCACATCTGTAATTCAATTTAGAACTTATGAGAAATCAAAAGGCAGAGATGAACAGCAATGACATCTTCTGTTTCTTTTATATGTCCTTAAAAATAACATCTTATTCTGAATATGAAAGGAAAAGACTTAAGCCCTGTAACTTATCTGTAAATGCATGGCTTATATTTGTACATTTCACCTTTCTGACTTCAACGATCAATATTTACCACCATCTTCAATTTCTTCAATATCCATGTTTCCATCGGTTAACACACAGAGTAAGTATGTAAAGAATACACACACATGCTAAGTTCATGGGGATGCAGAAGACATAGATAAGTTTTAGTCAGTTATATTGTTCATTCCTAAGAGCTCTAGGATAGAAAATATGTGGATCTGGTTCTAGGTTGCTTTCTTGCTAATGGAACAATCTGTGTTTATCAAGCTCTATCTTCTTTCTATGGAAGGTAAGATGTGCTTTTTACGTGTAGCTGGTTCTCTTTCCTGCCAAGCATTTCAGCGCAAGCCCCTGTTCTTTATTCCTTATGCACCCACCCGAGGAATAGTACGGTGAATTCAATTATAGGTTCATTGAAGTCTCTTTGCAATGCTCCCAGAACCCTTTTTAAGGTTTAGAGAGTTTAGCTACCTGGTACAATCTTGGACTTATACTTTAATTTGGGTAGTAGGATTCCTACCCTCTGAAGCTACTAATCCACACAACCAGTATGAACGTCAGATGTCCTGTGCTATGAAGAGCCAACTTGATCAGAAGGATCAGTGGAAGGATGATAACTTGGCCCCAGAAACAGGGAAGTAGAAAACATGCCACAAACAAGCAACTGCATTAAGAAACAGCCTGTCTAGAGAGAACAAAACGTCTCAAACTACCTGCAGAGGATGTGATGGGTCTTAAACGTGTGCTGGCTCACCATACGCCAAAAGGTTCCTCACCTGTCCGTGGCAGCACCTTCAGGACATGGGGCTTAATGGAAGGGCATTAATACCTGTCCAAGGACCCACATGGTGACAAAAGAGAACAGATTTGGTTTCTACAGCTTGTCCTCTCACCTGACCAGGCAGGAACAGAGAGACACTCACACCCGTTCACCTTACACACACAAGCAATACATATGGAAAAATTAATAAGTTTAAAAAGTGAAATATGATTCCTTCCTTAAACCTTATTTTCACACAAAGTAAAAAAAAAAATAGCGCTAAAAATGCTAGCATCATTGAAAGATTTTACAACTTTCTTTTCTGTTGCAAATAATTGCTTCTAATTATGGTAATAGGGATGTGGTGCAGAAAGTGGTATTCTGCCCTCTCCTTCCCTCTTTGATACCCAAGATTTATGACATAGGCTTTATGCTATTTTCTGTATTCTCATCTGTTGTTGGCTCTCCATAGGTGGATTAAAAAAAAAAAAAAAACAAGAAATCATGTACTGAAAGCTGCAAGATGATGAGTCAACATGAACCTTTTCACTTTTTCAGTTGATTTGTCCAGGTGCTTTATCACAGTACCAGAAAGATGACTGACATTGAAGGCAACCTCTGCCCCTAAGAATAGCAGTATTGTTTAATAGGCTTGATATTTACTGGAAAGTGGGACATTCCCTTTAGGGCTCAGGGAACCCTGTAGAAAAGGGGAAGGAATGGACTTGGGAGCCAGGGCGATCCAGGACACCAGGGCAACTGAAGTGGCAATCAAGGGTCATGCATGATCTCTGATAGGTCTTTTGCATATCTTTGTTGAGTTGATGGTATTGTGGGACTCCTATCAGTGGGAGTCGGGTGTCTGTGACTCCTTCATCTGGTCTTGGGACCCTTTTCCTCTTACTGGGTTGCTGTACCCAGCCTAGGTTTGTGTCCTGGTTTCTTGTTATTTAGTGTTTTGTGTCTATCTCCAGAAGGCTTGCCCTTTTCTGAAGGAAAATTGAAGAGGGCAGGGTCTGGGGAAGGAAGAGTAGGTAGGGTAGAGGCTGAAAGGAATGGAGGGAGGCAAAACCACAGTCAGAATACATTGAAAACAAACAAATAAATAAATAAAAACAAATTAATAAATAAATACATAAATGAATGAATGAGTGAATAAATGAATAAATAAATGCTAAAAGAAGGAAAGTAAATGGCAGGGAAACCCAAAGAATGTCATGGAATAGATTGTAGAAACTATGTTAACCACTGAAAGGTTAAAAACTGGACGAAACAGTAAAGGAAACAGAACTCTGTTTTATTTTTAAGGTACTTTGCCATCTGCAATAGAAGTGCTTGTGAGTTTGGAATTGAAGGACCTAGGGTCAGCTGGAAAACACAAGTCCAGGAAAGCCATTAGCATAGATCTGTCTTTGAAAAAAAAATGACCTGGTTCTCTGGCATCTAACTTCTTGAGTTCTCACAGGCCATATGAAGCTCAAGAAAAACAAAGGCCAAAAAATGAAAGCCTCAGTCCTTCTTAGGAAAAAAATAAATATACAGCACCCTCTCAGAATGTGGTATACCTGGACCTTAAATCATTAACATTCCAAGAGCTAAGAATATACCCTCGTGGCAGTATTTGGTATTCAAAGATCATTATGCTTACTCTATACTCACCAAGTAAACTAACTTTCCATGGTACTTTCTGTCCTACACGTACTTTATGCTTATGGTAACTACTGGTATTTCAATGCATGCTATCGAACCTCTAAAAAAATTAAGTACTGATAAAAATATATTCATATAGTGTTATGCCAAAATGCATTTAAAAATCTGTATATGTATCACTCTTTTTTAAAAAAAATAAAGTTGTAAGAGAAAAAAAAAATGACCTGGGACAATTCTGACTTAGAATGACAGTGACAAAGGAGAAGTGAACAGATCTTTATAGAGTAGGTAGTGCAGGGGAAGACCTTAGGGGCAGAACTGAAAGAAGAGCACCTGCCTGTAAATGAGATGGTGCAAGGGGGCAGGAAGCTGCCAGGCACTCAGGAGGAGGCAGCAGTGCAGAGAGCAGAAACAGTTTAAAAACCTAAGGAGGAGGAACTGCAGCATTAAGGATCTGAGCTCCTATGGACTTAGAACAAGAGCAGAAGCAGTCTTGGATAAACTGATACCTTTGTATTAAGCAATTGTAGTATCATTTATTATGCCACATTGCATAGGATAGGAAAGGGAGGGGATTTGTCACCATCTGCATGAAGTCTGAGGATTCCGGTCCCATGCTGATCCATCCCACCAACATTCAGCTCACCACTAATCCCTCTGCTGAGACTCCATCCCTCTGCATTTCAAAAGCTGATGCTGCTACATCAGCCCCAAGTACACTCTGTTGCTGTTTTGGGCAGGCTTTTAAGTGTACTTTGTCCTTTACCTAGGTTCTGAAAGAGATTCATTTTGTTTCCAATGCTTTTTAGCATTGTTTCAAATTGTTTTGGAATATTTCCCATCTCTAAATCTTTGCCTCTTTAAAGACATAAGAAAATCCCCAGCAACTCTTACTATTAGAGATAACATGTCCTTACTGTGTCTCTTTATCCTCATTTCAACTTCACAGTTTCACAAGTGACTATATGTTGTAGCATTGCAATGATTTTTTTTCTTCCTTTTTTTCTTTTGAAAGAAATACATCTTATAAAAATGTGTGGTTTTTGTCTGATGGACCGTCCCTCTTCCTTTCTCAACAAGAAGTGGAAACAGGATAGACTGAAACTGATTCTCCACTTTGTTCACTGGGTATTAAGAGCTGATTGAGAGCACTTCAGAGAGATGTGTGGAATGACTGAGTGAACCAATGGCCCGATGAGCTAGGAGAGTGACTTCTGCTCTGCTGAGGAGGCTAAGATATTGTGTATAGTTCACTGCACAACCTGGGACCTACGGTGCGATTCTGGCCTAGGAGTGAGGGAATCTACATTGTATTTATTTTCCATTTCAAAGTCATTGTTCCTAATAAGCCATGAAACTCATAAACAGCATTCTTCACTTCATGGAAGTAGCTGATCAATTTTGGGGAATTAATAGACAATAATACGTTGTTTTAGCACAAGTCAGAGCCATTTTGATGAGAAAGAAACAACATAAGGTTAAAAAGTCATCCATCTCTTATTTCATAATTATTGACAATACCAAGTCCTGCTGCCTTCAAAACTGTAATTATACTGGTTCTCCACAATATGGTTTTGATTAATTTCATCACTGAAACATGGACAAATTTGATAAAGAAAAAAAAAAAAAAACTCTGTTACTGTTTACAAAAGATAGATTGTGTCCCCAGATGACACAGGGATCAGCGCTAGTGAGCATGATTGTGATTGTTATCACTGCTGCTGTATTAGCATAAGCTAGATGTCAGCATGGGATGAAGAAACGCAACAAGCCCACAAATGTCAGCCATATTGACTTGCAGAGATTCAATAGACATCAATACATCAATAATGAGGGGCAGGAGCACATAGAAGTTTCTAGAACTTAAATTTTGCTATTATTGAAGGGACTCATGGTATTGGCAAGCCAGTGGATGCATCCCCAGGGCCCCCATCCAGGAAATCTTAAGAGTCTTGTCTAGAGTATGTTCCTCCTGATTGCACTTGCTGTTTCTCTAGACCCCATGGATAACTCCAAAGCTGACTGTGAACTAAGTTGCTACCTAGTGAATATTACTTCCTGATATTTTTGTTGTTATTTTCCTCTCTTGCAACCCTTAAAGCAAGAAATGTCATACTTACCCTCATGTAAATGTCAGGCAATACCCTCAGTGACTAACAGAATCCTTTGTAGACCACATTATAGTTTAAAGTGAATAAATAAACAAACATAACTGGAATATGTCATATAAGAATTCTCTTAGTATCTGTATTATGTCCTCTTTAAATTCTAGCATCTATTTGTAGCAGATATTTTCTAAGTTTTCTCAAATACAGTAGAGTTTGTCTGTAGAATAAAAATAATAGACATGCAGTTTATTGTGCATACTATCAGTTATCTAATGTTTTATTGTTTGTTTTAATTTTTCCCAAATAATCTCTCTTCTCTAGAGTTCTCATCTGAGTACTAAATCAAAAAAAGTGATTACCACCTAATGTTTATTAAAGCTTAATTGAAAGAATAGTTATAGAAGAAATATATGAACCATCATTGTTTCCTGTTGTTCTTAATTGCTTTTTAGGTTTCAGGCCTTTACAAGCAAAATCACTAAATTTTTTGACTGACTGAATTTGTTGCAGCCTATTCAATGGCACCACAGAAATTTGAGCACTTATTGCTATGTATTTTCACTTTATTGTAACTTGATGAATGAACTATATACTGAAGATAGTTTTACATTTTCTAATAACATAATTTTCACTCAACTCTACAGTTACTCCATTTTGCAAATAAAAGTAATACAGCACACACAGTAAACCATCTCTGTAGCACAAAGTGAGAAAAAATTCTTAGTGTATTACTCTGATTATGATGTGTTCTACCTTTCTATGAGAGAGAGTTGTGACTAGGATATCTAATGCCTTATCCTGTAAAGTGCTTTTTGCATAATGGGGCATGCACTTTATTTCAAGTGTATAAACTTCCCACACATAAGCTGTGTCCATTTGTCACAAACTACTTCATTTTTTCAGGGTAAGAGAAGTAAGGATGAATAAAATGGAAAGAGAGAATGGTATTTTGTTTTCCTTTTAGAAAAACTGAGGATCTTGTACAAAGACTATGAGTCTACAAAAGAAAACTGGCTGAAGAGCAGTCATATCATTTATGTGACCCAAGAGCACATGTGGATATACAGTAGGAAATTATCAGTATATAAGATTGGGTATGTAATCATACAGTACTTTTCCATATGTGGACATTTTTCTTATTTTGGCTCTAGAGATTATTTCTAAATTGAGGCAGATCAGTATGAAAAAATAAAAAAAGTATTTACCCACCAAACAAAAGCAAACAAACAACAAAAAATCAGAGAGCAAGAATAAAATTGTGACGTTTGAAGGTTATGTGCATTTCTTTTCTTTTTAAGATTAGAGCATTCACAGCCATTCTCTTGTCTCTTCCCTCTTTATCTCTAGACAGTTCCAAGAGCCCTCTTTGCTCTTCTTCAGATTCACAGCTTTTTTCATAATTAACTGTTGTTACACAGAAATATGCAAAATATCTTATAAATACAGCACAGACTTGGTGAGTCCCTTTGAACTGAATCTCCTAGAATTCAAATACAGGTCCCATCTGACATGTCCTCATCAGTTCCTCAGATATACTTTGTTTTTATTCCTTTAAAGTTCAAGTTTTTCTTTATGCATATACTAGGCTTCTGACACAGAAATTAATTTAGACATTCCAAAAAGTATGTAAATTCCTCTTCTTTACCGATTAACTTACCTTTCCATGAATCAAAGTCTTTTTTGAAAATGACAACTCAGTATCTACTTTTATGCCCTCATAAAAACATGTATTGTTAAATTGAATGGCATCAGTGGAGAATGATCACACTAAAGCAATAGTTATCTGTGAGTTCTCACTTGTAGTATTTTATCCTTACTATAGCATCAAAAATCTAGTTATACAAATCATCAAATCTTATAAACCAAACTCAACAGAATAAAAATGTACTTTATTAAAATTGATTTGCAATAAGTTTAGAAGATTTGTTTCAGACTGTTTAGCCCTTAGACACATTATAAACTAATTTAACTACTAATTTCAATATAAGTAGATAAAATAGTACTTCAATGTTTTCCCCACTGATGGAATACACTAAATACATATTTAAAAGTCAAGTATTTAATTAGATCTTTTCCCAAGTTTGTTGATATTGAGAAATCTTTTAGAACTCATGAACCATGGAAGCATCATCCTTAACAGTTAGCTTTCGTAGTGCTAGAAGTTTTATGCAAGGCACTGGAGAAGAAAAGGAGCCATCAATCAGTCTCCCATCAAACTTACTGACTGCATATTATAGAAGTGATTGGCTTGAGAACATGTACTCATTGGCAATAGTGCCATGAATATCACCAAAGTAACCAACTACTCTGCCATTGAATTCAAGTTCTCCACAAGATGAACCCCACACCCAAAACCCTTATTTGTCCTGTATCTATATCTTGATCATCCATAAGCCATACAAGAAAACATACTGAATATCATGCTACTAAATAGAGATAGCAACCATCTCAATAATTTGTCATTAAATCCATAGATCAACATATCTTTCAACATTAGTCTAAGACATCCTTATGTGTGGTTGGTGTTGACTAACAACTCGCCAATGTTCAGTGAACCGACTGTAGAGTATTCAGCCTTTAGGGGAACATATGTATCAAACACAACCTCTCCCAAGTTTAGAGGTCATCACAAAAGAGTGGGGCACAGTGTAAGTTAGGAGGCTTGTGAATGGCTGACTCTAAGGGAACAATATCTTCTGGACATGGCGGGATCGCTACACATATGAGCTCACAGAAGTTATGAGCATAAATCCTTTACAAGGTTAACCATACCCAATCCCAGCATGGGGAAGGAAGTTTAGTATACTACCCCACCCTAAGAAATGAAGCTATTGACAACTGTTAACTATAGGAAGAGACAGTTTCCCCTAATAATGTAACCCCTGGTAGAAGTAATAATGTAACTCACTAGAAGAAAACCACACACCCAAGAATATTTAGACAACAGAAATTAGTCTTGAAGCATTAAAAAAAATGAAAGAAAGAAATGAGAAAAGACATCCATAAATTATAAGGGTAGGGAATGGGGATGAGTTGAGAAAATTGGAGAGTGGATATGATCAAAGGTTCTTTAAATAAGTCTCAAATATAAAAATAAATATCAAAAAATTAGAAGTATTATTGGCTAGAGTCAAGAATTTTTAAATTACCTGGTACTTCCCAGACAAAGGTAACAAATCTTACACATACCTATGTGAAACACAGTGGCATTGAATTTTTTATTTGTTTACATAAAAAGTAACAAATTTATTCTAAATTTAGAATAGTTAAAACACATAGTAATATTAAAGTCCTTTTTTATTTTTTTAATTTTATGAGATTTGAAAATACATTGTCATTTGGACAGTTTCTACTTTCAAAAATATGAATTCACTACATCTTATACACTAAACAATTTATTGCATCTCAATTTAGAACTTAAATTTAATGTGCCCATTAAATTGCACATTCTCCCAGATTACAAACAAAATAATTTAGATAGATATCTTCAACTGCAAAAATTATAACCTAAACCTTTCTCAAGTCACCAAGTTAATAATGTTTGTACCCATAACTTAAAATAGTAAAATATAACCAACTGATAGTTACTAGATCCTCATTTCAAAGATCTACGAAAGAGTGATTTAAACAGCAGATGCTGAGTGAGTC
Organism: Micromys minutus; assembly: GCF_963924665.1. Taxonomy (NCBI): domain Eukaryota; kingdom Metazoa; phylum Chordata; class Mammalia; order Rodentia; family Muridae; genus Micromys; species Micromys minutus. The sequence goes on from NC_137984.1 coordinate 25,997,884, forward strand.
AGAAATGGAGTTAGCATATGTCAAAACCGGATGAGAACAAAACTGTGAGCAGGATGAAGTTAAACCCTGGATGTATTCAGTACGATGCTGGGTCACCAGAGATTTGAAGGGGACAAGTAACACCTAGGCAGTGGATGGAAATGCAGAATACGCTTCGTCCATCTTGTCTGCGTTGTCAACCTCACTGGCAGTTATCCCTCTCAGCACATACTTGTCTGTCTCACAGGGACAGGGCATGACCAGTCCTGAGTAAGGGTGTGTGCTGCTCTACTGAGGGACACCATGTGATGGTCATAGTTCAGAAAGTTAAGCCAACCACTGACCGCCTGAATAGACTGACAAATTTATCCACGCCATTCCTAACTTGTATTTAACAAAATATTCTTTCACACAACATGCCTTAGATATAGAACCTTGTTCAATAGATAGCAATATACATTTGATAATTAATCACTAAAAATCTAAAGCAGATCAAGTATAAGGAAATCAAGAGCAACAATTATTTTACCTATTTCAAACAAAGTGATTTCCCACCACTCACCCCAGATCAACAGGACTGTAATTAGCCAATTACTCACTGCCTTCCCAAACTGATCCTCACAACAAAATACCAGAATCCAAAGACAGTGCAGATTTTTCTCTGATAAGAGATAAAATCATATTTTATAGCTAATTTTCAGCATTTACGCCAAAGGCAAGAAGACAAATATTTTTTGGAACTCACATCTAAGAATACTTGGCTTACCTTGCTTTAAGATAAATATTCACTGTGGTGACTTCAAACAGGTACAGCCCTCACTGCCATGGGTCAGCAGGATGACTGTTAATCTGCTTTAGTGTGATACCTTTGTGAAGTTGCAGTAACAAATGTGCTGGTATTTTCTTCTCTCTCCCCCCTACCTCTCTCTCTCTCTCTCTCTCTCTCTCTCTCTCTCTCTATATATATATATATATATATATATATATATATATATATATATATATATGTGTGTGTGTGTGTGTATATACATATATATACATATACATATATATGTATATGTGTGTGTGTGCATGTGTGTGTGTATGAAGTCTCATTTGAATATATTACCAACAGCTTTGTTTTGAAAAAAACTGACTGAAATCCAAGTACTCTAGAAATATTATTTTAGAATATACATTAGACCAGTGGTCCTCAACTGACCTAATGCTGCATTCTTTTTAAAAAATATATATAGTCTCCTATATTGTGATGCTGCCAACTATAAAATTATGTTTGTTGCTACATCATATGTGTAATTTTCATACTGTAATGAATCATCATGTAAATATATATTTTCAATGGCCTAAGACAATCCCCTGTGAAGGAGTCAATCAACAGCCAAAGTAGGGGTCACAATCCATAAGTTGAGACCTGCTTCTTTGGACCATTTCTCTAACAAATGTAGGTTCCTTTTCATTTTAAGAGTTTAATGAATGTGAGGGTCTGAAATATCTTATATACACATATATGCAATTAATAAATGACATTTTTTAAAGGAAAAAAAATGAGAGTTTAATGAAAACCACATTCTGGCTGGCCATGATTCCAAGGAGCGAACGAAACTGAGGTAAGGATCATCTGTCATGACAGTGTAGCTGGTGGCTAGATATCCATGGGACAGAGTGAGTCCCTCATTTACTTTAGCTGCTTTATTTGTTGTGCTGAAACTCAACCATATTGTGGTTTGGGCATGTGATCATGCATGTAGGATTTAAACCAGACCAACTGTGAAGTCCTTAGTAGTTCGAAAGACATCATGAAAGAGGAAATAACACTTTCAAAAGGAAACAGAGGAAGAGGTAAAGTTTCCATTAACTTAAACATAAAGCACCTCATAGGAAATTATGCTGGGATCACAACTCGCTCTCAGAGAAGATAATATATGGTGTGACTACAAACACCAAAGCCACACACAGTACTTTCTTTTTACGTTTTCAGTGAATTAAAATGTCACTGCATGTTATGTTCAATTGGAGAATTTGGGAAGTATAAGACAATGATAACCATTAAGAGGGCTGAATTATTGAAATATTATCAAATATAAGTACTATAAAATAAAACATTAAGGCACAAAAAGCCTTCATAAGAAAATGTTGTATAAAATGACTTTGAAAATTAGTGTAAACTGTGAATGCCTTTTCTTTATCTTCTCATGAGCATAGTTTTCAGTGGTGAGAAGTACATTGTAACCACACAAAATAATTGTACTTAAACAATGCATGACCAGGTACTCTGGTCAGCAAGATGTACCTGAACAGCAGGTTGCAGAAATATTATCTACTTTTATTGATTAAGAATTTTCATTACATCATCCACTCAACTCTATCACACTGTAAAAACATCTACTGAAGAGGGAGAAAGTAACAAGTTCTTATTCTCCCCATGGCAGAAATATATGTGTGATATTAAAAATGATATGAAATAGTATACAATTCAAGGTTAAATCAAGAGCATAATATTCCTTTATCTAAACTCAATGTCTTTGAGACCTGAAACTGTGAAAAATGTTTTGGAACAATTAAGATCAAAAAATTAAAATCTGTCAGGAATATGCTGTATTTTCAAACAAGTTACATTAATATACTACAGATAATTTTGATGAAATACTATTTTTTATTTATTGCTATTAACATTCTCACCTCACATTGGTAGAGCAGCAGGTTATCTTAGAAAACATTACTATTAAATAAAATAGATATTTGAATAAGAATTACTTTTTCCTATATTTCTTTTTAAAACTAAAGATCTCAATTCGACTCTTCTTCCTGAAAATACTGTGCATGACACAGCGAACTGACTGTCACCTTAAAAAATGAATCACTCCATAAAAAATATTGTTCTCAGACACACTATTCTTAATTATTCATGGGGCCACAGGAAAAGATGAAAGAGAGGAAGTGCCTGAACCACAACACTAACATGACTTCCCTGAGTTCATCCATCCAGGGTTCTAAACAAAAGTGCAAACTGGCATCTAACAGAGCACAGCACCACACAAAGAAAAGCTGCAGTAAACATCTGTTCATGGGCCTTGTTTCTGTAGGCCTCTGCCATTAGCTTTCATACTTATGTATTGTCATCCATAAGGTACAAGGCACATCCCAGCCATCAAAACCATAAACAACCAGCTCCTTCATTATCTTTCTGCTTCAAGATTTAAAAAATTCCCAAGTTGCCTTTACTCAATGTGTGAACATTTAGAGAACTCATTGAAGCTGTCGAAGTTTTTTTTTTTTTAATGTGTTATATGAAGCATAGAAGCAAGAGAGAGCACTGCAGCAACATTTTGCCATGGATGTGAAAAGAGTAGGAGATGTCTTACCAAGTACCCCAAGCCGATAGTTGACTGTGATGACGATCACATTGCCGTAGCTAGCCAAGACACTCCCATCATAGAGATTTCCAGTACCTTCCATGTAAGAGCCACCATGGATGTACACCATCACTGGTTTGGGACCCCCACTGTCCCGAATATCTGAAAAACAAATGGTTGGCAATTATTGTTTTTCCCAACAACATGCATGATGAAATACAGTGCTTTTTTTTTGCATTTTAAGGAAAGGAGGGCATGATTTTAATATCTTTACATTGCTGTTTTTTTTTTCTTAAAGTGTTTCTTAAGCAATTCCTACTAAGAGCTATTTATGAAAAGAACAACAGGCACCCATTGTTTTCTGTCCAAAGCTTAGTTTTGAAGAGTTGGACATACTATGCACAAAATATTAGGTAAGGACAATGATTCATTTTTATCTATAGTCAAGTCATCAATCAATCGCTCCTCTATTACTGTGGAGCTTTGTATCAAATACAACATGATTACATTAAGTCATTTGTGGTCCCATTTGTAAGTATAATCAGACCGCTGTATTATTTGTTTCAGAGTTTAATCTTCCTGCTTAAGTACTGTTAAATGATTGTTTAGACAGTAAAAAAATGTGCATCTGAGCACATGGGGTTGTTATACTTATGGGATGTCATGGAAATGCTGCATCTAGAGAAGTCACAGCATTCACCACAGCATTCACCCATCCAGTCCAAACTTAGTCTGTGGTAGAACAAACAAAAACCAAAACCAAAAAAAAAAAAAAAAAAAAAAAAAAAAAAACCAAAGTATACTTGTGCTATTTCCTATGGCCAGTCGGCTCCTGTTTTAATCATGTAAGTGTGCAGTGATCAAGCTAAGGTCAAGTATCCAATGGCAAAATCTGGAGATATCACTGTGATTTTCTCCCAGTCTCAGTTTCAGTATTTGGGTAACATTCACTGACCACAACTATGTGAATTTATTTTTCTAACAATAATGTAGAAATAACAAATGAAAAGACAACCAAAGTGATTTTTAGCAATTTTAAAAACATAGTAATTTCTGCTGAAGTGGCTAACCTGTATTTTGATCTGGATACCAACATGAACATATCAAAATATGACTGTAAATAAAAGTTTATTTGATAGCAACTTGTGTCCCAGTATGATCATAAGCATCTCTGAATCGAGTATATTTACATTTAATACTGGTTCGAAAGTGTTGTTTGAAGATATGGTTTAATTTCTTTACTTTAGAATATTTTAAACCAATCTATGTTACAAATGTTCAGTTAAGACACCAGCTTCATGTGGAGACATAAAACACAGATCCCAGGGAGAACTGGGGTGAAATAGAGACTGTTTTGTGATACTTTTAGAAAGAAATGACCAATTTAAATGTCCCCCATTTTACCATGATAAAGTAATTTCTTTGAATGAAAACTCGTTTTTAAATTTGATGGGACAGTCTCTCTTGTTTATTTAGCCCTCCAAGTAGAGAAAATGATTCATGGCACAGGATGGAAACATGGTTTGTTTGTTTGTTTTTAAGGTAATCAATTTTCAGGCAGAAATCATATTTATTTATCTTTAGTTTCTTTAACTTTATAATTGATTTTTAGTTTAACACACAATTAATAGGCTTCATCATGACAATTCATACAACAGCCATTAGCTTGTTCTAAGCTGTCCCTTGAAGAAAGATCAGTTTCAAATGAGCCACTGCCTGTGTATATGTGTACATTCTCGCCTCTCTCCTGGATATATGAACTTCCTATGAACATGGTGAATTTGAGGAAGAACATTTTACATTGTAGTCATCTCCCAGATATAGTTATCACATTTATCTTCTGACACTGACAGGCAAAAATATTGCCTCTTCTTACATGTTCATTTTATTTTATTTTATGTTTCTGTTTTTTTTTTCTTCCTGCATATATACTTGTGTGCCTAGTGACTGAGCTGCCAAAGACATTTGTGAGTTGACATGTGGGTGCCATGAGTTGAACTTTGTGCTCTAGAACAGCCAGGGCTTTTAACCACTGAGCCAACTCTCCAGCCTGCGTTCCCCCTGCTGTGAAGATTCAGGGGCTTGTGGACTTGTCAGATTAAAAAGGGGAATGCAATTCCTTCCTGGATTGTTAAACTACACACCCCAAATGCCTGCTTGCCACATAAAATTTTAGTTTCTTATTTTTCTTGTATGGTTGACATTGAAGAAGCAATAATAAATTATTAAACTGAAATCATTAGCCAAACTGTTCGCAGCAGACACTGTACTCTGCTAATTGTATGCTTGGAGGTAGCACAGAGGGAGGTTGTTTCCGAATTCTCCTTTAATTAAAATTACATAGAATTACAAAGCACCCACTGTGAACAGTAATGAAGTCTTGGTAGAGCCATTCTGTTCACCTGGAAGACAGTACAGGCACACATTGAGGAGACTGGCCCTGCACCTAGCGACAGACCCACCTGGGCAGTGTTGCAAGTGCAAGCATGTCAACAGAAGTTAGGGGACCGAGCCAGCCTTTTTCTTTTTCATTAAAATTTATATTTGAAAGAATCACAGATAGTGGGGTCAGCTCACGTTTCCAAATCAGTTTTTCAAACGTTTCAGAGTTTGGTCTAAGAAGTTAGAATATTGAGCTCTTCTTTTCTGTGAACTTATTGTTTTTTTCTTTTGAGGGAACACTGAACTTGAATAATAAAATATGTGTTGATTCCTAAGATAAACTAAAATTACTGAAATTAAGTTAGTATATGAAAACCTTCAGGATACATTGGGATCTTCTATTATAACCAGAATTCTTGGTTAGTGGCAATATATTTTTACACAAATGCCATATGTTTACTTGCTTGAACAATCACTAAGTCTTTCTGTTGTTAATAAAAATTAATTAAAATTATAATTATCTATTTTATTTTTTAAAAGCAAAACATATTGATAAATAGAACTGACAAATCAGACATTGTAATGTGCAGTAATATTTGTTCATGCTCTTTAACAATCACACTTTCTAGGTTTTTCTATCTTCTCCTTGGGTCATGTATTAAATGTTCTTCAATTGTCAATAATGAATATTTCAGCTCCACAATGTTTTTGAAACCTTCTAATTTAATTCCCTATAGAATAGTTAAAGTATATCAACTTTTTTCTTTGCCTACAATTGTTGGCTTTCATAAATAGCCACTTCAGTCTTTACCAAAGTGGGCACTTCATGGGTTCTTAAAATACTAGCTTAGTTTTAGTCAAGCTGCAAATTTTCACAAGCATATTCATAATTCTGTCATTTTCTTTAGTTCTGGTTAAACATAGAGTTTGAGAGGAGAGAAATGGTGAAGGAAACCACCGTTGATGATTATTTTTCTCTAAAATATTAATCAAGAACTCTAAGGATTTTTCAGGCTAATTGAATAATAGATTTGGGATATGAACCCTAACACTTAGTAAACATCCTATGTTCAACTAATATTTTGGACTAAAGTAGAAAGTGTCAATAAGTTAGACCAGTTGTTCGGAGAGTGTGTGGATGACACCTAGGACCCAGAGTCACAGCTTCTCTCAATGGTCCCACTGAATAATTGCACATAATTTCTTAAATACATGCATTGGTTTCTTTATAAGGGTTCACAGACTGGTTAATGGCCCATATTTTAGAACTTTTGGAGATTGAATAGCTCTTAACTTGTGAAGCATTGCCTTAATTAAGTTTTTTGTCTGATACATATAAAGAGATACTTGAAGACATGTCCATGCCTTTCCCTCATGTTTATGGAAGCCAGTTATCTTTCAGACCTGCTAGAGTGAAATAGAAGGCTTGGCCTAATGTGTTCTTGTTAACCCAGGAAAAAATAAACATGTGGTTTGGTTATAAAATATATGAGACTCTGCAGAGTGACTTATAGGGAACTTGAATCTGTATGGTGATAATAGATTCCATCTAAATATTAAAATGCTAATGTTGAGGGTTTTTTTCAAAATTGAATATATCTCTGCACTCTAGTAAGTTCCTTAAATAAATTGAGAGAAACTTTGGCTACTGTTTTGAAACATTTTAGGATTTCAGATTAGCCTAAAAAACAGAATTCTTTTAATTATTATAAATCATAAGTTAAGAACAATATGACTTATTTAAACTGAAGATTCCTGCAGACTAGGAAGTGTAGTAACCATCTCTACAGAGAAGTCTGTAATTATGTAGTGAATAAAGGACAAAGGATGTTGAATGTCAAAGGGGACACAGAATATAGTGCTTGCAACAAGGCTACTGAATTAAGGCACAGGAAATGTGTGGAGATTTGGCAAATAATCTGACTTTTGGTGACGGAAAGAAGCACTATAATTTACATCCTTTGTTCAGTGCCCAGTGATGCCAATTCAACATTTGCCACAAATTCAAAATAATCGACAATTTTAATTTGTATCACATCTACAAAATGATTTTAAGAGAACTTGAAGAGTTTACTAAATGATTTTTGATGAGATATCTGAATGTCTCTTTCATGTTTCTGAAGTAATTATGAAATGAAACACAGAGGAATGGGCTGCATTGGAACTGAGTGCCACTGCAGAAGACAGCCTTCAACATTTAAAAGCATTCCTCGACTTGGTAGCTCTAGAAAAGTGGCTTCCCTTATCGTGGTTGAGACCTGACATTTAAGCAGCTGTTTAGGGTATTTAAAAGTGACTCAAAACTGCTCTTTAACATAGATGCAGGTGCAACGTGGATAAATTCTCTATCAATACTCAGAGGTCCCTACTCCAAACGTGTAAATATATGGAAGCTATTTCACTCAAAGGGAAAATAATCTCATAAAATCAGCAACTAAAAACATTTTAAACTAGAGTGATAATATTTTAGAATTATTACTATAGTAGCAAATTTTGGATTTTACAACTAACCCTCAAAAGCACTTCTTGATACTAACAATGGGTAGGATATTGGATTGTCAGAAAATTTCCCACATTTTACCTTTCTTTATCGCACAAACTGTGAACATCACCCAAGTCCCAGATAGTCTAGAAATATTCTAAATGTCTAATTCTATCAGACCTAGTATACATTTATTCTTTAATTATTTAGCACTGGAAATTATGTGTCTTAGCAGTGACTTTTAATTGCTTAATATCAATAGTAGTGATTAGGTTATGTGTAATAGTCGTTCACTGGGATCCATGGCAAACAAACATAGAATCAAATAATCATAAATTACACTCTAGCCACAATTATTTTAGTGACTTATTTTGTGTGTGTGTGTGTGTGTGTGTGTGTGTGTGTGCATGTATGCACTATATATGTGTGCATTCACACCCCTACGGAATTTTGAGAGGTGGGACATCAGGGCTGAGATTACAGGTATTGGTGAGGTTCATGGGGTGAGTACCATGTTCTGAATTCTGGACCTCTAATAGAACAGTGTGTTGGCATGAATAAGATTGCCCCCTTAGGTCAATATTATGCATGCTTTATTCCCAGTTAACGAACCATCAGGGAAAAATTTAGGGGTGTGGCTTCCTGTAAGAAGTCTGTAACTAGGGTTGGGCTTTAATGTTTTAACATATGGGCTAGGTCCAGTGTCTATCTCTCTATCTTCTGCCTGAGGACCTTGATGTAGAAAAACCAACGACTTGTATAGCACCACGTTTGCCTTGTGCTACCATGCTTCACTGCATGATGATAATAGTGTAAGCCTCTGACACTGTAGGTAAACCTCCAGTTAAATGCTTGGTCATGGTGTCTTTTCACAGCAATAGAACACTAATACATACAACATGGACTCTTAACTGCTAAGACATCTTTCTAGCCTATTAATAATTCTTAAAGGATATAAAATGAAAATTTGAATGTAAAGAACTAAGCTTTCCATATTTTGCTTCTGCCATTTAAGTTTCCATTATAGAAGTTTGCGTTGACTTTGTATCAACAAAAATTAAAAATAAATGGATGTGAGTTGATGTGTGTAAGTCATAGATTCCTTCAATGACTTGAGAGAATATGTCTTCTGACCTAGTAACAGATTATGTTATTTTGGAAAATCTTTACTACTTTCTTATAAATATCTTTCTGAGATTTATTTCTGAGAAATAAATATACTTTTCTGAGGTTGGAGGAAAAATATAAAATCATTGATTGTATTAATCATCTCTGTAAAATTATAGTTAGGATAACATTCAACTTAAAAACAAAATAATATATGTATTAAACAAATTCCTGGAGGAAAGTGAGATGCGCTGAATGAACCAGTTGTCTCTCAAGGAGATTAGATAGAAAGACATTCTGGAAGAGCTAGTGAATTTTTAGATATTATTTGATTTTATTGAATAGTTTAACTTTTTACATTTCAAATGTTATCCTCTTTCCCGGTTCCCCCCTAGATTTTATAATTAATCAGATAATTAATCAGAACTGCATGATGTAAGAATATAGGACAGAGAAAATAATCCCCTTATGAACTGAAGAATATCTTTATTATACATGGATGCTAATATTTTGACATTTATAAAATTTTATTTCATATTATTAAATCATATAAAAACTATACCTCTTTTGTAATTAAAATTATACCTGTAATCTTGTTTGTTTAAATACCTATTAAATTTACCAAAAGTATTGTTTAAGATTTGTTTATTTTGTCTCCTAACAATATGTGTCTGCATGGCTGTGTTTTGGTGTAATTATGTGTCAGTTCAGGTACCCAATGGTGGCCAGAAGATAGCATGGGACAACCTGAAGCTTAGTTATCCAGACATAGATACTGGGACTTAACTATGGTCCTGTAACAGGACAGACAGTTCTCTTCCATCAGAACATGTTTCTAGCATCATTAACTAGCAAATTACTAAGGGACCAAGCCACTTATGTAGTTACCCTTTTTAAAAATTACTTACCATAATAGTGTGCCTTTGTTCTCAACATAATATTATTTAACTTGTGTGATATTTAAGCATATCAACACAAAGCAGGAGTGAAAAAAATCTAAGTCATATTGCTTAAGAAGCACTTTGCATCAGCGTATTTCTCCCTTCATAGAGTATGGAGTATCTTTAGAAAAGGGAAGTAAAATGTAATTATGATACACAGTCATATTGGGCCGAAGTATTTACACAGATTAGAGCACATGCAATGGGTACAGGACTACAAGGGGAAGATTGTTAGTTCAAAGAATGTGGACGGATCCATCAAAACATGGGATGAAACATATCAAAAATCAGTCCAAGAAAACCAAAAGAGAAAAAAAAAGCCCCTCTTTTTGAAAACATCTTAATGGTTGGCATCAAAATGTAAAACGTAACATTCACTTTAAAAAAAATTTAAAATGCATATTTATGTGTAACAACAAGCAAGAAGACAAAACACATCCAAAACAGGAATTTAAAAAGAACTCTTCAAAAAAAGACAAGAAGTAAAAAAATTAGAAAGGGGTGGAAAAGTGGTCCCAGCCCTGGTCATGCAGAGATTTAGTGGGGGAAAAATACCTTCATCTTCAGCACCGTCATTATCACCTAAATCATCTGTCTGTTTCTTTGTAAGGGGACCTAGGATTGAGAATGGAGAAATGGAGGGAAAAAAAAAGACAATTCAAGAATAAACAAGACTGAGGGGAAAAAATATCAATGTAAATACTAAAATTCTCAAGAATATTAAAAAAAAAAAGATCAGGGAACTGGTTCTATCACAGCTGATGTTTTTTATATTTAAGAAAAAAAAATTCCCTTCCCCAAAATAGCTCATAGATTTGGTTTCTGAACATTTTCAGCATTAAAAATACACCATGGTTTACTTTTTTTTCATCAAAGACCAAGGCATGTTTTCTGTAAAAATACCCACTTCATATTAAAAAAATGGACAGTTTTATTAGTTAAATGTACCTAATTTATTCAGTGTCCTGTTCATTATGAATTAAATTAAGTTTATGAAGCTCATAAATATATAACATGGCAAACTAGTCAATAACTTGAGATAACAACATTAAAAAATAAAAGTAGAAATGTTCTTGAGTTGTTCACTTTCTGCTTTTTAAAAATCCTCTCTTTGTATGATCATTACCACTTTTATTTTACACATTTTTAATTTATACATTTAAAAAACCTGTGACTTTTTAAAATTACTTGTCATGACACAAGTACTCCCCCGTGCGTTTTAATTTAAATGTTAGTTGTGGATTTAGGCAATTGTCACATGCAGGAATTTATCAACAGATAATTTTGGCACTTGGCAGAGAAAAGATACCATCAACAGAGGGCATGTTTAGCTATCAAAACAGTTAAACAGTCAGGGCTAATATGTCAAAATCAACTTTATAAAGCAGCAGACTGCTGCCACTGTACAATTTCATGCCCACCATATTTATTTATTATAGGATCATGTTTTAAATCAGGGTTGTATAAAAACACCATGGATGTTTAATACATGTTCTATTGTAACTAACAGTGCTACTTTGCACATAAAAGAACGTGCCAAAGGGGAAGTTAAACACCATATGTAAGTAATTTTAAGTGTCACAGAATTGACATACTCAGTACACCAAAAGCAAGTCAAGCACCACATTGCCTAAACTAAATTTCTATGACCATCTAGTTTATATGACATTTCATAATCCTCATGCAAAAAGCAATCACCACAAACACAGGACACTCTATTGAGAAGGACAGACAGTCACATAGCAATAACTGAAAGCATTTTGTCATGCAGAATGTAAGTCTTAGAAAGCTGACTGTGAAGACACATCTTGATTCCAGCCAAATGAGGATTAACAGAGCAAGCATTAGCTGTATGCACACATGACAGGGAAGGACTGGCAAAGATTTCAGAAAGATTTTCCACCTTTTTAGCAAAGACTTTTTCTTATGTTTACAATTTACCACTAAACCATTGTAGCATCTCTCAAAGAGCAAGAAACAGCACACCAAAAACCAATGGAAGAAATAGGTATAAATTTTTTTTTTCAGGTCAGAAAAAAATACCGCTGCATATGTCAGTCACTGGTGATAGTCAAAACATTGAAAAACTAAAAACTGGTAATACAAAAGAAAGTACCTATTAGATACTGAAATTATGAGGTCATGGTAACAATATCATTAAAATATGAAGAACAGACATTGCGAGGCAAATTCAGTTATATGCTTTCATAAACACGGCTGAAAACATCATGCTGTTGAGAAGCTAGAAGAGAGGAATAGCTTATGTTGATTGTGTGTCAGTCACAAGCTCACAGACATCCACATTTCATAAGATCTTATTCAAATGCAAAACCCAGAAATGGTTATCTTATGTTTACCAACTTTAATTCAATACTGGTAACAGTTCCTGAAAATATGAATGTTTAAATTCTAAATTTTAAAATTGAAAAATTGAAATATTTGAAACATTTCTAATTTCAAAATATTCTTAAGATCTCATGAAAGCATGTCTTACATATTATATAGCAAGAAATAAAAATTGAGAACTGTGATACTTACTGCTTGCAAATCTCTACTTTCTAATTATCACTAAATTACTTGATTTGTCTTAATTCTCAGGTTTTTGAGAAATTGGTACAGTCAGTTCCTTTCCTTGCTGACTCATTAATTTGATGATTCTTGAAGAACAGGAAAATCCTGTCCCTCGTTCTCCAGTTCTGTGCTATATCTCTTTTGGACAATTTGGATGAAGAAGGTTTGGGTATGTAATGTAATTTCCATGGTCTGTGTTTGAAAGCTGTTCAGTTTTTCTTGCTACTGAGCTGACATTTTGATATGCTTCACGTGCCTACAAAACTGTTCCCTCTTGAACCTCTGTGAGATGCAAGATTAAGGGAATGTGTTTAAGCAGAATCGCCAACTCCCTGCACCCAGAGCATAGTTTGCCTTTATTGCATTGCTAAGTAGAGAAGTCCTGGAAATCATTGCAGGTGGAGAGGGAAGAGATGTAAGGTGAGAATGCTCACCTGGACCTTTGCATAAGTTATTGACCTGTCTGTTTATTAAATTGTTACTAGAGGACAGGTTGTGGATATATTTTAGTCATCTGAGCATAATGTTACTTTCTCACCCTCAAGATTTTTTTTTAATTGGATGTTCTTTTAAAGTTTTAGGAGATTAACAATTCCCAAAATATCTATCAGAATAAAGATAGTTTCATTCAGGTCTATGCCTAAAGGCACAGGGAACAAACTAAAGACAGAGGGATCAGAGTTGCCAAAGTGGAAACCCACACTGATATCTTTGAGGTTTCAATGGAGCAAACGCAGCCTAGGGTTCACTGCAGGAGATTTACACATGACTTCCAGTATCCCTACACCACCATCCTGGCACTTGTTTCCATCTTCCTAAGTGTTATCACTGATATACTCACTATTCTTATAATTTTGTAAACACAAAGATCATATTATAAATGCACAGCTAGTACGTGTGTTCTTGAGACTGGTGGGTTTCCTATTTTGAGACATCAAGCATCCTGATTTTCCCAAGGGTAAAGCTTCAACCCTTTGGATAGGAGTCACTAACAGCATTCTAACCACAGCTTATATTTCTCTAAACAGCAAGTATGGCAACTTGAGTATCAGCGGTTTTAAATAGGTATCATAAAGCATCAACTATAAAGCAATGAGACTACTCCACCCTGTGTGTAGAAGTGATTTATTTTACCTTGAAACTCGTGCATTCTCTTCTCCCAGAGGAATGCACACATAACTCTCATTAGAGTTAATAGGAAAGTGGACCTCATGTCATTTTGAAAGGGAGTAAGTGTAATTACTGTATTTTATATCTCCTATAGGCAATAAATAGATTCCGTGGGAAAGCAACAGTACTTAAGCAAGCTACAATGAACACCCAACCATGAACTTCAAACTCATTTAATTTCAAGAGTCCTTTTTGTGATTTCTATAAATATAACTAACGTCTTGGCCCTTACAAAGGGAGTGTAATACATTCTTACAGTTTGGAATCTGACCATGATGCCTTTTATTTTTTAAAGAGGAATGAAAATACCAGCATTTCTATATAGTTAACTGGAGAATAATTAGGAGCTCCGAAATAATTACTATCAACCGACACTAATGCTGTTTTCCGTCATTCCTTTTGATGAAGGGCTAATATACATTAGTTCTCAAATACATCAGAACTGATTATGAATTCCTTCATTATAGTTTCAATTCAGCACAAATTAGCCAGACTTTGTGTCACGTGTATTGAAAGGAAACTTGGCTGAGAGAATTATTAGCTCCTGACTTAGAAGGTTGGCCATGAGAAATGTGCTCCCACAATGGGAAGGGACCTCTCAAAATCTGAGGATTATTTAGAATCCCATTCCCCACTAGGTCACAGGATGATAAACAGAAGGCTAATGACCTTGCTTTCTTGCCCCACCCTCTTGACCTTGGAGCCTTTGATATAGACTGACTATAATAAATGTTTAAGGTCATGCACACAGAATAAAGGCATTGAAAGGCATTGCTACTATTGCCCAGCCATGAGACAAATGCTGATTAATAAAACCTGGCTGAGGTTTGTGAAAACTCTATGTGTGTTCCAGACAATGAACAATGCCAGAACTTAACCCACCCTGAGTAACGGCAGGAATCATACAGTCAACCTTCTCTCATTTATCAAACTGAAGAACGCTAAGACTTAATGTGTTTAAGCGTCATTTTAGTGGTTATTACTGTAAATCCTACTAATTGATAACTCTATACTGACTAAACAAAAGATTATCCCATGTCTAAAGTATTCTCTTAGTTATAACCAGATATGAAGAAATTATGGTTGGAAAGTAATGTTCTTCCTGAAAAAAAATGATAAAGGCCATCAAAATTTTTGAAAAATTTCTTAAATAGTAATTATACTTAAATACAAATACATTATAAACCAGTGTGATGAGTTATTAAAATCAAATATTGAAATGATTTATAGTCTCAGAGGAGTCCAAATGTGAGCAGTTTTGGAGGTGGGAACTGACACATGACTAATTTTTGGTGCATCTTGGTGAGCGGCTACTAGCTCATATGTGTATATTTGGAAAGGACCATACTCCACCTCCAAATGGCAGTAGGCATGTTCTATGTTTATCTTTGTGTTGGAAGAAAACACCTACATTAACACAGAATATATTCCCCTCGACAGTTCTTCAAATGAACAGAACAGCTCGCAATGTAGCTTTTGGGGAAAGTGGCAATGTGTTGCTTCAAATCAGAAAAGGGGAAAATGGCCTAAGATGTTGATATAAATTAATCAGTATTTATTGTAAAATCAATAATGTAAAATTACCTGATTCCAGTATTTTGAAGTTTATACAGAAGGTTCTATGTGAAGTTAATAGATCAAGCAGAAGAGACAAAATGTCCTAAGGCTCACACTGAGCACCACAAAGTTTGAATAATATCTTTCTTAAGTTGCATATATCTAATTATTTTGATAGCACAAAGATTATCAGAATAGTATTCCCTTTTCCTCTAGTCTACGTCTTTTCCTGTATAAGATGCTAACACCTTGTGAAGGCCTAGTTACCATTACCATGGCTTTCTAGATATCCTCCAGAGATCTACCTGCAGCAGGAGTGTGTTAAAAATAGAGGTGATGAAAGCTGTGTCCAATGCATGAGATAGCTCACTAATGATACATTTAGGATGGTAGTCATCATTTGGCAAGGCTTCTGCATTCACTAGATCATCCATTCAACAAACACATGTCATGCTATGTGCTCAGACATTGTGGTGAGCGAAGGAGCCTTTATGGCTTCTCAAGAGAAAATGTAAACTTGTAGAAAAAAGAATTATTAAAAAAATCACACACACACACACACACACACACACACACACACCATAATCAGAACATATGTCAAACAAACAAGAACAAAAAGAATACCTTTTAGTGTCATGAGAAATTTTTTTCTTCAGTGTGATCTAATAAGTCTGGAAGTTTGTCACTAAATAAATGTGAAGGAGAAGACAGTGAGCTGGCAGAAGACTTGGGGGATTAAACAAGGGTTGGAAAGAAAACTTTACGTATAATGATTAGCATGTACTATGTCCCTACAGTGACAGAAGTCTCCTCAGCCCTTGAGAGGCTGAGGTTGAAGGTGGTGTTTGGAGATGAGAGGGCACTCCATGCACATCCATGAAGCAAACAGAACCTGAGCTTTAGTCTGAATATTAAAAACAAAGGGAAGACGTTTCCGGGCTTGAAACATATCCCGACAAACTCTGACCTACTTCAGTTTCATGCAGAAACATCAAAAAGAAACAAAATCATTTTAAGAGATGCAACAGGGAATATTTTTTATCGAGGTCTCCAATAAATTCTTTTGAGACTGAAATACCTTTCTTAGAATGAAACTGGATGACATTTCTGACTGTAAATGGGGAAAAAAAAAGTCACCCAAAACCAAATTCCAGATTTCAGCCCTTCTAGGAGTTCCTAAGACTCAATAGTTCTGGTTAAACATGCATTTAAAGTTATTAACTTTGCCTTAGAATTAACAACGCATGAGTTCAAATGTCTGAGATCTTAGATTCCTAGGAAGGCAGACTATTCTAAGAGCTCTTTCGGATGGGAGGCCTTGGCCTCTTTAGAAGCGCAACACTGACACTTTTCATCTCTGCCATCAAAGCCAATTTGACCTCTCAACATATCTCTATTCTCCGAGCCTACTTATCATACAGAAGTATGCTCTGTGTGATATTATCAGATCATATCACATTTCCAGGGGAAAACTGATTCCTGACACTCTCTCAAACCTCTTATGTGCTCACCATGGCTCTGCACCTATTTCTTCTTCTCACCCCCATTCCAACTCCAGACTGCCTCTTAATCCACCTTGTACATCACCAGCGTTGAAAGTTGTAAATCATAATGACAAAGAACTCTAAACAACAAAAAAATTAATTAGCTATTTTATATTGGCTAAACTGCACACACACGGTCAGATCCTCCTAATGTTGAACTTGCAAGTACTTTTAAGGAACAGAAATTTAAAAAGCATCATCTTTGATGTGGAGAATCTTCCGTGTGTTTTAAAATAGCTGTGGCATGACAGATGAATACTAAATATAGTACAACATCAGTTTTGATGCTTTAGAAATTCATGAGCAAAACCAAAGTATTTTATATTCTGAATGAAAAAAAAAAGTCATTTAAAATAATTTTTAAATCTAGTGCAGATAAGTAACCCTGAACATGAAAAATGACTGTCATTTCTCTACCTGGCTTAATCCTTCAATTGTTTTTTGTTCCTTTTGACCTACAGTGAACTGTCCAGCCACTCTTAGGACCCTCCTAATCCCAGATTTGATTTTCATCACATTGTTCTCCAAAATATCTTTTTACTACTCTGACTATTGTCATTGTTGCTCAGAAAGTCACCTGATGTCCCCACCTTTTGTTTTATTCCATATGCTCCAGTCTGAGTTTGTAATTATAATCAGCTCACCTCAGAGAGAACGCAAGCTGTCAGTAAAACTGAGCACAGGGAACCTCCTACAGAAGAAAAATGAAGTGTGACATTCTTTTACCCTGGGGGTGGGGGATAAGGAAGAGAGAGGATTGCATTTTTTCCCTTTATACACCCAATTGTTATGTTGAAAATATAAAGAAGAGAGGCAATTCTGTGCTACCCAGCAAGACCTATTTGAGGAAATGTCTTTAATCTGTAACATGGCTAAATTTTATCGGTATTAATGAAATGAACATATTGAATCAGAACCACAAAGACCAAGTTTCCTGGGATGCCTGATTATCTTAAGATACATAAGGAATCCGGACAGGTTCTTTGATAGTAAGATTCTAAGGAGTGTGGGATACAGAAGGACTGTGCTGGACAGCAGCTACCTGAGCATCTGCTCCCAACATGAGCCAGCCTGCTCTTTGGTATGTTTTATTGAACTGCACAGTTTTGTTCTGTTTTTTTAAGGTAGCAAAGATTTACTGTTACATACTTATACTGCTGAAAATGATGATGAACTGTTTCCATATAATTATTACCAAAATCCCAATGTCATTTTTTTCACAGAAATGGAGAGAAATCCAAATATTTATATGAAAGCACAAAAAAAAAAAAATTACAACCAACCACCTAGAGCCAGAAGGTCATAACTAAAGCCATCGCACTCCCTTATATCTATCTATCTATCTATCTATCTATCTATCTATCTATCTATCTATCTATCTACATCTATATATACATACTTCAAAACTATAATAAAGAAAACATCATTGGAAGTGTAATAAAATTAGATATGTTGGTCAACAGAGCAGAACAGAGAACCAAGAAATAAAGAAAAATATGTGCAACCAATTGAACTTTAATACTGGCATCTAGTACACTGATAAAAATTATAAAACATCAAACAGGCAAGGATTGGGAGACTAAAAGTTTGAGGAAAACAAAAGTTAATTTTATTGTTTTTCTCCCTGCACCAACCAATTATGTTAAAAGCCAGAATCCCCTCCCCCAGTCAGATTATACCAGGCTAGATACATCCTCCTTCCTCCTTGTTGCCTTTGTAAATGCTTCCCAAAATCTAGGCTCAGGGCTTAACCTTCCTGCTGTGTCAGGTTGGCAGGGAGCCCAAGCTCCAGCTTGAATAAAGAGAGGATAGTGGGATTACATCTGATTCAGATCCTTGGTGGTCTTTAAGGAGATTGAGGATGTATTAGTGGCACAAAGGTTTCACTGTTTTCATTCTGGGTTTCATTCTTTATGGGTTGATCTACTGGCCAAACAGGCTGGAACCTGCTGGGGGCACAATTCTGCACGCCCTTCTTTCTCATCTGATTCAACAACCAATAGGCACCCAGTTGTTATGGAAACCTGTGTGAATCCAGAGTTCACAGATTCACATAACCCAGAATGCCCAGATTCACAAGGTGGTAAGGGTAAAAAGAAACCCACCAGAGAGACTATTAAATTCCCTTCAACTCAGAATTTGGAGGTACCTAAAGAATATTTCACTGACTTTGGCTAGGGCCCAAAGTTATTTGACACAGTCATGGTAAATCCTTAAGTCAAGGAGCAAAACAAGACAAGCAGGAAGAGGACCCTGTGAAAACAGGTGGATAACTGAAGTAATGAGGCACTCAGTGAACAATGCCACCAAATCTATCAGAACTATATCAATTTTAAAGTCCCTAAAAATATAAAATTCAGATTTGATTAAGATTGATACAAAAATGTATCAAAGTAGGTTTCAAAATAATCGAAAAAAAAATTAAAACAAGACACTAAATTTTGGGAGATAAAGATTCCTGAGTTCACAGCAAGTGAGTAGTACCAACTAAAACTGATAGTTTTCTCAATGATGAACACTATACAATATAGCATTAAAGCTTAGAAAAATGAAGTTCACTTCCCTTAGAATGATAGAATTAACAAGGTTGATAAACAGCTGTAAGGGGTAATAAGGAAGTGGCAGATTCTGTGGGTCCGTATATTAGTACTAGCCACAATCATCAGAATCCCCCTCAGCACCCAAAGCATTTGGGCTCAGTTCATTTCATGAAATGCACTAACACAATAAATGAGCTTAAAAGTGAACATTGTACATAGCAGGGTGGCACCATAATGCCACTCATTTTCTCACTTGAACCAATATTAAAACCCTCTTGCTGAGGACACCATGAACTTTGGTTCCAGAACACAATGAATTGAAGAATAAACTAAGATGAAAGCTCTTTTTCTGCTAGCTGCCATGCTTGATGCCCAAAGATGCTGTTGGCTGTCTGGATAAAAAAAAAAAAAACTGGCTATGGACTTGTGTGTTCTATAATACTTCTAGGCTGCTGCCAACATATTCCTTCCTTCTAGAACCGTGGTTCCAACCTTCCTAATGCTGCAAATACAGTTCCTCATTCTGTGGTGACTCCCAACAATGAAATTATTTCTATTGTTATCTCCTAACTGTAAGTTTGTTACTATTAGGAATTCTACTATAGAAATTTTTAGGAGATAGGTGTTTGCCAAAGAGGCTTTGTCCTGTAGGTTAGGAAGCACTTTTGTGGGGCAATAGTAGGAAGAAAGTTTGGGGAATAACCTTTGGAATGAATTTGAGACCTGTGCCAAAAAAGTTGATATTGTTCTAGTATAAATAAGCAGGAGAAACAGTCATAGGCCCTAGGATGGAACCAATAACTATTGTTTGACTTAACAGGCATGCTAAGTTGCTTTTTAAATGATTGTTTAACCCACAGACTAGTGCGTTTTTGTTTTGTTTAGTTTTGGTTTTTGTTTCGTTTTAGGCAAAGATGTGTCTGTTTGTAGCCGGTGACGGGGAATGAGGAGTTTAATTTCTAATTTATGTGCTGAGAACAGGACAAATGATGGTTACAAGTTCAGCTGTCATCAGTGCACCTACGCCTGAATCACAACCAGCCAGGGAAATATTTCAGAAGAAAAACAGGAAAAAATAGAAGACCTGGAAGACCGGTGGAATGGTGTGAAAGTATCTGATAGCGCTTTATGGTAGCAATCATGAGCAAAAAGTAGTTATGCCTGATGGTACAAGCCAGGCATACAGTTAGACCCTTCGATAGCCCATCACTGTGGGGATGGCACCTATGAGGACTAGTCCTTTCTGAGGAATTGAAGTGGAAATTTCTGGTTTCTTTGGAGACTCAGTTATGTCATGAGACGCTTTTCTGAAAACTGTCTTCTGAGAGGACATTCTGCTGAAGCAGACATGTCAGAGGATGTTTTGTGAGAACAGACACATGGTGTTTTTCCTGAAGCTTCCTGGAAAAGGGCAAGTGATATTTTGCTGGAGTAGACACTTGAGAGGGTGTGTGATATTCGGAAAGAGTGTAATTATAACCCAACACAGTAGACAATGCTCTAGCATTGTTTTTCCTTGCCATGTTTTGCTAGTCTTCCTTGGGCTTTGCTGATGACATTTTTTTGTCCTTAGCATTGATTTCCTTCACCTTTTTTTACTGATCATTACTTGTCATGACAATACCCCAAATAACTTCTCCTGATATTCTAGAGGCTTCTTGCCACTTCCACAGCCTCAGCTTATTGGTTTCTTTTGGATCAAACTGCCATTACTGATTCATAAGTGAGTCTTTACCAGTGGATCAAGCAACTGCTACTGACTCACGTGAACTGAACTGCTAAAATCCTGACAATGAAGATTGAAATCTCTCCCCAAATGTTGGGATTTGTATATTATTGTCCATTGTAATGGTAAATCCTGGTTCTCAAGACCTGGAGTCTGATTTAGCCCCAGTAACCCTGCCCCAAAGTTAATTCTGATCAGTAAATAAACATACTAATAGCTAATATCTTGACAGAAGAGACATAGGTTGGGGTTTAGGTTTTGTAGGCTTGGAGAGGAGAGGAGGACCACAAGAAGAGAGAACACAGGAGGAGAAAGGAGAGTGGCCATGGGTTAAGGGTCAAGAAAGCTCTGAGGGCTGCCCAATTGGAGCTAAGAGCAGCCCAGATGAAACAGCAATAACTCGTAATTAAAAAAAAAAGAAGATTCTACCAGCATCAAGGGTAGGCAGCTGCCCAGCTTCTGTGTTGCTTAAGAATTACTGTAAATACAAAAGCTGTGAGTGTACTTTCATCTGAAAATTTAGATACCAATGGCAGAGTAGAAAACCTGGGCTGGAATTTAAATAATGCACTACAACCACCAAGAGCTCTTTCTAAATTGGTCCATATTCCCCTTTGCCTTTCCACTACCTCTGGTGGGTAATGGGCTAAAAGGAAGGCTAAAGTGCATAAGAACCCTAATTTTAACGAAGGTTTTGAAAAATCCAAGCCTACATCAACTACTGGGAGCTAATTATTGCTGTGGACATCCAGGGGAGGGAGAAACCCACATCAACAATAAGATCACTTGTGAGAAGCCCAATCTCCATCCAGTATACAAGCCCCTCCCTACCCATACTTCTGTAGGAAACCCTCATCAACTCAGTTGATCAAAACCCCAAAAAGTAGTGTGGGAACTATTATAAAAAGGGTTCAAAAGTAAAGCAGGGTGATAAAAAAGGGGATAAAATCAAAAACAAAACTACAGTACTGTTTTCAAATAAAGGCCTATTAAAAACTAAATTATATTAGCTAACATTAAAACAATCAAAATGATAGACTATTTTCTAGTTTCCTTATAAAAGGAAGATTTTGGATACATTCACTAGAGGGTTTTTTCACCATTTTACTATTTAAAATTTAGTGATTATGAATCTTAAATTGGTCACCAAAGACAAGGAATAAAAATAAGCAATGCTGTTTTTTTTTTCAACAGTGTCAGATCTGTTTTTGCATAAGATGAAACCTAAAAGAAAAATTTCACAGCTGTAATTTATTTCCACTGCAATAATACAAATTAGAAAAAAGTGACAGATTTGGGATGACATAGCCATTCTGATGGTTTACACAGTTAAAATGTAAAAAATGAAAATATAGTGGAGGACAATAATCCTAATAAACTCGTAAAGAAATGGTCTTGCTATTTCTTGTCCTCAGTTAAAAGATTTCTGTTCTAGCTATGTTTATTTGCATGGCAGTTTTGAAAGTTCATGCTTTAAAAAAATCTCTGCAGAAGCAATTGAATGAAAATGCTTTTGGGTAGTCAGGTCTCAGATGTCCTCTGAAGTGAAAACAGCCACTGGAAGCTCACCTTCCGTCCTGTGTGCAGTTTGCGTTTTGGAAACCCATGAGCAAAATTAAGATATTTGATCTTCAAAATATAAACACACCATCTTAGCAGAGGCTTATCTCTCAAGTATTTAATGGCTGCTGGATTATGAGAATCAATATAGGATAAGAGGCTCATGCTTTATCGATTTTTTCTTCTTCACATGTTCATTCTTCCCTAGAAGCTACTAAAATGCCCCAAATCAAGCGGCTTTTGTAAGACAGTTCAGAATAATATTTATCAAAGATAACATATTTTATACTAATATATGGCTACTGGCAGCCAAGATAGACTTTGAAGAAAAATATCTTTATCAACTGAATTTTTCATAAATTTGTCTGGTTGTTTTAAACACGTACACACACACACACACACACACACACACACTCATATGTGAAAATATCTTTTAAAGTTTGAGTGTTTTTTAATATATGAAAAATATGAATTTGTAACTACTTCACTTGTATAAAATACTGCATTAAATGCTTTAAATATCATGGTGTTTTTATTTTGTGTGCAAAGTTAGAAAAACTAAGTTAAAATATTAAGTATTCGATGCAATCGAGCCAAAAGTATGTTAAACATTTACATGTGAATCAATGTTCAGTAACTTTAACTAGCCTAAGAGAAAGAAACAAGGATGAACATTGGTGAGTTACTTCGGTAAGCAAATCTTTCACAAGTTAGCAATCATGTGGTCTTATGAATTCCCCAATTCCCACTTAACAGATTCACTAATAGCAAACAAGAAAAAACAAAGCAGCCCTCAGTTTCTGACATTTGCTAAAATACTATTGTTAAAATACTATTATCTATTGGGCTATAGTTTTATAGAGTATAAAATATGAGATTAGAAATTATTTCATGAATATAAGCACAATGCAGGTTTTTACATGCATAATATGTGGTTTCACTTCTCCCCTGTGAGCCACATAAAGATAAATTTACAAAGAAAATGACGGATTCCACTAATTATTTGCTTGCAATTTGTTCTTTTATACCATTTCTATCTAGACAAATTTTTACAAGCAAAAACAACGAGTAGAAAGCATCAAAAACAATACAGAACTGACTGAATCTAAAAAAGATAAAACCATTTTAGTTTAAAGTAAAATGAAAAAATACATTTATAAAAACAAAAAGTTCTTAATTGAGAAATATGGAATGGCTGAGAAACATCTAAAGAAGTGCTCGACATTATTAACCATCAGGGAAATGAAAATCAAAACAACCCTGAGATTCCACCTCACACCAGTCGGAATGGCTAAGATCAAAAATTCAGATGACAGCAGATGCTGGCAAGGATGCAGAGAAAGAGGAACACTTTTCCACTGTTGGTGGGGTTGTAAACTAGTACAACCACTCTGGAAATCAGTTTGGCAATTCCTCAGAAAATTAGACATGCTACTACCTGAAGACCTAGTTATTCCACTCCTGGGAATATACCCCAGAGAAGCTCCAACATACAACAAAGACACATGCACCACAATGTTCATAGCAGCCCTATTTATAATAGCCAGAAGCTGGAAAGAACCCAGATGTCCTTCAGTAGATGAATGGATACAAAATTTGTGGTATATTTACACAATGGAATACTACTCAGCTATCAGAAACAATGACTTTATGAAATTCTTAAGAAAATGAATGCATCTAGAGAATATCATCCCAAGTGAAATAACCCAGTCACAAAAGAACAGACATAATATGCAGTCACTGATAATAGGATACTAACCCCAGAAAGCTCTGAACACCCCAGAAACAACTCACAGACTATATGAAGTTCAAGAAAAAAAAAAAGAAAATGAGAACCATTATACTTAATCTTTACACACCAAGAAAACTTTGATTAATTCCAGGTTACATCTTGTTTTACATGTACTTGAAGCTCATTGTAACTAGTAAGATCTTAATCCACACTATCAAACCTTTAAAAAAACAAGTACTGACAAAAATGTATTCGTATACTTTTATGCAAAATGCTTAAAATCTGTGCATTTATCTTTGTTTTTTTTTTTTTTAAATAAAGTTGTTCAATTAAAAATAACATTAAGGAAAATTTTTAATGTAGAAAAAAATCATAGTTGGTTTATTTTCCCCAACCATTAATCTTTTTTATTTGAAGATATTCTTTCAAATTAATTACTGTACAAAATAAATAATATATATGTATATTTATATATGTAGGTAGATGATAGATGACAAATAGAAAGATTATAGGTAGCTAGGTAGATAATAGTAATAGGTAGATTTTAGATAGATAGATAGATAGATAGATGGATGGATGGATGGATGGATGATAATTAATTTTATAAATATTAAAAATAAAGGGAGGCTGAAAACATAAAAATGGCCTCCTTAATCAATAGTTCAGGAACCTTATGATGACTTCATGCCAAACTTTGAAACATAGTCACTTCTCAACTATCACTGCAGGATGAACAAAGACCTTTTTCTCACTTCATGTTTTTCTCTCCTACAACACTCTCTTCATGGGCATAAATGTTTGCCTCTGTGTGTGTGTGTGTGTGTGTGTGTGTGTGTGTGTGTGTGTGTGTGTGTGTGTTTCTCTCTGTGGGGTAGAAAGCAAAATGAAATATCTCCTATAAACTACAGCGTTTTAGTCTGTAAGTACAAATACTACTGGAAATAACACTATCTTTTAATAATTCCAGGCAGAGATGCAGTGGCTGCATATATGGACAGAAATTTATTTTTTACAGATTCTGATGCACTGTGTTGAGATTCAGTTTTATACTTAGAATGCCTACTCTCCATTTTAAAAGCCTTGTTTCCTCAAGTGAAACTCTCCTTTTGGTAGGATTGGAGTAAAAACACAAATTTCATGTTCCTCACACATTATATGTACTCAGTACTGTGGATATAGCGTGGTCATGCTGGTGGCCAGTACTGGGTACACACTGTGAATATTCTATGATCAGTACTATGGAGATATATAATCTGAACAGAGCACATGCACATTAACTAACATTATTTTGAGTTCCATTCCATTATAACCCCTAAATTATTTTATGCTATCTTTATTTATTTTATTGGGCACATATGCCTTTTTGCATGATCTTATATGCACCCACGCATACAGGAGCCTGCAGAGATGAGAAGATCTAATCTCCTGAAGATGGAATTATAAGTATCTGTGAGTGGTTATGTGGGTACAGGGTTTGAACTAGAGTCTGGTAAGATCCATAAGAACTCTTTTATTTCAGTAAGAACTCTTAATCATTGAGCCATCTTTATAGCTCCAATCTAAACATTTTAAAAGGAACATTTCATGTAAGGTTTGTACCTTAAAAATCAACTGAAAGAATATCACAGAATGGACTTCTTCAAGAAAATATTGCAGCAGCAATATTACAGCAACATTTGGGGTAGGAATACAATAGTACATGTGTTTTCATGATTCTCATGGGCTATTTTATTAATCTGACAACTCTAGCTTAGGAGAAACCGTAGATGAATGAATAATGACACAGAATCTAGCTATGCAGAAATATTTGGGATCACATGAGGATGCAAGCTTGGGATTAGTATCTTAAAATCTCATAAATGATATGTAAAATACGTTATTCTTCACTGCCATCTTCACATCTGGAACACATGAGGGCACTGGGACCATTTAATGGATTACTACGAATGCCCAGGTTACAGCCAATAGTAGTGAATCTATTTAACACCTCTATGTTTGGATTAAAGCAGAGCTTGTTTCTCAGGCATATGATGTCCAGATTGTAACTTAAATTGGTAATTAAAATTGCTTTCATGTGCAAATCATTCATAAAAATTGAAAACCACAAGCAATAAAATTCCCTATACATTTAAAAATATACTCCAATCTCATTCATCCCAAGCTGCCTCGCTCCAGGTTTTTCTCTGTGGAAACTGTGAAACTTGTATGTAGATATAAACACTTATGTGTTAGATGCATTTTATTTCTTTCTGCATTTTACACAAAATATGCATTCTTCTACTCATTTTTTTTCCAAAAACGTTGCTTTTCTTAGTTAGCATTATATCTCAGATTTCTATTTCATTACAAAAATAGCCATTCTCTATTCATTGCTGCATAATGATCCCAGAGTGTTTTTTAAAGAAGTTAACAGGTTGTAACAGTTGAAAACTGGGGAAAGGAAGCCTGTTAAGGACATCGGAGTTCCTGCTTATTAGTGACTCTTTCTATTACGGCAATTTGACAGAAACAGCAATCTCCTCCAACACAAGCCTACAGATCTGCCTGGGACTGAGTTTCTAAGTTGGTTTTATGTATGGAGAGGGCCACTGAAAATGTGACAGTGGTATCTCAAGGGCTGGGTCTCTCTCTGGTCCGACAGAGACAGTGCACTGAGTACCTGCATCAGCTCCCCGACTGCAGATTCCACAGAGCCAGCTGCCCCAAGCTCCTGCTACCAAACTCCCCGCACTGTGTTAGACTGTACTTCTGAAATCTCTTATATTGCTTCGGTCAGGAGTTACGTACCCACAGTGGAAAGGTACAAATCCATGGGAAGCAGATCAGTTTTCTCCTCACCAATGTTAAACAACCAGGGAAGGGGAACCCCCCCCCCAAGCTCCCAAACACTGAATAACAGTTGCTTTCCTACTTCAGCCAACTTTGTGCTCTCCCAGGGGCTGCCTGACACATGAAGTGAGCAGATAAAACCCCGGTAGGTTTTTTCTTTGTTTGTTTTGTTCTGTTCTGTTTTTTATCATTCACTCTGAGAAACAAAACTCTATAAAATACAACTAATATGTGTAAACAGGAGCTGCCATTGAGAAATTTAACTTTTTGAAAGTTGATAGTGTATCACCTTATATGCACATGCATTCACACACACAGACACACACACACACACACACACACACACACACACACACATGAACACACAGTTTTTTGTTCTTTTGTTCTCTGGTAACAAAGTGATATGACTGTATTGTAAGACAAAGCATACATCTCAAAGTCTTATGCTTTTGCTAAAATTCAATTACCAACAGCTTTTCCTACATGGCAGTTAATTTGCTCATCACGTTCCTCCTAGGAGTTAATGTTTTCATGCCCAGGAGCCTGTCAGGAATGTTTCCACAGCAAGTGGAAACATTTCTTTTTCCTCTTCTGTGTTTTTAACTGTCTCTCTTTCCCAAATTGCCCCAGAGCAGCAAAATTAGATTTCCTGTCTGATTTGTCTGATTCCTCTGTAAGCTACAATACACATTAGATAAAGATAAATGAAAACAAGGGAATCCTTCCTGACAGTGATATTGGTTTGGGGGACCCACAAGGCCATTTATAAAGAAAGTAACAGAGAAGTAAAGACAGATAAATTCATCTACCACACTTTGCCTGTTGCCCCCTGGGATCCTAACTTCTCCTGAATTTCAGACCAACTGAGACTTAATGAAATAAAATCACCTTATGTTTCTTTCCCTTGATTGAGTCATTGAATATTGTTTGGGTTTGAGCCCACAGCTAATGATCCTACCAAATGTAGTTCGTTTCAGGACACTTAGTAGTTTTCAACAGGATCAGTAGGTGATCCAACTACTCTGTACATCAGATGTACAATGTATACTTCATGTGCATGCCTGTCTTACAATCAGCATCATTCAGACCTACAGAGTTGACTGTTCCTGTCTCATCTTGTCACTGCTGTTAGCAGTCTGCTGTGCCTGTCCTACTCTATTCTTCTTCAGGGCACTCAACTTGTTCTATCCTGAGGTACAAAGTTCAACACCTAGCTTTGATAACAAAGTATCCTGCAACTTCCTAAGGAATGAACAGGGTTAGTTATAGACTGCATTAGATACATATGGGCTTTTCCAAAACGGACATCTCAAAGGTCATTTCCTATAAAGACCAAGTGCTGAATACAATATACAGAAAAGGCATAAATTATATTGTTTGAATGTAGATTCTTGATAAAAAGTATAATATGGTGTGTGTTTGTGTGCATGTGCACCTGTATTGGGCATAGGTGTGTGCGTGTATGGGTGTGTGTGTGCTTGTGCATGTCAGGATAGACCTTGGGGATCTTTCTTCTATTTGCTTTTATGCTCAGATCTTTTCTCAGAAGACCACTTATAGTAGATTGGCTGGCAGTAAGCTCAGGAATCCTCCTGCCTCTGTCCTGCAGGGCTCTGTTTACAAGTACACAAAATCACTTCTAATGTTTTTTATGTGATTTCTGGGAATTGAACTCAGTTTCTTGTACTTATGAAGCAAACACCTCACTTAATGAGCCACTTTAGCACTGACCTCAAACCATGAGCCCATTAATGTTGAGACAACGTAAAATATATATTCTGAATATGTACATGCTGTAAAACACAGGGCAGAAGAACTGAATACATAAGGAAACCTTTAAATGTCTGCTTCTTTTTGATCAATTCCTGCTCTTTGAAACTTTGACTCAACTGTGCTTAAATCTTTATTGATGTTTATAGCAAATATTTAGCTTCTCCAATTTAATATAGTACTCTATTGAACCTAACAATGTGGAGTTTGGCCTCATTAGTAAAATGACCCCTCATCTTCACCTTTTGATTGGGTTATGAAAACATATGTTCTTATCTTAATTGTCAGGGTGTATAACATTGAAGGTACCACTCAAAGTGTTTGTTTTCATCATCCAGCCTCTGAAACTTCAAATTCCCGACTCCTAGCACTATTTCAGTTGTCAAACTGTCTGGTTTGATATTCACTGCTTGGATGTAATGGCTTAATTTCTGATCTATTTATAACCTCACCAAACATGGGCACATGCAAGCAAAAATCGCTTAATGGGTCATACGGAGTCAACACATATGCGTTATCATTGAATATAAAAACAAACTGAGAAAGGTTCCTGAATTCTTTACTTGGTATTACTGTGTGTGCCAGAGAGAGAGAGGTACCACAGTGTGAACTTAAACAAGGACTTTTCAAACAGCAAATTATGTATTCTATGGACAGCTATCCATATGATGTATAACATTCAGTGCATATCATTTCAAAAACCTGTTTATGTATTTTAATTCCCTGACTCACAAACCTTATACCTAATAAATGATACTTCCCTTGACCAAAAATAGATAAATAGATAGATAGATAGATAGATAGACAGACAGATAGTCAGAAAGACAGATAGATAATTTGAAAAAAATAAATATTTTATAAGTTGTAAAATGCACATTCAACTTATGATTATTTTTCAAAGTGTACAAAAGTGCAGTTGATGTGAGAAAATTAAGAAAACCCGTCTCATCATTTTCCACCATGTCTGGTACATTTAAGGTATAGTATGCCCTGCATGTGTCCTACAAAAAACGTTGCTCTCAAAATCTTCCTTTTCGAAACATATTAAATTGATTTTCTCTGTGTTGGTATGTTCATGCTCATGTGCACACATGCATGTTTGATCATGTATGTGGGAAGACCAGGAGACCTCTTCTTCCACATTCATTTTGAGACAAAACTCTCTCATCAAACACGGATCTCACCAGTTGAGCTAGCCTAGCTGGATAGTAGGTACCAAGGATTTTCTGTCTCGACTTCCAAGTGATAGGGTTGGGGTTCTGAGCATACAAACCATACCTGGATTTTTGTATGTGTGCTGAGGATCTAAACTCAGGTTCCCCCATTTACATAGCAAGCACTTTTCTAACAGCCCCAAATTTTCATGTTATTTTAAACCATAGCTCTGGGCCTTTGGGTTCACTCTGCAGTTTGTTTATTGCTTGTCCAAATTTTCTAATAGCTTCGGGCATCTCATGAAGAAACACTATGACAAATTCCTCCAAGGTTACTCCCCACTCCAATTCTGATAAGTGGAAGGACTGAATAAATAGTGTTCAAGCAAATATTGTGAGAGTGACACCTGTCAAATCCTCTGAGTTGTATCAGAAGGATATCTCCTGTATAAAATTTAGAGCCCCTATAGATTCAACCAAATACCTTCTCATATAGAACAGGACTTACACTTGGTAAGATCATAACTGATAGAGAAGGTAAGCTCTGATGCATGTAGACATTTAACATATATTAACACTAAAAATGGCAACTGTGTTCAGGACACAATTTTTTTATTATATTTGTAATGAATTTTAAAGTGTATTAATATCTTTATTAATGAATTTTTGGCAAAGAAACAAATTTCTTTTTTTTTTTAATTGAACAACTTTATTTTAAAAAACAAAGAAAAATGTACAAATTTTAAGCATTTTTGCATTAAAGTATACAAATACGTTTTTGTCAGTACTTGGTTTTTTTAAAAAAGGTTTGATAGTGTGCATTAAGATCTTACTAGTTACAATGAGCATAAAATATATGTAAAACAGGATATAACCTGGAAATTGTCAAAGTTTTCTTGGTGTGTAAGGATTAAGCATAATGTTTTTTTATTTATTTTTTTCTTTTCTTGAACTTCATATAGTCTGTGAGTAGTTTCTGGGGTGTTCAGGGCTTTAGTTTTCTTATGCTCATTAAAAAATCAATTATTATTCAAGAGAAGCATCATGTAAATATCTTAAGAAGAATGAATATTAAACTAATATCTAATCGATCCTAAATACAGTCTTAAACATTGTCCTGCCTATAAAAACCCAGTTTATATAATCAGTATATATTTTTACAAACTTGGATAGTATCGGATTTTTTTTAAAGAGGAAAGTATTAGAAGTTGTATCATCCAGCATCGAAGGAAGTGCTCGACATCATTAGCCATCAGGAAAATGCAAATCAAAACAACTCTGAGATTTCACCTCACAACAGTCAGAATGGCTAAGATCAAAAATTCAGATGACAGCAGATGCTGGAGAGAATGTAGTGAAACAAGAACACTTCTTTACTGTTGGTGGGGTTGTAAACTGGTACAACCACTCTGGAAATCAGTCTGGCGATTCCTCAGAAAACTGGACATAGTACTACCCGAAGACCCAGTTATTCCACTTCTGCTGATATACCCCAGAGAAGCTCCAACATACAACAAAGACACATGCACCACATGTTCATAGCAGCCCTATTTATAATAGCCAGAGCTGGAAAGAGTCCAGATGTCCTTCAGTAGGTGAAGGGATACAAAAATTGTGGTATATTTACACAATGGAATACTACTCAGCTATCAGAAACAATGACTTTATGAAATTCCTAAGAAAATGGATGCATCTAGAGAATATCATTCTGAGTGAGATGACCCAGTCACAAAAGAATAGACATAATATGTAGTCACTGATAATTGGGTACATCTTGTTTTACATGTACTTTATGCTCATTGTAGCTAGGAAGATCTTAATGCACACTATCAAACCTTGAAAAAACCAAGTACTGACAAAAATGCACTTGTTACTTTTCTGCAAAAATGCTTAAAATCTGTATATTTATCTTTGTTTTTAAAATAAAGTTGTTCAATTAAAAAAAGAAGTTGTATCATCCTATTCATTTTAAGTAGTTATTAAAGCAGTGATATAATATATATGCTAATTAAACTGCATACATTGTACCTACTTCTAAGCTAAACTCTTAGAATACTGCAGTCTTTAACTCAATTAATTAACTATATTTTTCATCATAATGTAAACTCTAACTTTTTCTACATTTGGATAATATGAGGTGAATTAAGTTTCTTTTGGTACAATTATTAGCTACCAATTAAAATTGATTTTTGCCATTTGTTATTTATAGAATTAGCCTTATTTTTTAAATAACAAAACAGCAAAGAACAAAATTTATTTGCCAAATATAAATTTCTCTCTACCTACGTGAATATATATGTAATATTCATACAGAAATATATTTATTAGAACCATGGAGATTAAACTATTGCAAATTAGCTAGTGGAAGCAGTATTAATAGACTAATAGAAATGATTCATTTGAAAGGAAATATGTTAGGCTATTTCACTTTCCTGATATGTTATATTCTGAGTAAAATAAAGGCAAGTTTGATGATTTCTCTGTACTCTTAGCTCCTCACAACAAGAACCACCTGAAACAAGAAGGAAACATTGATGTTTACAGGAATCTGTCTGTCTCGTGCAGTCTAGTAAACTGACATCTTTGTATATGTTTCTTCTTATTTTTATTAATTGTAGTGACAGTAAAGAGGTTTTATTTGTTTGTAATTGAGAAAAGTAAAAGTTTATGTTGTTCCTTATTATTTTCCATATATATGTTTAATTCAGAACAACTAGCTGTTGGTTTATATCATCTAGGCAGAGAAAACCTCAGTTGAGGAGTTGTTCTATTAGATTAATCTGTTGTCAGGTCTCAGGAGCATAGTCTTGATTTTTTAAATTTCTAGATTCCATGAAAGTGAGACCATACAGTATTGTTCCTTTTTGTCTTAACGTGCTTCATCTAACATGGTAGTTTCAGTTCTTCCCTCTTCACAAATGACAATATTTTGTTTTTATTTTTATGAAAGCACACATTTTAGATACAAAGCATGCGTTTAATCATTTTTAATTAAACGAATGTTCTTAATTTTTCCTAGGATTACATAAGACTATATTGGAAAGGCCATGGATCATATCTGATCACTACAGCATTGATTATCAAATACCAGACGCAAATATGCTAGACTTTTTGAAATTGTATAGAAACTTTGAAACAATGTTTGAAAAATAATCACGTATGCAAGTCCCTCAGAAGCTCTTGTTTCAGTGTTCAGGATATAACATGCCACTAATTCATACTGATGAACTCATGTAGGCCATAAGAGCATGGGCATTTATAGTGCTGTTTTGCTATAATAAAACAGTTAAGAGTTACAGAGATTCAATGGGCAGAGAATATGTGTATAAAGTCCATAGTTCCCATCCCCTGAATCCATGTAAAGGATAACATGGGTATGTAGTTCCATCTCAGTTACACTAAGATGGGAGGTTGAAATAGGAGAATCCTCAAACTCATAGAGCAGACTATGTGGTATACACAGTGATAAAATGGAGTCTGTCTTAAACAACATAGAATGTTGGGACCAATCCTAGAGGCTGTTCTCTGACCTCTTCTCCTGCACTGTGGCAAGAACGCAGCCACACTCACATACAAGAATAAACACATGCCCAGAGCAGTCGATGTTAACAATTTACTGACTACACTCCAGAAACAGCAGGAAAAAAATCACATGAATCACCTTGTCTACTTTGTTTCCGTCTCTCTATGAGGTAGGAAGCATTTATTGCTTTCATATCATAAATGAGGATGAGGAAACATGTGGAAAAAAACAGTTTGCCACCAACAATAAATGATGCATAAATATAGAGTAATTATTCTTTTAAGGATTTAAGTTTTATTTATGTATATGGGTATGTGTGTGGGTCATATATGGGTACATTCAGGGACCAGAGAATATCAGATCCCCTGGAGCTTAAGTGATGGGCAGTTTTGATGCACTAAACCTGTGTGCTGGGAACTCTAGCTTCTTTACTAGAGAAGCATGCAGGCTTTACAGTCGAATGTCTCTCTAGACTTAATGTATTAGATATCTTGAGCTTTAATCACCATTGTGACTTTACTAGCTATATAGTTACTTTACATGAAGTTGTTTTAAGATTGCATTAATCAATATCCATCAGTGTACTCTGGGCTGCATATTTATGTCTTGTGTGGTAAGAAAATTGTATAAATGAAGTCAGGGCTATAGGTGTGATTCAAGTTTACTTCAATAGAACATGAACTATGAAGGACTTTTCTGGCCCTATCCAAATCCATCTATCTAATCTTTATCTAATAGCTATTTTCAATCAGTTATATGGAAAAACAGGATCTTTTTCTTTAGATTCAGAAAAATCTGTCACACTGATAAAGAATTACTGTAACTTCCTGCACTCTATTTTTATACATGAAATATACTAGCTGAGTCACTCATGTTACTTCCCTGGGACTTTAATTTATACAACAGAGGGCAGGAAGGTATGAGAAGCTTCTTTTTAATCCCTTCAATGTTTAACCACTGCCTTGTGAAAGGTACTTAATGGGACACTTGGGGTTGATCTCCCGAAGCCAATGGAAACATGTAACAAGAAATCCACACAGCTACAGTTAAAAGCACCAATGCAAATAGATCATGTCTAATAACAGAAAGGAAAAAATCATCCCAACCTCTACAAAAAGGTTAAATATTTAAAACAAGAAATATATAATCTTGAAAACATGATTACCAGAAAACCATGATTTTAAAATATATAATATATACTGACAGGTACACTTAATTTTCTTATTGTCATTGATTTGAGGAATCTAGAAATAAAATCTGATAGAGATTATAAATAAGAAGGGACAGGAAAACATAAGAAGTTTCTAGACTAGTAATTTTTGAAAGTAGTACTTTACTTTGAAAATATCCCCAGTTGTAACTGATGACCAAAGAAGACCTTTAGTAAAGAAAGACTCACAGGGCAGTTCAGGGAGATGAGAGAAAAAAATTTTACAAAACCAATACAGAGTGAATGAAGAAAGGATAACAAGTAAAACTGCAGAGGGAATCACCACAGTAGGAAACCTTCAATGGATCAGTAAACGCTGATGTTTCTCTATGTAGGTGTCAAAGAATTGCAATGATTTTTTTTTCTTTAACTTCCATTTACTGTGATCCTATCATGTGACAGATATCTCCTTTTCTAAAATCGCTATCTGGTGACTGTACATTGATATGATACTTTCATTTATTTAACCTATTCTTGCTCTTTCAAGTTACATCCTGTGTCCACCTAATATTTTATTATTATTTTAAATAATTGCATGTCTCTCCTTACTTTTAATTACCTAGAAATTTTACACCTCAACAGGAGGAAGTTCTTGAGACTACACAATTGAGGGATGGTATTGCCAGTGGAGAGGGAAGAGAGAATGAATTGGGAGAATTGCAACTCCTGTTTCAAGTCTTACTCAACAGATCTGAACAGTGATACTGTAAAGGCACAGTTGGGGGCATTTCAAAGGGTTAAGGAAGCATGCTAGAAGCATCAGGTAGGATTTTTTGCTTTCCTTGGAGACCCGGTTATGCCATGTTCAGGAAATGGTCTTATAAAAGAGTAGTTTTGCTGAAGCAGACATATGAGAGGATGTTTTTCTTAGAACAAACACTGGATGTTTTTCTAGAAACTGTCTGGTAAAAGGGCACGTAATGTTTGGCTGGCTGGAGCAGACAGGAGAAACTCGTGCCTATCAGTGGAGTCTCACAATTTTTTTTTTTTTTTTTTTTTTTTGGATTAAGCCACTGATGCTGATTTGTCTTTGGTGTTTTGCTAGTACACTGGATTGCAGACAATGAAGACTGGAGTCACACCAAGGAATTACTTCTAAACAGGTCACATCTGCATGTCCTATTAGGCATCTTTCTCCCCTACCTTAGGTTGATGAGCTAAAAGGGAGGTTGAAGTATTTAAGAATCTTTATTAAAATAGGTTTTGAAATATGTAAGCCTACAGAAGTGGATGTTTTATGGAAACAGAAGAGCAAGAGTTCAAATCCAAGTCAATTACATTTCAAAGACCAAAACCAGAAAGCAGTACATCAGGGTCCTATCAAGAGGTATGACAGTTCAGAAAAAAAAAAGTGCGTTTTCAAGCTCATAAGATTAAGGAAGATGTTCAAGTCACGAGGTAACCCAAATAGCACAATTTATACACATTAGTGAATTGTATTTTAAAGAATTTAAGTTCTTAAAATTTTGTCTTTTGTCATAAATGTAATTTAGACATGGCGAGCCCCAAATTTCTAATAAATTCCAAGAAAATGCAGGTATATCTGAGAATACAAATTTAACAAAAAGAGGGAAATTATACATAAAATAAGAAAGTATCCTATTTACTGAAGTTGGACTGTATAATTTTATACACTAAGAAGTTTTGAACACTATCTTTAGCATGTGAAGATATAACTATGATTTATCAAATCTAAAAGTGCTGATATTTGCAATAGACCATACAATAATAGTAGTTAATTATATGAATGATTTAAAATACTATAGTGCTCAGAAAGACGAAACTACACCATACTGATGGAAAATAAGTCTCAGTCATTGGAGCTTATATTAACAGGACTATGAGTCAATGTCCAGGAAACGAGGTAGGTTTTCATACTCTCCAGATATCTACACATTTTATGAACAAAATGAGAGAAAATCACCAATCCAACTCAGACACATTGAAGAACAGGGAAAAATGTCAGGAGCATTTTTCTGGGACAGAATTAAATATAAAATTTTAAAAAAAAACACAGAAACTCAAAATAAAAATGTATAAGAAAACACAAAAAACTGACCTTGAAAGGAAGAACGTTTAGGCTGCAGCAAGTCCATTCTAGATGTAAAACGGAGGGCAGAGCACGCACAGAAGAATTAATTAAGAGCAGACAATAGGAGGAGTTACAGAGTTATCTACAATCAGTCATGCCCTTCTCTCGGTCTACCAACAGCAGAAGCTATTATTATTTGACCAAAAAAGAGTTGTATTAAAATTAAAATAAACAAACAAACAAAAATGACAACCCTAGGTAGCACACAATAGTAGGTTGTATATGTTGTAAATATAGACCTTGTATACTGTATCCTTCTTTTCTATGAGTACAATTTGTTCAAGTCACTGATAGATCTAGCTTATATCTCTTGCTAATCTTATTATCAAGGAAACTGAGTATCAAGTGTATAATAACTTCTGCTTACAACCATCAAGCCATGATTTGATTAAAGCACTTACTCCATTATATTTCAATAAAAAACAAAACAAAACAAAACAAACAAAAAAAAAAACCCCTACAGATTGCTTACCAGGGTTTACACAATCATTTATTTGATTGGACAGGTTTTTCTCTGCATGTTTTCTGTGTGTACTCTTACCACGCAAATCTATTTAGACTTAAGACTGGACTCTTCTGTTCTCGTACCTTCATGAATCATGCAGGAGTGATGATTCTGCCCCCTCCCCCACTTACCCTATGAGCCAAGTCATTGATTTGGTTTACTTCACAGAATTTATCAGTTTGCAAATTTCTGTTATTTTTATGTGCAATTACCATTAGAAATAAAACCTTTTAAACTTGTTTAACATCTTTACTCTTGACAGTGTCATGGCAAAGACTACTCTATCCCCAGTCTTATAATATTGAATGGTATTGAATTTAATTATAATTTCTGCAGGTATTTATGAATTAAGTGATGAAATAACTTAAATTTTTAACACATATTAAAATCAATGGAAACTAATTACAAACATACAGGTTCAAATTTAGAATAAAGAAAGAAATTTATTTTCAGATTTGTTAAATCATTTTTGCATAGAACCATATGAATATACATTGTCAGTACTTAATTTTTTTACAGGTTTGATAGTATGCATTGAAATCTTACTAGTTACAACTAGCATAAAGTATATATAAAACAAAATGTAACATGAAAATTGTCAAATAAAATAAATAAAATTTTATGTGTGTAAAAATACACATAGTGGTTTTTAAATACAAAGAATTGCCACAAGGCTACATTCTTAGCTCTTGAAATATTGATGATTTAAGGCCTAGGTGTACTCCACAGTGAGAGGGTGCTATACACTTTTTTTTTTTTTAAAGAAGATCTGAGGCTTTCACTTTTTGACCTTTTTTTTTTTTTTTTTCTTTTGAGCTTCATACAATCTGTCAGTTGTTTCTTGGGTATACAGAGCTTTAAGGGGCTAGTATCCAATTATCAGTGACTGCATATTATGTCTGTTTTTTTGTGACTGGGTTATCTCACTCAGGATGATATTCTCTAGATACATTCATTTTCTTAGGAATTTCATAAAGTCATTGTTTCTAATAGCTGAATAGTACTCCATTGTGTAAATATACCACAATTACTTAATGCGATTACAAAGTTTTCCTAAGGCTAAGGGCACTGTCAAGAAAACCAAATGGCACCCAACAGATTGGGAAAGGTCCTTTACTAATCCCACATCTGATATAGATTTAATATCCAATATATACAAAGGACTCAAGAAGTTAAACTCCAGAGAATCAATCAATCCTATTTAAAAATGGGGTACAGAGCTAAACAAAGAATTCTCAATTGAGGAATATGGAATGGATGAGAAGCACCTAAGGAAATGCTCAACATCCCTAGTCATCAGGGAAATGTAAATCAAAACAACCCTGAGATTCCACCTCACACCAGTCAGAATGGCTAAAACCAAAATCACAGATAACACCAGATGCTGGCAAGGTTGTGGAGAAAGAACACTCTTCCATTGTTGGCGGGGTTGTAAGCTGTTACAACCACTCTGGAAATCAGTATTGTGGTTTCTCAGAAAATTGAATGTAGTACTACCTGAAGACCCAGTTATAACACTTCTGGGCATATACCCCAAAGATGCTCCAACATACAATAATGACACAAGCTCTACCATGTTCATAGCAGCCTTAGTTATAATAGCTAGAAACTGGAAAGAACCCAGATATCCTTCAGTAGATGAATGGATACACAGAGGAACTTTTTAAAAACAAGATATTGATATGAACAGCCTCTAATTTCAACAAGTGCAAGGGCAAAACATTAAGTAAGCTGTTACACCTCTGTAAAACTTACAAAGATGCTGTTGTCATTTCAGCCCAATACTAAACAGCCAGGAAAGAAAATGTGGAAGAGTTTATTTTGAGATGAATTTTTCTAGAGAAAGCTGTGTATTGAAGCATATCTGCCCTAGGGAAGAAGAAATCACAACTTCTCTTCATATCCAGATGTATTCGGGCAATATGAAAAAGCTGACGAAGGGCTTGCTATGTGTGAGACTTGCTAAGAATGCTGGGAGAGAATTCTGGGCAGATGACACAAGGAAATAAAAGAAAGAAGAGGCAACACTAGTAGCTTGTTGTACTTCTCTGGTAAAAGGAGGCTGGTAAATACTTCCAGGAGTTAAACAAAAAGTTTATATTACAGAGCTTGACCTGTATCTCTGGAAAAGAATCCACTCAAATGGGGTTCTGTCTGACTACAGATTTTTTTTCTATAAAACTAGCTGGGGTTCTTTCAAAACACAAACAAACAAACTACAAACAAAAACAAACTTGGACAATCAGAGCCTGGGAGCTCCAGTAAAGGAGGGGTTAGGCATGGTCTGCCAGAACAAAGTGTGCAATGTTTTGGTAGGTAGGTAGGGTCAGCTTCAAAGAGCAGTGTACATTCATAGTGCTCTGTACACAGAGCAGGGAGAGAAGTTGTCATTCTTTCTGCTAGGGTGCTGGACTCGGGGGAAAGCAAGTCTTGCTAGCAGGGACTCTTAAATAGAAACAAAAATTGGCATTTTCATCATGACAGTGGCCTCTGTAAGTGTCTGTTAATGGTAAACTGTTGATATTGCTATGACATGCCAATGCTGTCATTCAATGGACAGGAAAGATTTTACCAATTGGAGTAGAGGCACAAAAGGGCTAAGGATCGGAGTGAGGAGGAAACGTAGCTCCCCACAAAATAGGTTATCTCCAGCACTGGTACTATTCAAAATGAAGAAACTCTATCACACATACTCACCATAAAATAAAGGATGAAATCAATGTGCATATATTAAGAAAAAAAGGAAACAATTGTTAGGGGAAGGAGCTTACCAGGTCTTGGGCTAGTGAGCATCTGGATGGGAACCTGCATTTTTTTGAGTTGCCCAACAACAATATTTTCATTATGTTCAGTAATTGTGAAAATTCCCATGTAGTCCTCAATATCTTACTTTAAGAAGGACTTGAACAGCTTATCTCATTAAGAGAAGTGTTCACATTTAAGAGGAACAAGCCTTTGTGGGGAAAATTCATACAAAAAGCAACAAAAACAGCTAGATAAATAGGTCTACTAAAAGTATGAATGTACTGGAGGTTCAACTATATACTCACTAAAGAATACAAGCAGAATAGTAAGATGAAAGGGTGCTATATGTAAAATACATTGTATAATGTGTATAAAGTGATATCCAGATTGCTTGGAGAGGCCTTTAGATGTGGGAAATGACGGTGGTTTCACTGATGACAGAATTGTATTCGAGGAACTTAGTGATATTAAGGAGGAGTCACAGGTTTTTAATTTTAAGTGATGTTCATAGCTGTGTATAATGAAATTTCCTTATATTTAAAATTTTTCAACATTAATATAAATTACATATTTTCTAATATACTAAATTGATGGCAAATGGAATAATTTAAATATATAAAATACTTTATTTAGTATAGATTTTAAAAGAACAGTAATTAACTTTGCTTTATTAATTTTTCATATTTCATTTTAAATCTGAACACCTACTAAAACTTCACTATGAAATATAAAAAAATCTGGACACTTTTGACTTTATTACATCACTATAATGAAAAGCTCTCCTTCAAATAAAGATGATAATGTTCTATTTCCCAGTGTTTAAAGGTGAGAGTCGAGTCAGAGATTTGATTAACATCCACATCAAGGGAAATGGGAATGAGTCAATCACCTTTTAAATCTTTCACTTCTCCCTTTAAATAATTAAAAAGCACATTTATGTAACTAATAAAAATGTGTCATGGATTTTGTTCTCTTTATGATCAATAGTAATGATCAGTATATCCATCAGAAAGGGTTATGGCTTTTTTTTTCAATGAATTCAAGTTAATCCGTCTGCAAGTTAATTATATTACAGAAAATCTAAACCCCTTGGATCTAAGGATGCATATACATCTTTTACAATAAAATTATATGGTGATATATTTCTCCATATGTCCCAGAAATATTTCATAATTCAACTCAACAATACTGCTATTTAATATAATAATAAAGAAAACAGAAGTATAAATATTTCAATTAAGAATTATGATATTAATACTGGCTATTTTAAGATTAAAAAAATTTGTATGGGAATGTGTGTATTTCTGTGTATATATGAAAACATAAGTAGAAGACCTACAGAGGCCAGAAATGAGCCTGAATCTTCCTGAAACTTTCTGGAATTATAGGTGGTTTGAACTGCCTGATACAGGTACTGTATATTGGATTCTGGTCTTCTGCAGGACCTTAAATCATTAATAACTCAAGAACTAAGAAGATAGACATGATTTTTAAATACCAAAAATTGCCACAAGACTATCTTCTTAGCTCTTGAGTTATTAATGATTTAAGGTGTAGGTTTACCCCACTCTGAGTGGGTAATATACACGTTTTTTTTTTGTGGGTTTTTTTTTTTTTTTTGTTTAGTTTTTTTTTCTAGGAAGGACTGAGGCTTCCACTTTTTTGTCTTTTTGGGGGGGGGCTTCATATGATCTGTGAGTTGTTTCTTGGGTATTCAGAGCTTTCTAGGGCTAGTATCCAATTATCAGTGACTGCATATTATGTTTGTTCTTTTGTGATTGAGTTACTTCACTCAGGATGATATTCTCTAGATGCATCCAGTTTCCTAGGAATTTTATAAAGTCATTGTTTCTAGTAACTGAGTAGTGCCCCATTGTGTAAATATACCACAATTTTTGTATCCATTTATCTGCTGAAACACATCTGGGTTCTTTCCAGCCTCTGGCTATTATAAATAAGGCTGCTATGAACATGATGAAGTATGTGTCCTTATTGTATGTTGGAGCATCTTTGGGATATATGCCCAGAAGTGGAATAACTGTGTCTTCAGGTAGGACTATGTCCAATTTTCTGAGGAGCAGTCTTAACTGCCAAACCACCCTAATCCCATGTTTTAATGACATTTAGTTCTTGAAGGGTAACAATTAATATCCCTTCAAATTCCAGATTTCTGATGTATGCTTCTTAAGGATTCCTAGTGATGTGAGCATAGAAATAAACAAAACCAAACCAAACCAAACCAAAACAAAACAAATACTTCCATTATCAAAGTTTACTGGCTCATTTAAAAATGTCGAATACCCCATGAAGCCTAGAGCAACTTGTATCGTTCATTATTCTCTTAATGACTTTTTCATTGAAGGAGTATTCACTTAGTCCTGCCAATTAAAATGAATAAATTTATCATTGCTCTTTAGTCAAGAAGATTACTTTCCATACATTCCAGTTAGATCATCCCTCAATGACCTCAAATTTCATGGGCATCACATCTGAAACTTTTGTTTTCTAGATTTGACTTCAAATGGGAGCATACAGTTGCAAAATCGGGGTGAGTCATTAAAATCATGGCATTGCTCATCTTCTTTACTCTTGGTTTCATTCCACAGACATTACATTTTTAAAAATTTT
Organism: Micromys minutus; assembly: GCF_963924665.1. Lineage (NCBI taxonomy): Eukaryota > Metazoa > Chordata > Mammalia > Rodentia > Muridae > Micromys > Micromys minutus. Next base: position 26,040,984 of record NC_137984.1, read on the forward strand.
CAAGAAACAAATTTAATTAGTGAAAAAGAATAAAGAAAATCAAAATAAAACAGTTCCTGAATTCTCCATAAGATTCACATCTATTGTTATGTTGCCTGCCAGTTTAGACAGTACACCCTCTTCTTCCTGCCTCCCTAAGATACCTAATCACTTATTTTGTGTTTCTGAGCACTTAAATTCAATTTGTTAAATGTCAGTGAGAGAAAATAAAATGGGAAGGACATCAGTAATAATGCACTTTTACATTCCAGCATCCCACGCATGGCTTCAAGACATTATTTTTAAAAAGTACCTACTATGGAGATGTGAGGACCATTTTCATATACTCATGATTTCACTATGTCATGAACAGAAAGTCACAGAACCTATTAGGATTAGGCCAGGTGCAATAAAGGATTTGAAAACAGAAAGACCATCCTATAGGCTTGGCATAAAAGGCAGGTATCTATGTGAGTTGGTAAAGAGGCTTCTTTGTATAAATGCATTTGGGTTGAACCTTTGAAGTAAAAAGCTGGTGATAGAGCACTGGAAATGAAGGAGACATTGAGCGAACAAGAACTACTAGGTAACTCAATGAACTCTGCATTCAGCAGTGAAAGGCAATATTCCTGACAATGTGGTTGCTTGTCATTCACAACATATATGATGGAGCTTTAAGGGCTTTGCACTGCAAAATAATAAAGTAGCCAGCTTTTTCATTTTTCACCTTTTGACTCTTTATTGTATATTAATTGAAATTGGTACATCTCACTGCCCTTTATTATGCCCTTTATATATGTAGGTATCATGTTATCTAGCAAGATGTTCTACCTCAATTGGGAAGTGCCTGAGAAGCAGTGTGCTGACTTAGCACTGTAATAGCATTAAATATTTTCGTTCTATACTCAACTGTGGTAAAAAACACAAGACTTGCCTTTTGTGTAAAGTTGTCCTAGATCTCTTTCTTCTTTAATATTTAGTTTCAATTGTCCATTTGACATGGTGTAGAATCCTCTGGCAGGGGAATCTCAATGAGAGATTGTCTAGAGCAGGTTGTTCCTTGTGTGTGTCAGTGAGAGACTGTCTTGTTTATATTAGCTGACTTGTAAAATCTCATCATCTACAGGGGACATAGTTAGACATGGGCTCCTGGATTGTGTAAGAGTGGAAAAGGGCAAATGAGCATCAGCTTGCAAGCTGAATTCATTTCTCTGCTTTTGATGATGAGTGTATAAGGTGGTGAGTTATAATAAATAACTACTTCAAGTTCAGGCTGTCTTGACTTCCCCACTGTTATGGACTGTAACCTAGATGGATGAGCCAGATAAACCTTTTCTGCCCTAAGCAGTGTTCTCATAGCAATAGGAAAAGTGAGACACTTCTCAATTCAGGAATCCTCTGTGTTATAATGTTCTACCTTTCCAGTCCTATAAAGGTAGGATCTAACTTCAAAACTACTGTTTTGAGTAGAAGCTGAGGAACTTTCCTTAATTTCCATCATCTTGGAAATGTAGATTCCCTGAGCAGAAACAAAAAGTAATGACACTGGATATTTGACTAACATCTTTTGAGGGGAACTTGCACTCTTTAGATATTTTCAACAGCGTGAGTTTAGGGAAGAAAATAAATGAAGATATTAGATTCTCACTATGAAAAGAAGTTCATGTAATTTATAATTGGAAATATCCTCCTCTTTCACTAACACATTGGCATATAATTGAAGAAAGATGTTAAGTTGATGAATTTGAAGCCTATACCCTTGTGTTTCTAGTTAGTGTCTCTGTCTCTAGCTTGAGTGCCTATCCAATTTGACCCTCCATTATTTTTGAATCAAGTCTCAAGCCAACTGACATAAATTCCTTAAACATGGACCAGGCTCTCAAGGAGGTAAACTCATGAAGAGACAAAGTAATATGCACATGTGTTTTACTCACACATGTGCACATGTGCAAACACACACAGACACATACATACATATACACTCAAATGTGCACATGTCTGATTTGTCAGGAGAATCATACTGAGAAGTACCAAAAATTTCTGAGCTGACATGAAAGTTTACAAGGATTAGAGAGACTCCCTGGGATCACATGGCTCTTGTATCTGTCTGTAGACTGAGGTGTCAGAGAGGAGGTGTGCCTCTGAACTTCAAAGGGGAATCACTGCACATTCAGGAGGGAGCAGAAATGTGCCTGTGGAGGCCATGGTTTTAGCTTGGTCTTTCCTTCTAGGACACTGTGACTCCCTAAAAATTCCTGACATTTGTGCTTTAATGGTAAGGACACAAAAGTCTTATGATTTTTGAAAAAGTTGACCCAAGAGAATAAAAGCTCACTGTTAATGACCTTCAAATGGTGTCTCCTAACTAGATCTTCTGGGTCTTGATATTTTTCAAGGTACTGGAAACCCAACAAGATCAATGCACATGTCAGCTATGGTTTGCGGTCTGTTTTGCTTTTGATAACTATTTAGTACTAACAATTCATACATTAAGCTTATTTTCTGGTAATTGCTTCCATTTTTTTGTGGAAAATGAAAAGATAAAAGTGAAATAAAACAAATCAAAATTGATGAAAAGGTTATTGATTCAATTTCTCAGACATAGTCTTAATACTGATTAATGGAAAAACAATATTGAGAAAATATTTTGCATATGCCGTATGTAAAGTGAAAAGCAGTAATCCCAGTATTGAGTATTTTGTGAAGGACTCTGCTTGAGACGAAAAATCTTCCTAAAAGTGAAAAATCTACAGAGCACATTATCTCACTATTGACTTATTTAATGATCTCCTTATGCATAAATTGTTTGGGTAGGTTTTTCTTTGACTCCTATTGCACCATCTAAGAAACTGACAACTAATGACTAAACCTGTAATGCTCTAGAGAAGAGCTTCATAGAGAAAGTGTCTTTACTGACATGGTAGGAAAGTGATCCTATGTTTTCTAAAACAAATTTAATTACTTTTACATTAGTATTAATTTATTAAATTTTGAATTTTCTGGTCTAAGCCCAGTGTAAGAAATGCAAGTTGCATATTATATGTTATAATATGTAAAATATATAATTATGGTAATGTAATAATAACAGGCCAGAGAGATGGCTTAGCCATTCAAGTCCAGGCTTACAATCAGAAATGATATAACATTAGCTGTTACATTCAAATAAATTATCTCAGCATTATATGAGCATATCTAAGATTGAGTAGAAAACATGTTGAAAAAAATTAAGCTGTAGAATCTAGAGATTGTTTCTATTTGATAACTATGTATTTTTGAAATAAACAGAGAAAATAATTATATGTGTAAAGGAAATTCACAATAATTATCATCTAAATTACAACAAATGATATTCTATGATTAAAGCAATATAAAAACAAGTGCATTAAATTAAGAAATTGCATTGAAATTGGAATTTGAAAATGACATGCATAGGGTATTGTCCAAACTTTAAAGCTATCTCCTTCTATTTTAATTACACAATTAAAACACTATATACTTAGAATAAAAAGTACTGTATGTTTTACTAAGAATACTACAACCTCAGTTAGTTATCCTGGCTTATCACAGGTCTACTTTTACGTTTTAAGTAATAGGTTTCTTGTGGGAAGCCTGAACGGAACAGATACATTTACAATGCGATTCTAGCATTTATGGCTCAGGAAACATCATTTTGGGTCTGGGGAACAGGTTAAGTGAGAGTAGTAGGAAGTCTGCTATGAAACAGTCTCTCCTCTAATGGCTGCATCAACAAGACCAGAACAATGACATCAATGAGAAAATGAACTTGAAAGGAGGACATTTTCATGGGTGCCCACCACTAGACAAAGAACTACAGGCAACTAATGTTTCAAAAGTGAGAATTAGCCTTTTTCAAAATGAGTCCCATTAGTGGCTGTCCAATGTAAAGTGGTCATTCCTGAATATACCATCATAACATAAATGAACTTAGCAGGTTGTCTTTATATGTTCACACACACATACACAAAATAAATAACAGGTTGTATGTATATTTGTGTATACAGTCAATCAGTCAATTAATCAAAGAAAAAGAAGTTGTTATTTTGAGAGTTTAGAGATATGGAAGAGCTGGAGAGATACTATTTGGGAGATGCTGAGAAGAGGAAGGGAGGTTAATGTAACCCTGTTTCAATTAAAACATATCATATTTAAACAATATTAAATAGCTTTAATTAAAACAGGAAAGTAACAAGAATCATAGTTTTCACAGAAATATATTTTATAGAATATACATACATACATATGTGTGTATAGCTATAAATGCATATGATCATAACAAATTGAAAAAGAGTCCATGATTTTGAAAGAGAACAGGAGTGTTTGGAATGAGAATATGGGTAGATGATATAACCATATTATAATCTCAAAAATAAAAGAAATATAAGCATGTTTAAAATAAACAAGTAAAATGTATGATATAATGAATATAACACCAATCTAAAGCAATACTATATTTCTTATGGAAAAACCTGAAAGAGATTTTTCTCAGCCAAGTAAGTTTTTTTCATTACTACTTAATTTCATTCTAGTAAACAATGCATGTCACTCTAAAATATGGCTTTATAACTTTCAACATTCCATTCAAAAATTTCTATATAAAAACCTAGGAAAAAACGTATTTATGGTATCCACCATTTACATATATATAAAAAAATTCCTAAGTACTAACTATATGTAAGCTGTGTCTTATTATTTTCCCAATAGCAGCAGCAGAAAACAATGTCCGTTAGTATATAAAATCCCTAGAGGCATAAAACATCAGTTTAAGTAGAAAACCTACTTTTATGGTGCAGTGTCTTTTAGAACACAAATATTCATCACTGAAAAAAGTATACCAGTTCCTTCTTTTGTTTTTCTGGGTTATTAATTTATTCCCACATTGTAATTGCACAGTAAACATTTACTGCTGCTTAGAGTTGATGTTTTAAAACACCCACTTAGAATAAACTGTAATTACTATTTATTTTATTGTTAGTAATCTTAAAACTGGCATATAAAAGAAGAAGATATTTTCAAGGATACAGCAGAGATTATTCAGCAAAATATCCAAATACATTATCTGGACACAAATTTTATCAAAAAATAACTTTTTATATTAATTCACAAGTTAATGGATGATATTATCTATGCAAGGTAACAGTCATTCTGTATATTTTAATACAATTTTAGCCTTGCATATAACTTTATGGAAGTCATTTAGTGTTATACACATACAAAGCAAGCTAGCCTTAGAAATTTTGATATTTACTAAAGCCGGTTCACTTAACTTTACCAATCTTGAATATTTAACTTGTCATAGTAAGCATCAATCAGTGTGAGTGGTCAGCTCTTCCAACTCCATGACACAGCCTCTTTTCTTTGCATTCACATTAAATAAGAAGAGAATAATATTGTAGAGGTTCTTTCCAGCATCATACAGGATGAGTAGTGGATGGAGTACTGCTCATTCCTAACACACAGTGTTTAATGGACTGAAGTGTTTCTTACTGAGCATTGCCACTACAATTAGGACAGCTAGCAACACTGTGTTAATCCTGACTGAAAGTAAAGGAAGAACAGAGAAAGCAGAGAAAGTTCCTTTCTGTCTGATCTGTATAATAAGCACATTGTTACTTCCTCATATGGTACCATCAAATGATGGTCATTTGAGATGGAAACTAGGGGATGGAGTGGTAAGCACCAGAAACTAATGAAGAGATTCTTAATCCAAGAGAGGATGCTTCAGGATAAAATGATTGGCTAGTTACTAATGGCTGACCCAATGTCACAGTTGCTGAAGGGAAGTGTATATGCTTAAAGAACCAGAAGGGGGCCATGGCATGTTTAGCATGAAGAGACTTATGAAGTTATTTAAGTGGATGTCAGTCTTTCCATGGTACCAACTCAACCTGTTAGGGACTAAACAAGAAGTGTAGTAGGAAAGTTAGTGTTTTTTGTTGTTGTTGTGGTGGTGGTGGTGGTGCTGGTAACTTACCTGTCTAAGGTAAACTTAGAGGGTACTGGATCTACTTGACTTACAGTTCTAAAGGGATTTGTTCTCTTGTGATGGAAAACACATGGCAAAAAAAAAAAAAAAGGAAATAGGTCATCACACTAAAGAGAGAAAACAAGAATGGGGTGAGGCTACAAAATCTCAAGGCCAAAACCTAGTGAATTATTTTCTTCAGCAAAGCTCCACCTCATATGCTTCCCAGCTGGTTTAATCATGTGAATGTGTGGAGTGATATGTGACGTTCGTACCACTACAGAAAGTATCCATCTTTACAAAAAAAGAGAAGGGATCCAACTTCATCCATACCCTTCTATCACCATAGTAACCTGCTTTACTCTATTTCTATATAACTTAATTTTCCCTCCATAAAAGAATAAATTCTCTTACTTAATGAAGTAATCTTTTTAATGATATGCACACCAAATCATTCACAAGTAATACTTATTGGGATTGAAAATATTGTGTTTCAAGTATGTGAAGCAACCAGATTTATTGTAAATCTATTTTATTTATGAGAACACAGTCTTAACAGGAATTCGAATGTTCTCAGTCTCTGTGTTTGATTCCTAGATGTCACAGGATAAACTGTATGTATTCTACCTGCAAGCTTTTAAGTCAGTGAAGGCTGGACATTCTGACCTACACAGGTCTATTCTCATTAATAGATAAGCTACTTCAAGCTGGTGGTCACCCAACTTCTAACTTCATGATAGTTTGTAATCATAAGACCAGAGAGTAGACATGTTCAGCTAAGTTAGGATAGCTTCTTTGGCTCTGCATTCATTTCTATAGTAGAAAAGTTCATCTAATGTTTCTCAGTAGAAACATAAAAGTCTTGAAACACTTTAAATGCCACAGTCAGTCTTTTACATATTAAGCTATGGTTAAATGCCGTTCTATTACAGGCTGTAATAAGCCCTTGTAATTTCATTTTCGAATTCATATGAGAAAATATAAACATTCTACCATCTCATTCAGAGATTGGCCATCTTGATAGTTAAAGGCCATGTGAGCATTTCATCATGCAACCTATTTATTAAATACAGGAGGATTTTGTTATAAAGACTTGGGTATATGACTGTTATTGTAGGAAGTAATGCATGAAAGTCTGAGATTGCTGGTTTAATATCTGTGATGTTTTATCTGGTTCAGCATTTTTTAACTTCCTTTGATTTTGTTTTTCACCTGCTAGTTCTTCACTGTTTGTCTTTTTTGAGTCTTTTTTTTTTCTCCAATCTCTTTGTCACTCATATAATGAAGCACCAAAGCAAAAATTTCTAGTTCTATTAACTCTGCTGCACATGTGAATAAGGACACTCAAAATTACAAGAAAAGTTTGGATGTTTAGAAATATTTCACAGCAGAATAAATAAAATTATTAATTCCTTATCAAACAAACTGTTTTTGACACAAATTTAAAGTCATAAATTCCCATTGGGTGGTCAAATTTTTGAAAAATTTTAAATTTCTTTTGACTATATTTAATTATTCTGTTGATATGATGCCAATAAAATATATCTGATGAGAAAATAATTTCCATAGGTGAATATATATAAAGTCTCCTCCAAGCATGGACAACAAAGAGAATGGGATTGTCCTGAGTTGGGATAATAGTTCTCTTGGTTAGGTTTCTATTGCTGTGTTGTATACATCATCATCTGGAAGCAACTTGGGAAGGAAAGAGTGTATTTGTGCTTACAACTCCAAAGTCACACTCCATCAATGAGGGAAGTCATGGTCAGAACCTGAAGGCAGTACCCCCGAAGCTGGGGCATGAAAATATGTTTTTTATTGGCTTTCTTCTTGGGGCTGGCTCAGACTGCTCTGTTATATAATCTGCACCACATTTTCAAATGTGTCACCATGTACAGTGGGTTGTACCCTCCCACATCACCATTAATAAAGCAAGTGCTGAGCAGACTTGCCTATAGCCCAAATGGGAGGCATTTCCTTAATTGCGAGTCAGTCGCTCTCTGAATATAACTCTAACTTGTGTCAAGTTGACAAACACAAGCTAACACCATAAAACTGTCAGGTGTCACTCATCAGGCTCCTTCCTAGTCTATAAGAAATAGAAACGGTTTCTCACTTACTGAGTGTTGTAGGTAGAATGGGAAATATTTACTTAGGCTCCTTTTTAAAAAACAGTGAACCTCCTACCCCAGATGATGGCATTAATTGGGGTTTGTATGAAACATTTAGGGGTGGAGCCTTGCAGGTATAAATGGGTCACTAGGGAGTGGGTCTTGAAGGTTGATAGCCTGCCACATTTGCAGTCTACTCTGCTGCCTGACCACTGTCTCAGGATCCTGATGCCATGTCTCTCTCACAGATAGGTTGCTACTCCTTCAACTGTAGGACAAATTAAGTCTGTCCATTTATCCATTCTTTTTTCCCTTCCTTTCTTCCTTCCTTCCTTCCTTCCTCCTTCTATCCTTCCCTTTTGCCTTTTCTCTCTTCTCCTCCCTCCTTTCTTCCCTCCCTGCTTTTCTCTTTCCTCCCTCTCTCCCTTCCTTATGCTGACTTTTTTTTCATATTCATTGAGCAAAAGCCATAAGAATCGCAGCAAGTAAGTTTAACAGAAGAAATAGAACAAAATAAGCTGACCAAATTTTATTCAGCATATAGAACCATTTAATTACCAGTAGTTAAGGCATGAGATTGGATTCTGTCTGGGGAAATATAAAGTCTATTCCTTTTGTTTCCTAAATGAATATGTGAAATAGATTAAAAAATGAGGAAGATAGAGATGATACATAAATGGCAGGTAATTGACAGATGATACATTGATGACAAATTAAATATATAATAATATCTAGATCTCACACACACACACACACACACACACACACACACACACACACACACAAAACAGAAAGAGAGAGAGAGGGAGAGAGAGAGAGAGAGGGAGAGAGAGAGAGAGAGGAGAGAGAGAGAGAGAGAGAGAGAGAGAGAGAGAGAGAGAGAGAGAGAGAGAGAGAGAGAGAGACAGAGAGACGATTAATTTAATGGTACATTCATTTAAAAATTCTTCAATAATTATTAAATGGATAGTCTATCATATAATTAATATTCAGAATTTCTTGTTAATAAGTGTACCCTTTGCCCTGTTCATCCTTGTATGTTTCCTGACCAGCTTCAACCTTGTCACATAATTTATCTTAATATAGGTAGAATCGGCATTAATGAATAAGCAGTCACTTTCAGTGTTAAAGCTACTCTCTTGGAGTGAACTAAGCACTTAGAGAGATACATTAACTTCCAGGCCACTTGGGTCCCATTCAGAGTAATGGTTTATAACAGTTAATAATGTATAACACAACTAGGGAATGCCTTAGGCAGGCTCATTGTGTAGTAAACATAATAAAACAGTTTCTTTTTAGTATCAATTGGAGGTATATTATCCCCCCACCACCACCATTAGGACCTAGTAAATAAAAAAAAAGCCCACATCATTTCCATATCTTCCATAACTATTGCATACTTCATTTCATTGTGATTTTGAATATTGAAGTGCTAAAATGTGCATTCCTTTATTTGTTTGTTTTTTAAGAGAAAGTAAATTGATTTGCTTTGTAACTTTAAAGAGGAGTCAGCTATCTGTAGCTGCAAACAAGCTGCCATTCATTTTGCTTAACAGCATAATAGTACTATGTTATCAGAGAACACAAGTTTTCTGCAGGAAGCTCACTAGAAAGCAGGATGCGCAGGGATCTGACACTAACACTGCCTGCACTTATTCTTCCTCTCTTTCCAGTCATCTCTCTGCCCTTCTTCTCTGACTTCAAATCATGTGTCTTTTTCCTGAAATGAAAATGAAATAATCTGACTGAGCCATAGTTAAGACCTAAATATTACTGAATAGTAATAAACTCACTACCAAGATCTGTGACTGATACCCTGCTTCAAAGCTCTCTGACTGTCAGCCCACTTCTGACTCTTAATTTGTTTTCTTTCCCATGAACTCAGAATTCATTGTTTCTGACTGCTCATGGCTAATGCTTAGGTGCTCAGTGAAAAATGTAGATGCTAGAGTGCAGATTGCTATCTATCTCAGTTGAAAGAGTTAAATCAGAGCAGAAAATTCCTGGGAGTGAAAACTAGCTAATGCATCCATACATACCACAGCAGTCAGGGGACTTCTGCTCATTTCAGAACATCTAGAGCCACCCAGCTAGAATCCCTGCTGTAGGAAACCAGGATAAGTTTTATTTGCATAGCCATGTTAATCCCATGAATTCAGAATATTATGATCACCTTAGTAAAACACTTCATCCTGAGCTGCTCCAATGAACTAGTAAAATGTAAATGGTGGTTGTCTTTCATGAACCATATCAATGTAACTGCCTCATCTGCATCCCTGTCTTCTCTCTATGGCAACAATTTCCCTGGCTCTTGATAGTTGTTGACACTGGTTCTCTCTGCCACAGACATGGCAGATTTCATAGAGCCAACGTGTCATTTATGTTTCCAATCTTTGTTATCCTGGCAAACAGCTTCATTTTTTATTATTTGGAATACAAAATAAAAGGTCCTTCCAGGGATATCTGAGCTTTGTCCTGGAATAAGCAAATCTGTACCCATCCCCATCTCTGCCATTTCATGCTAATGTGAGGAAACATTACAGCACAAAAGATAGAACTGAGTCAGCTCTCAAAATTTCTTAGGACACAAAACAGCTGGGAATTAAGCAGGCATTTTTCTTATTCTACCTGGTGGCAATGACAAGGGTTTCTGTATAGATTGTTATAGGTCCAGAGTAGAACTCCATGATATTAAGTAACCCTAGGTCAACATAATAGTTCTTTCTTACTATTTAACAAATCATGAACTGTGCAATTCTATAATTTTTCTTGATAAGCATCTAATTTCCTATGAGTGTCATCTGAGTCATCTAGTCACGCTAAAATTTACATATAAAAAACAACAAATAGGGACAAAATTCAAATAAATTGTTTTTTTTATTTTTTTGTCAGCTAAAGGTAAAATAAGCAAACAAACAAACAAGTACCCGGCTGTATCTTGGCAATAATAAGCATTAGTTTAGGTTTATGAAATTGATAAAATTTCCACAATTGAGGACCCAGTATATGCATAGTCACATAAAGATTCCTTATTACATAAATACATTGAGTAACTTATTTCCAAAGTAGGTTAAGGAATTGTGGAGATTATAAAGGTATGTAAGACATGACTTTTTTTCTCCTTCAAGAATAAAACACTGAAACCGATATATATATATATATATATATATATATATATATATATATATATACATATACACACACACACACACACACACACACACACACATACATACGAAACTATAATTCAGGATAGGTGAGCATTCTTTTAAGAAGAAAACTCAAACAACAACAGAACCAAATTGAGACTCATCACATAGGCAAGCACCAATCCCTGACACTATTAATGATACTGTGTTGTTTGTAGGTAGGACAATCGCATTACTGTATTCTGAGAGACACACACTGCAGTCAATGGAAGAAGATGCAGATACCTGTAGGATGGATCCCAGGGAGTCTTGTTGAAGAGCCACAGAATTGATTAAGGGATCAAAAAAGGACAGGGATTCCATAGGAATACCAACAGAGTCAACTAACCTGGACATGATTGGGGCTCCCAGAAACTGAACTACCAACTAAAGAGCAAGCATGAGCTGGGGCTATGGAGCAGATGTGCAACTTGGTCTTCATATAGTATAGAGTGGGGTTGTCCCTGACTCTGTTGCCTACCTGTAAGCTTCATTGTCCTAACTGGGTTGCCTTGTTTGGCCTCAGTGGGAGAGGACATGCCTAGTTATACAATGGCTCCATTTGCTCGGGTCTGGTGAAACCCCAGAGAGAAGTGGAGGGGGAGTGGAGGGAAGAGTTGTTTGTGGAGTGCCTGGGAAGAGAGAGGTTGCTGACATTGGTGTGCAAAGTGAATAAATAAATAAATAAATAAATAAATAAATAAATAAATAAATAAATTGATGAGAAAAGAAGAAATCCCAAAATATCAGGACACTACAGTTCAAGAGAGGACTTCCAGCCAGTGAGCAGTTTGTATGTGAATGACAAAATATAAAGCCAAGAGCAGAAAAAGTGCACATCAGTACATAATAGAGAATGATGTATTATGGGATGTGATGGGTTACTAAACAGGTAACTTAAATTCATATGTGAAGGATGGTCTAATTTAGTAACTAAATGTTACAGCTGACTATGCACTGAAAGAAAACACATTGCATCTTTGTCTCGCCCGCACCTAATTGATTAAGGATGTAATTATAAAACCTTAAAAGGCAATTTAGATATTATATATATATATATATATATATATATATATATATATATATAATAAGTCATATATATATATATATGACTTAGATAATGAAAATGTGTCATGAACAGTATAAAAATGTAGAAGCTATGAAGAAATTTACCATATAAACATTGAAAATGTGTAGAGAGAAAACATATATTAAATAGTCAATAAGTAAATAGTCACCTGGGCAAATGATATTTGTAATATACTAAAAAGAAGTCTGATACCAAAATATGGCGGGGATGAAACGTCACATGATAAGAACATACAGTGGTGCAGGTCAAACAGCAACAGGTGCATGGAAGTAGGATGAAATTTCCAAAAAGGGAGGAAAATATTAATGAGATAAAATTTCACCTGGAAAGTAGTCAAGAACATATGATGCCTACAATTGAGCTGTGTGCAAGGAATTTCAGACACACCATACTTGTTGCAAACTTACACAAAGAAATATGTATTTTTTTCCTCTTTTTTTCAATTGAATATTCTCTGCATTTACATTATAGATGTTATATTCTTTCACCCAATCCCATCCATTCTTCCCCTCCCATTGCCTCCATGAAGGTGTTCCCTCTCCCAACCACTCTCTTCCACTCTCTCCCACTGGGACAATGAGCCTTCAAGTCTTCACTGGACCAAAGGCCTCTCCTCCCATTGATGCCAGACAATGCTATCCTCTGCTACATATGCACCTGGAGCAATGAGTCTCCCCATGTGAACTCATTGGTTGGAGATTTAGTCCCTGGGAACTATGGGAGGTTTGGTTAGTTGATAATTTTTTTTCTTCCCATGGAGTTGCAGATCCCTTCCACTCCTTCAGTCCTTTCTCTAACTCCTTCATTGAGTCCCTGTTCTCAGTCTGATGGTTAGCTACAAGCATCCTCCTCTGTATGGCTCTGGCAGAGCCTGGGAGGAGGCATCCATATCATATTCCTGCCAATGAGCACTTCTTGATATCAGCAATGGTGTGTGGGTTTAGTGGCTGCATATGGAATGGATCCTCAGGTGAAACAAACTCTTGATGGTCTTTTCTCCAATCCCTGCTCTTCTATTTGTTCCATATTGCATCCTGTGAGTGTTTTGTTATTCCCTCTAAGAAGGACTGAGACATCCACCTTCTGGCCTCCCTTCTATTTGAGCTTTACAAGTTCTGTGAATTGTTTCTTGGGTATTCCAAGTCTTTTTGTTCTAGTATCTGCTGATCAGTGTGTGCATACTACGTGTGTTCTTTTGTGACTAAGTTAACTCACTCAAGAAGATAGTTTCTAGTTCCATCCATTTGCCTATGACTTTCATGAAGTGATTGTTTTAATAGCTGAGTAGTACTCTATTGTGTAAATGTACCACAATATTTGTATCCATTTCTCTGTTGAAGAACATCTGGTTTCTTTTCATCTTTAGGCTACTATAAATAAGGCTGCTATGAACATGGTAGAACATGTGTCCTTGTTAGATGTTCGAGTGCCTTTTGGGTATATGCCCCCTCCCCGGAGTAGTATAGCTGGGTTCTCAGGTAACAGTAGGTCTAATTTTCTGAGGAACTGCCAGACTGATTTCCATAGTGGTTTTAACAGTTTACAACCCCACCAAAAATGGAGGAGTGATCCTCTTTCTCCATATCCTCGCCAGCATCTGCTCTCACCTGAGTTTTTGATCTTAGAAGTTTTGACTGGTGTGAGGTGGAAACTCAGGATTGTTTTGATTTGCATTTCTGTGATGACTGGGGTTGTTGAGCATTTCTTTAGGTGCTTCTTAGCCATGCAATGTTTCTCAGTTGAGAATTCTTTGTTTAGCTCTGTACCCCATTTTTAAAATGAATTATTTGACTCTCTAAAATTCAAATACTTGAGTTCTTTGTATATATTGGATACTAGCCCTCTATCAGATGTAGGATTGATAAAGATCTTTTCCCAATTTGTTGCTTGCTGTTTTGTCTTTTTGACAGTGTCCTTTGCCTTAAAGAAGATTTGAAATTTCACGAGGTCCCATTTGTCAATTCCTAAGCTTAGAGCATAAGTCATTGGTGTTCTGTTCAGAAAAATTCTCTCTGTTCCTAAGTGTTCCAAGCTCTTCCCCACTTTCTGTTTTATTTGATTCTGTGTACCTGGTTTTATGTAGAGGTCTTTGATCCACCTGGACTTGGGCTTTGTACGAGGAGATGAGAAATTTTTCATTCTTCTGCATCTTGACTGCCAGTTGGACCAGCACCACTTGTTGAAGAGGCTGTCCTTTTTCACAGAATGTTTTTAGCTTCTTTGACAATGTTCAGTAAAGGTTTGTTAGGTAGCCTGCAAGTTATCCAAACCAGAAAATATCATTTCATTTTAAGATGGGTTAAATCTCTATGAGGTGATTTGAAAGCGTTTCTTTTATTATCAATTTATTAGAGGCATGTTAGACAGGTGTGTAGGTCACAGATTCCTTGTGTCTGTGGAATTGAGAAGAGAACCTTTTCTTCAGACATGTGCAGTCAATTACATCCTGCTGATTTGTATGCTATCTCAGCTATGAAAAAAAAATTCAAACTTGTGAAAGTGTTTAAGATCACATGAATTTAAACAGGAAGGGAAATTCGTGCTAGAAAAATTGCTATCCTGGGTGTATATGCAAACAAAGATAATAATAAATGTAAGAATGCAAAAAGTTTAAAAGTGTAGGAGTTGAACATTATGTAAAGACCAGAATTCAAAACTAAGATTTCTTCCATAAATACGGTGAAGTGAAGAGGCATCCCTCTACCACCAAGGCTCCTGGAATGAGATGCATAGGGAGTATCTATAGCTCTATCAGAAGTCACCCACTCCTTCCTTGCTCACTTTCAAAGTTGCTGCCAGTTCAGTAACCAGGGAAACCCAAGGGAAGGGCTTGTGTTAGAAAATTTTCATTTCTTCATTAATTTGGTTACAATTACTTGAAAACAAAACCTCTTCAGTCTCCTACTCTTAGTGTATACTAGGAATGATCTTTAAGAATGATTAGAAATGGACATAATTTGGAAACTTTTGAATAGTGGTGGTGGTTTTATTGTTTTATTTACTTTTTGCTAACTCTGGAATATTTTACAGAGAGTAGAGCTAGGGGGATCTCTCAAAGTTACCCCTTTATGATATAAAGTACTGTGGGTGATATACTCATGAGAAAGCTGTAAAAAATGAACTAGGTTTCAAGAGCTAATAGTAGTCATTCTTAAAATTGAAATAACCTTATTTTTGACATAAAAGCTTACAGAATAGTGGCATTTGTTTTTCAAATAGATATGATTAGGCATCCTTTTTTTTCCCTCTCTTACAACTTTATTTTAAAAAAAAGAAGGATACATATACAGATTTTAAGAGCATTTTGGCAATTCTTTTAGAGGGTTAATAGCATGCATTGAAATCCCAGTAGTTACCATAAGCATAAAGTACATGTAGAACAGAACATAGCATGAAAACAGTCAGAATTTTCTTGGTGTATATAGATTAAATATAATGATCTTTGAATACCAAAAATTACCACAAGGCTATATTCCTAGCTCTTGGATTATTAATGATTTAATGTCCAGGTGTACCACACACTGAGAGGGTGCTATACACTTATTTTCTTTTTCCTAAGAAGGACTGAGGCTTTTACTATTTGGCCTTTGTTATTCTTGAGCTTCATATGGCTTGAGAGTTGTTCCTGGGGTATTCAGAGATTTGTAACTAAAACTCATTGTTAGAAAATGCTATTGTTTCTCTCATGTGTACTGTCTTAGTCTTTGTCAAACAACACGTTGCTATGGAACTTAGAAAATTACATATTGGGCCTAAATTCTATTGTATTGATCACTTAGTTTGAAGTGATGTCAGTACCATGCTGTCTTCATTACTGTAGCTCAGTGGTATATTTGGAAGCCCAGAAAGATGACGTATTCAAGAGGTTTTTATTGTTTAGGATTTTTATTGTACCCTGTATTTTTTTGTATTTCCATATGAAATGTAAGATTGTTTACCAGCTTCTGTGAAGAATTGTGTTGCAGTTTTTATAGGAATCGCAGTAAACATGTAGGTGGCTTTTTGTGGGGTGAGCATTTTCACAATGTTAATCTTATTAATTGATGAGTATGGCAAGTCTTTACATCTTCTGGTATCATCTTCAGTGTTTTTTTCCAGAGTCTTAAGTTCTTCATTTATAAGTCTTTCACTTTTTTGATTCTATTCATCCCAAGATAATTAATCAATAAATTAATTACTATTGAGTGATATTATTTTTCTTAAATTTTTATGTCTATATATAGGGTGACTAATTTCTGTCAAGTTTGTATTCTCACAATTTTCTGATTGTATTTTTCATCAGTGAAAATTATTTTCATGAGGTCTTTAAGGTTCTTGACATATATAATTATATCACCTGTGAATAAAGAGGTATTGATTTATTTCTGTCCTACAATCTTTCTCCTTTCTATCTTATTTTTCTAACTAGAAACTCAAATAGTTTGTTGAACAGGAAAAAAAAGAGCATAGCCATCTTTGTTTTGTTCCCGATTTTAGTTGAAAGAGTTTGGATTTTGCTCAATTTACAAGTGATGATTGCTATGGGATTCCTCTATAGTTCATTCATTATCTCGAAATATGTCTCTTGTATCCCTAATCTCTTTATTACTTTTATCATAAATAGACATTTGTCATAGGCTTTTCTACATGTAATGGAATGATTATGTGGTTTCTCTTCTTTAGTCTATTAGCATGGTGGATTATATTTATAAACCAATATATGTTGAACTATTCCTGGATCTTTGAGTTGAGCTGAGATGGTCGTGACAGATTATGTTTTTGATGTGTCCTTTAATTTGGTTTGCCAGTATTTTATTGAGATTTTCTTTGACATGGGGTAATATAGGTTTTGAAAAAGATACTTAGCTGGTACAACCACTATGGAAATCAGTTTGGCGGTTACTCAGAAAATTAGACATACTACTAACTGAAGACACAGTTATTCCACTTATGGGCATATACCCCAAAAATGCTCCAACATATAATAAGGACCCACACTCCACCATATTTATAGCAGCCCTATTTATGATAGCCAGATGCTGGAAAGAACCCAGATGTCCTTCAGTAGATAAATGGATACAGAAATTGTGATATAATTACAAAAATGTTGTACTACTCAGCTATTAGAAGCAATGACTTTACAAAATTCCTAGGCAAATGGATGAATTTAGAGAATATTATCCTTAGTGAGGTATACGAGTCACAAAAGAACAGACATAATATGCAGTCACTAATAATTGGATACTAGCCCCAGAAACCTCTGAATACCCAAGAAACAACTCACAAACCATATGAAGCTCAAAAAAATTAAAAAAAGACAAAAAGTGGAAACCTCAGTCCTTCTTAGAAAAAAAAAAACATATATAGTACCATCTCAGAGTGTGGTACACCTAGACCTTAAATCATTAATAATTCAAGAGCTAAGAATGTATAGCCTTGTGGCAATAAAAATATATAATATTAAATATTAATAGAATATATAGTATTCTATATAATGAATTTTAATTATATAGAAAATGTTAAAATAGAATTTAAATCCTTATCTAGGTTTTTAAATATGTTCTTAGATTTCACTGAATTTGCTCAGTGTCTGTTGCCTTATTTTTCATCTCTATTTGTATTCATTTGGATTGTCTCCTTTCTTTTTGTTGGCTTGCCTCAGTTATTATATTTTGTTAATCTATTCGAGATATTTACTTTTGTTTCACTGACTTTTTAAATATTTTATTTCCCCTTTTATTTTTATCAATTTTAGGCCTTTTTTTTTTTTTTTTTTTTTTTTTTTTGCTTTTTGAGAGAGGGTCTCTATGTTATGCAACCTGGGCTGTACTCGAACTTTTAATGTAGACCAGGCTGGTCTTGGTCTCACAGGTCTACCATTCTCTGCCTCTCGGGTGCTAGGATTATAGGCATGAGCCATCATGGCGGAGTGGCACTGATTATGTTTACCTTTTCTAATTTTAGATGTGTTGATTATTCTTGTCCTTCTAACCCTTTCAAGTACATATATATATATATATATACATATGTATATATATATATATACATACATACATACATATATATATATATATGGATAGGTAGAATGATAGATAGATAAATAGATAGATAGATAGATAGATAGATAGATAGATAGATAGATAGAGAATGGAGTTATCCTGTGACAAAGAAAAACATGCCCATATTAAGTACCAGAGTCTAACTAATTAAATACCCAGTGTTAGAGTTTTTGATCTGGGAGGTCCCATAGAACCCAAAGCTGTGTAAGGTATTGCCATTGTTTTTAGATACCCTAAACAACCCTATCACTGAAGATACCATATATTTGACTCTTAGAACACAATGGAATTAGTCTTTTACTCACTTTCATTCATAAAATTGATGATGCCATGAAAGCTACTGCAGAAGATAACGTCAATGATCATACCCTCCTATGAACATTGCAAGTATAATAAGGTCTGGCCTGGCAAGACATGTACAATGGTTCAACAGTGACACAAAATAATGGAAGATGTAGTGCATTCTTGGCAACATTATTGGGCTAAAAACCTGTGGCTAGACAGGTCATAAGCCCTACGAGGTTACCTACTACTATTATTCTACTAAATAAACATAGTATTAAACTGACTCATACCTTCATCATATTATTCATAGATAATAGACCTCTCAACCCTAATCTGAGAAGCTTCTACATGCAGACAAATATGATTAAAACAGTGACTCACAACTCCCAAGGCACAGGGTATAAGACCCTGCAAAACTCTCAGACCTAAATGGAACTTAGGTACTTCATAACCCCACTCATACTCTCAGAGCTGGAAAATACTATGAAAGAGGAAGCTGGAGAATATGTAAATCAAAAGTAGTGAGTGGACAGCTAACCGAAATCATTATCTGTATACCAAGGCAGCTACACCTATGATCTCCCAGTAGTTGTAACAGATGTACAATCCTGTGCAAGTTCAAGCCACACTAAATCCCAACATTTAAAAATGAGCTGGGTACAAAATCCTATACTGATCCATGGAGTTTTGGAGATTATTAGTTTTGCGGAGAGCTTAGCAGTTAAGAGACTAACAGTCATGAGGAGCAAATTCACAACCCAGCCTCCAAATAGCAAACCACATATTGCAGAAACGCATGGTACTTCAGTTCTATGGGATTTTATATTTTGGTCTCTCCCCATACACAGATGCTTAGACCCATGTAAACATATATATATATATATATATATATATATATATATATATACCCCCAAGCATGCATGCACACACAGATACACAACAGAATAAATAAAGAAACAAGTTAATTACTCTTAACAAAAAGAAAACAGGAGCTCTCTTTATTGCTTAGTTGGTAGAATGCTTATCTCAAATGCATGACTCCCTTGCTTCAGTCATTAGAAATCCATAAACTTCATATGGTAACCAAAACACAGGAAACTCCAGAAGAGTACATGCAGACAGTTCAACAAAGAATCAGTCATCCTTGGATACATCACAATAACTTTATATGCAACTACATATATTGTCCATAAAGTCATTATTAACTCGAGATATTCACAATTCTGAATCTTCCCACAGTTTCATATCATCCATGTTAAGACAGTGTTTTAATAACCACTGGTCTTCAAGTCATAATGAAGTTCAAGGTATAGCTTCATGAGTGAATGCTTGTGAATGTTTGTATACATGGGAGACAGCTCTTAAACAAAGCTTTCAACACATTGCCTACAACTGTACATAGTCACTGTTATTTTAGTTTATTCGTAAATCCCATTAAACTATAACATTCCCTAACATATATTGTCTCATCCATCTTAAAGACATGGGAATTATTTCTTCTATGTGAAAAAAAAAATGTAGACAGGTAGTGTAGGCTGAAAATATCTATTCTTTGAAATATCTTGCTTTTGGCTAACCACAGCCTCACTCAAAGAAACCTGTTCAAGTTGAATGTATTTTGGATGCAGCAAACACAGGAGACATAATATTCAACATATGGTAAGATGCAAAAACATTGTGTGTGTGTGTTATGTTAAATTCAGTACATTAAGATCCTCATTTATATGTATAAATAAGGAAATAAATAAAGATATTATGTTTTCTTTATCTTCCCTGGTATGAAGACAATTACAAATCAACAGGTCATTTGAAGCTATACTATTGAGTTTTCAAAAGGCATGATTTTCATTCACAAACATTATTATAACTAGTTTTATGCATTGCTCCTATTCAAGTGGTCTTATTGTCATGACTTTAAACTTGAAGCAGTATTATTATTTTGTTTCTAGAATTCAGTGTTTGAAGAAATATACTGATTCAAAAATAAAACTAGTTTACATATGCCTCTGCAATGACCTCTTTACCAATTAGATGTAATGTGTTTTTGCTACAACTGCTGTATCTTCTAAAGCATTTCACTTTCTGTACGTTAGATATCTGTAAAATATCCCAGTGACCCCAAGGGTGAGATCACATCAAATCACATTGTGACTCTGAAGTTTTTTGCACATATCATAACTGCATTGGAATTTAAGCTACTGGAAGATATATATTTGAATAAAAAGATTATTCCCCACGCAATGAAGTAAACACAGGAAGTGGATTTATCTTCCTATCTATAGCAATAAACCTCTTCTATCCACCATTTCTGCAAAGTACAACAGTAATTAGTGTGTCTAATGGCTCACTTGAACACAAAAGTGTAATCCAAATTCTTAATACATTAAAAATTGTTTTAGTACGTGTCTACTATTTGTATCAAACTGTGTGGCACTTCTAGAAAGTAGGAAAGCCCATTCATCTTTAAATTAACATTCTATTACGCTTTATTAAGTACATAATTCAATATGCAAATTATATGATAAAATTGTGGCTACTATTTTAAACCTTCAGTATACAAAAGTAACATAAGCTGGCGATATACTCTTACTGCAGACCTCAAAAAAATAGATAAAGAAACAGATTGTGCTCTAAGGCATAGAATAATCAATTATGATTACAAATTTAGTAAAATAAATTCACATTGTCTTAACAGTATCAAATATTCTTCAAATATGTCCAAACCTAAGAGATACAATTTTTGGGGAAGACTAAGTCTCTTTGTATAAAGAAAGCTTCAGGCAAAGAAAGACTGTGTTGGCATAGAACAAATTAAGCCAAGGCAAGTTACACACTCTTAAAAACTCCTGCAACACAATGGCAGAAAGTAGTCAATTTAGATCATTATATTATGCATTTTATATTATATTTTTAGTTGGACACTGGAGATAAACTATATCACAGTTTGATTTAGGTTAGGAACTGCTTCTCTTCTTCTGAAGAAGAATAAAAAAATAATGATAGTAAATTTACCAGAAATTCACATATACACATACACACAAATGCACACACATACATACAAACACATAGAGAAACAGAGACAGACAAAGACAGAGAGAGAGAGAGACAGAGAACTCAACTCTCATTTGAATGTTTTTTGTTATCTATCCACCTTGTTACAATAGAATTAGCCCTGGGGCAACTTAGTAAACAAAAACCAATTCTTTCTGTATCTGAATAATATACAACACCAATTGTTCAAAAGTGGCTATAATGATTAGAAATAATAATGTTTAGAATTACCACATCCTCCACATACATGTAAATAGCATTTAATTTATTGGGGTGCTAGGATCTAGTCTTAGATACTGGATCATCTCTTAAGTTTAGAATAAGGATTCCTATGACAGACTCCTTTTGAAAGCTTAAATCTGCTTGGAAGTTTTTTCCAATAAATGTAATAGTTGTTTTTTGATTGAAAATCAAATTTTTACCTATATTGCTTAAAATTTGGAGCAAAGTGTCAAATTATAAAGTTAAATAAGTTGCATATAAAGTGGAAAATATTCCAAATAGAAAATAAATATCTAATTTAGTCACAAAGATTTAATTTTACTGATAGGGCAAGAGTGACTGGCCCATGCAGATTCAAAAGCACCTATTCAAGTGACCATTGATTAAACTAATGAATGATAAAGAAAAGTGACTTTATAACTCTTGCAGGCCGCACATCATTTTGCCATTTTACACTGTGACTTATGTCAGCTCTCGAAACAGTAACAGGATGGTTCTCAAGTTAAGAGAGAGGCAGTAAAAAATCCTTTTCAGATTATGAAGATTGAAGAGAAGGAAGGCCAGAAGGTAGATGCCTCAGTCCTTCTTAGAAGGGAGAACAAAACACTCATGGGAAGAAATATGGGACAAATGGAGGAGCAAGGGTTGTAAAAAAGATCATATAGAGACTGCCTCACGTGGGGATCTAACCCATATGCAGCCACTAAACCTACATACTGTTGCTGATGCCAAGGAGTGTTTGCGGGCAGAAATCTGATATGGATGCCTCCTCACAGGCTCTTCCAGAACCATAATGATACAGAGGAGGATGCTTGCAGCTAACCATCAAACTGAACACAGACCACAATGAGGAAGCTAGAGAAAGGAGTGAAGGAGCTGAAAGTGTCTGTAACCTCATGGAAAGAACAAAATTATCAAATAACCAAACCCACCACAGATCCCAGGGACTAAAACAGCAACCATGAGTTCTGTGGATGGAGATACCCATGGCTCTAGGTGCATATGCAGCAGAGGATGGCATTGTCTGGCATCAATGGGAGGAGAGGCCTTTGGTCCAGCAAAGGCTCCTTGTCCCAGTGTAGGGGAATGCGAGGGCACTGAGGTTGGGAGAGAGTGGTTGGGAGAGGGAGCACATTCATGGAGGCAATGGGAAGGGAAAGGTGGATAGGATTGGGTGAAAGGGGATAAAATCTACAATGTAAATACAGAGAATATTCTATTTAAAAAAAGGAAAGCAAAGGCTGGCTTGGAACTCTCAATCCTTCTGCCTCAGTTTTCCCTCTGCAGGATTTATAGTACAGCTACTGTCATAAAAATCCTTTACAGGAATACATTATATTTTTTATTCAATTATAGGATTCTGAACCTTACTTTTACATCATCACTCTTTAGTCATGGAATAACTAGAGTAAATTAGATATACAGTAAAATGCAATTCAGTTAATGATTACAACGTTTTTTGCTATACAAAAGAAAGAAAATTAAAAGAAGCACACAGATGAAGAAAGACAAAAGAATAAAGTTAATACAACATATCCAGAAGCAGGGGCAAGAGTAAGTCACCAGAGTCCCAATAAAGTATGAGGACACAAAATAGAGCTCAAGGGTTTTGATTTATAAACCGGAACATGTGAGTATGTCCAAAGGTACATAGATATTTGCCTATATATTTTAGTATCAATCATGCGGAAGTTTCCCATACAGGCAAATAGGCAAGAGCACAGAGCATATACACATATTTTCTTTTATTACACATATGAACTCACTCATGCTATAAGTATTTCATCAATTCTCATGATTTACATTCATGAGTTTCATCGTGATATGAGTTCTCTATAGCTTGAATCAGAGTTGTAGGCATTTGTTCAGATGCTGCTTGCATTCAAATGCTAAAATCTGTACCCTAAGAACTGGTTGCCTTAAACCACTATCCAAAGAGTATGCATGGACGAACCCATGCATATGTAGCAGAGGAGGGCCTTGTTGGGTATCAATTCGAGGAGAAACCCTTGATCCTGCCAAGACTTGATGCCCCAGGGAGGGGAATGCCAGGGAGGGGACCTCGGAAGGGGTGAGTGAGTGGGTTAACAACCTCATACAAGCAAGAGAGGGGGATGGGAAAGGCAGTTTGTAGAGGGGTAACCAGGAAAGGAGATAACATTTGAAATGTAAATAAAATATATCTAATAAAAATAAGCAAATAAATATATCTTTTATAATTAAAAAAAAAAAAACTTGTTGCCCCAAGATGAGCAAAGCAGATTTCTACATGTACTAGTCTTTGTTGTATGAACGTTGCCCTCCACCATAAGTTATTCCTGATTATTTAATAAACTACCCTATAGCCTGACTGGGCAGAAGAGAGGTAGAGAAGCAAAAGCTACAGAGGTACTTGAGGTAAAAGAAGGAGGAAAAGGAAACTACAATGGGATATGTGGATTATGAATGCTCAATTATGAGAAGTGGTTTGTTGGGAAGGAGCAGTTCAGAAAAAACATGGCAAGTAATATCAATTTAGTTATTGATAGGAAAGTACACCTAATATAATGGGTTTTTATCTGCCCATTTATAATGTTTATAATATAAATGCTTTTGTGTCTTTTATTTGGTAATTATATGGTAGAAGTTGGGTTAACACCCCCAAAATAATAATTACCACTACAGAAAATATGATGCTTATTATCCTAATCATCTTTTTTTTTATTTTGCTGGAACCAATATTCTTAAAGGATAAGCAACCATACTCCAGCCACAGCTTGATGTCTGTGTGTAGTTTAAGTTAAGCTACTTGGACACATACCTTCCTCATTTGTAGACAACTAGACGTCTACACAAAACAATATTCCAAGTAGAATGAAAATACAAAAACTTATTCAAGTACTATTCACCTTGAGTATGAAAGACCAATGCTTTTATTATTGTATCAGGATGTTATATTAATATATATAG
Organism: Micromys minutus; assembly: GCF_963924665.1. Classification (NCBI taxonomy): domain Eukaryota; kingdom Metazoa; phylum Chordata; class Mammalia; order Rodentia; family Muridae; genus Micromys; species Micromys minutus. The sequence goes on from NC_137984.1 coordinate 26,065,880, forward strand.
CCAGAAAAAAATGTATTATATTTATCCATTCTTCTTTCTCTACTAACCTGAGAAAAAGGCAAACAACTTTGATCAGACTGAGACAGAAAGGCCCACCTGTTTCTTCTGTCTCACATCAGTAGACAATTCTAGTGAAATCCAATCTTATTTTTCAGTACCCTTTTCCTGGAAGTGGTCATGAAGCCTCATATCTTGCTCTGCAATGTATATTTTTTAATATCTTTATTGGCCTTGTGCAGCCAAATGGAATTAGGAGAAATCATAATTGAGTAGCTACAGTACATCCAGGGGTTAAACTTTGTTCTCTTCTTTGCCCTTACATTTTTCTTCTAATCGTATTCTTGTAGATGGACTGTTTCTTGTTTTTTAACAGCAAAAGTAAAACAATGAAATTTTATTCACATCTTAACCATCAAAAAGTAATAGGCACTTATGCTCTTAAATATATGTTTTCAAGGGAATGATGAGTTTGCTCTGTAGCCTTCACACATCCCTGATGTTTGCACCTATCTTAAGAATAGTCTCAAAATGAGTGAGAGCTAAGATTACCGTGGAACAAAAAAGTATATTATTTAGCTTTGTATGTTCATTCTTAATCAGCAGGTAACAAGAAAAGGAATGTCATTGACTGAAGAAGCATATAATGAAGATTCCTTCTAGATTATATAAAAGAGATTGTGAGACCTGAAAAGATGTGTCCTTGTTCTTAGAACAGAATGGCTTCCCAATACATATTGCAAGGACAGGCTATTCTAACAGAGACTTATCTCTTTATCCAGACCAATTATTTGCTATGTTCACCAGGCTTCAATATGAACTAGGTTCTCTGTTTTAGAGAGATAATCTATTGAGGAGCAACAACAATACAAAAACACACTTCCCATTTCATTATTCATTACCTTCTGGTGTCAAAGAGTAAGCATAAGTAAACGATTCTGAAAGTACATGGATGCATCTCTGACTCTAATGACTAAGTCAGGATGTATAAGAAGACGAAATGACAAATTAGATTAGTCACAATTAGAAGAGTAAGGAACCAGCACACAGAAGTTCTGCATACAAGACAGAAATGAGCAAGGATTTTTGTGCCTGCAACCCATAAGTGAAACTGAGTGTATTAGACATTGAGTCACAGATGCTAGGAAACAAAGGGCAACTCTACATGGGGGTGCAAATACTATTTATAGTTTAAACTTATCTGAAGTGGGAGAAAAAGAATTTTGGGTTTCCATAGCCCACGTTCAAATTTTAATGAATACTTATAAACCTTGTCTTGGTTAAAACTTGAGCTATCGATCTTCACACAGAATTTTTTTTTAAATCACCTTCATATCCTACTGTTTTATATAGTCAACCATACATAAAACATTCACTGAATACCTAGCTAGTTCTGAGTAAACCCAGGGTCCTGACTGCAAATCACGTAAAGAGCTCTTGGATAAGAGACTACATTTCAAAGCCATATTTAGTTTGCCCATCTGTAAAGTAAATGCTTCTGATTTTGTAGTTTCAATAAAGTCTATTTCAACTAACATCCCATGATTCTAATCAGTGTCAGTTCAAGACCAACAAATAAAGAGAAAACAAGTCCCTTTCAACTTGGACTAGTTGTTATGTTAAAGGAATGAGCTGAACCATCATTAGTTAAGGCACACTGACTGAAACATCCAGCCTAAGAATTCCCCTAGACTATGGTCATACTGTTTGAAGTTCACCTTATCCAGAAGTTTGGATTTGATGGTCCCAGCTGTTTCCATCTGTACTCAAATACGAAAGGAAAGGAAAACCTGTCTTATCGCCACTGCTGCTCTGACACAGTTTTTTTCTTTTTCTTTTTGTCTTAACTTACGTCTGTCTAAAATGAGTATATATATATATATAATGAGTATTTATATATATATATATATATATATATAAATCAGCCATCAAATCCATGATGAAATAAAATAATGTATGCTTGTACTGAAAATGAGCCAATCAATTCATTTAGCAAATTGACACATAGAGAATTCAATTAAGCATAAATTGTGTATCATTTACTTTTAACAATTGATGTGTGGCAGGGTATTGGAATGAATACTTAGAGATAAGAAATGGACAAGAATGTTCCTTCAGCAGATGAGAAAAGCAATCTGTTTCTCATTTCCCATTTTTCGTTATCCAAGCTGTAAGAAGACACCCCTTGGAAGTACAACATCTTTCTCAAAAAAGAAAGCATAGCAAAAACTGATGCATCAAGTCACTGCTCTATGGACGATGCACAGACACCACACTTGGACACTTGTCTTCCACATCCTGCCCATATGCAAGGCCCGTATGCCCTACTTAGGAAGAAGCCATTTAGAAAATGTGCTGGTGATTCTACTGTAAATCCCGGCTTCAATTTAACACAAGGAAAACCAGGTGGCCTGCTACTGATGTTGGGAACATCTGCAGCTGGCGAAATGGACAAAGGATGATTGATGTGAGTTTGCTGAAGGATAGAGATTTTTAATTGGTACATTCGTAGTGGACGGAGATAGATCAGGCTCATCCCAACAGAGTAATGAAAAAGCTGAGAGATGAATCATGGTGTCTTCAGCACACTCCCTTCCATTGCCTCTACAATGGAAGGCATATATAGAGAAAAGTAATAAACGTGTTGAGGATATAATCAATATAGGGCAAAATCTACTCCGATTTCAGCTTTCCTGATGTTTTCTTCTTCTTTTACTAAACAGAGATCATTTGCTTATGGTCCATGGAATCATTCTTTATATAAAGATAATGATACTAAAATAAAAATATTCATCCCCTATCAATTTTGACTATTTCCCTGAGTATATGACTTAGTATTTATCAAAGTCTTCAAAATTTTTTGACATACTGCTCAGCTTCTATTCTATGCTCTAACATGTCTTTCCCTCATATTTGTGTGATTGTTTCCTCTTTCCTATAACTTCACCAGGTTAGATGTCCCCACTGTGCAGATCCAGCACCTATCTTTGATTCTTTCTATCTGGCCAACTGCCTAGGGTTAGGAAAGTGCTTAAAAGGAAGAATGAGGTGGGTAGAAGGAGGAGTAACAGGAGTGTTGTGTAGCAGTTTACTGTGACATTTCAACCTTGCATCTTGGAGGAAAAGTTCTTAAAACAGGAGGCTTAAAGGAAATGGAAACAGTGGGGTGTTCTAAGAGGAGGCAAGAAATATATTACAGGAAGGCTTCTTAAGACGAAAAGTAAACAACTCAAATTAGTTTAAAAATGTATCTAAAATTTTCAAGATTCACTAGCCACTCCTATATCCTTAAAAGCATATAAATAAAGATCTCTGTGGTTATCAGACCTGGTAAACAGCTTGGAAGATGCACAGACCAGCTTGAAGAAACAAAGACCAGTTGAGCTGCCTGGAAAAAGGCTTAGATGAACTGAACCACATGAAAAGAACCTTCTGCAACTAGCTGACATGCCCACTGACTGCATTGTTCTCAGCTTTTCCACTTCTGTGAGTTTTCACAGTGTTGGGGTGGACTTTGCTAATGCTTTCATATTAAAATCATTTATGACTCTAAAGAAAACCCTCTTGAAAGTCATCCCAATAAAACTCATTGATTCACTAAAGTCAATTCTGGTGGTATCTATACTTTAATCTTCTTTGGTTCTCTATCAGAGACAATTTAACATTTGTGAACATCTCCTTATAAGGAGTCTGTAACACAACAGGGAGGGAGAAAGAGAGAGACAAGAAGAAAAAAGAAAGAAAGAAAAAAAGAAAGAAAGAAAGAAAGAAAGAAAGGAAAGAAAAAAAGGAACAAAAGACAAAAGTAAAGAAGGGGCACAAGTTTAAAAGAACAGCATTTGGGAGGGTAGGAAAAAGGAGATTGAAGGTAAGCAAAAAAATGAAGGAGAAGAGAAGGGATGAAGGGGAAGAAGGAAGAGGAGAAAAAGGAGGAGGGGAAGGGAACAGGGACTGGGAAGGGAAAGGGGGAGGGAGAAAGGGAGGGGAAGAGGAGGAGGAGAAGGAGAGGGAGATGAAGAAGAAGAGAAGAAGAAGAAGAAGAAGAAGAAGAAGAAGAAGAAGAAGAAGAAGAAGAAGAAGAAGAAGAAGAAGAAGAAGAAGAAGAAGAAGAAGAAGAAGAAGAAGAAGAAGAAGAAGAAATATATGGACAGGGAAGAAAAGAGAGAGGGAGGTAAGAAAACATAATTATGCTATTACACCTAATCATACTTCTCCAGAGAGCCCACAGAGAACATGTCAAGGCCATTCTGCATAATTCAAAGAAAAAAAAGGCTATAATGAGATTCCATAACAATCACATATGTGCACAAGTGTAAACAATGATCAGTTCAAGTCCAAATCAAAGCATGCTTTACTTTAGCATCATTACTTTATCATGCCATTTCACCACACCCACAGAAGCTAATCTGATTCCTTCATAGAAAGAACAACACCATCAACATCCAAGGCACTGAGGTGAAGAGTATAGTTGGGAGAGAGAGGACCTTCATGGAAGCAAGTTGGGGGGGGGGGAGGAAGTAGAAGGGAGGGTAAAACATTTGAAATGTAAATACAAAGAATATCCAATAAGATTTTTAAAAAAGTCTGTTTTTGTAAAGGGACACCTAAGGTGAAAATTCTCTCACCAAATTGTTTTAGTACATGAAGTGTTAAATTTTTGATTAATGAAATCTAACTTTCTTTTTTGGAATATCAAATTCTGTAACCAGGAGAACTAGCCATTTACAGTAGAGCTTTCCATGAAGGAGTGCAGAGGACCCGAAGAGGAGAACATCCCCATTGGACTAATAGAAGTCTTTATCTATTGATTCATCACATTGCCCACTGAAAGACCAACTTATTGCTGTTTCTATTATTCTATTTACTTATCTGCAGAAGAAGAAAACAAAACAAAGCAACTTCTTAGATAGGAAAAAGAAAACTTTGGCAATACAATATCCAAATTTGGAAAAAAAACCTAATAAATTACAAAAACCCCAACAATGGACTACTTTTCTTATCAAACTCTGAAAGAGGAAAAGATGCAAATAAACATTATTACATATTTGACATTATGATACATTGTGATATAAACACAAAGCATGCCACAAAAGAATAAGAATAACAAGTAGCAGCTGCAAAAATGAAGGATATATAATAGTGTGAAGTAAATGGTGTGTCTGTTCTCTTAGCTAGTGAGCTGGCAGCCACTCTGACACTGTCCTTGCAGAGACCATAATTTAAACGACAGCCTAGAACAAGCTTCTAAATATGACATGACAGGTTAGGATTGGTATGTTTTTAAATATTAATATCTACTATTAAATATTAATAATAAAATGAATTAAATATAGAATATAGAGCTTAACTCTTTCTATATGGGACTGGTCTGAGCTTCCTATGAGTCTTAAAATGTCAGCAGCATGAAGAACACTTGCACAGAAACTTCCCAGTCAGTACCCTGTTCACATTGCTGTGGTCAGATTAATTACTGCGCTGTGGGGGATCCATTTACTCATCATCACTGGAATGGTGCAGCTGAGCAGTTACTATTCACACAAAGACCTTGCCAGGCACTCAACGATTGGGCACACATGCACTTAAATTAAAAATGTATATAAATAATAATGTTAATTCTGTAGGCATAATAAACTTTCACACATTCACTGGGTGTATTTATTCAAATAAAATGAAATGTATTTATTTCATGTTATTTTTAGGTCACAGATGACCACTGTACACATTTTCAAAATAAACAAACAAACAAACAAACAAACAAATTGTGAAAATCATGAGTTGCTTTTGTGGCTACAGTATTGTAACTTCTGCTACCTTATAAAACAGCTAAGCACAAATCAAAATTGCAGATATAGATTCAAGAATTCTCAAATATTTTTGTATTATATGCAATTAATATTAATATCATATGTAAAAGTTGAACTCTTAATTCTTAATTTTTATGAGCAGTCAAGAATGTGGTAAGACAAAAAGACCTGAGGGTTGGAAGTTTAAGAATTTCACCTACATTATATCTAGTTAAAGATCAGTCATCAGCTTTCTTACACTGTTTGGACACCTGTGAAATTATGTATACACCTTTAAAAAATTCCAGAATTTAAATAAGACACACATACAGAATATAAAGCATAAACCCAGTTAATGAAAGTATTTCTCTCAATGAGAAATTGAGTTATTTCATTCAAATAACCATTCAAAATGAATAACCATTCAAAGTGGTTATTACATTTAATCAACTGGCATATATAGATAAATTACACAACTATAACATCACAAAATGGGGTTATCCTTAAGCATGAAAAAGAATCTGTGTTCTTCTAGTCAGTTCTGCTCTTCCTTCCCAGTGTCCTTGATGGTTGGATGAGTCTTTAGTTTCAAAATAAAACTGCCAGCAGAGCCACATAAAAGGAAGACAGATATGCTGCACATTCTTAAGATTTAATATAGTTATCCTTGGAAAGAAAAAAGTAGAAAGGCTGTGGGCAATGGAGAGGGATGGTTGAAACAAATCATATTCTGGAAAGGATGGAGAACACAGCAGGATGAATTGCTGTTTCCATGAGTTAGCTGATATAAAAGATGAACTATGTCTGGTCCTTCTGGATCAGTGATGAACCCAGAAGGAGTTGGAATGGCAAGCGCTGAGCACAGAATACAGATAAATGCATGGCTTCTATCAAGAGAGCGGGCACTAGATGCAGTACTCTAATAAATCCATTGTCCCAAAAGAGTGTAGACACAGGGTTTAATGTACTCATAATGTAGTGGGTTAATATAAAATATTTCTGGGAGTAAATCAATAATATCTCCTTTGGTTGACTATGGGTGGCTGACTGATATATTGATTCCAGAAATAACTATTGATTGCATGTCATGTGTCAGCCATTGTGTAGGCTCCAGGATACTGCTGATGGTACTTATTGTAAGTCAATCGTCAAGCTAATGTAGTTTTGTCACATTAATTCTGACCATATTTAAGATATAGTACTAGATACTGACACTTCCTTTAATTAGAATCTGTTGGTTTTCTAAACTGCTGACTCGATCACACTGCTGTGTATTTAGTAATATTTGAGAGTAATGGAAGATCTTCGTTGAGTCTTTATAAATCTGACAGGGTGTTTTCTGGATGGCAGTATGTGATTTGAAAGTTCAAAACTGGGTACTTTGTTGGCATTAAAGTTTTTACAGGATATAGTAGGGTTCATTCTTGCATTCTCAGTCCATCTACTGAAATTTGATTTTTCTTCTTCTTTGTCTTCTCCTTTTTGGTTAAAACTTTTCATTCATCTTAAGAAATAATTCTTAGCTTCTTTACATGGAAAAATGTAGGATTTCCTTTTTGTCCCTTTAGCTCTAAAGATCATCCACTTCCCAGAAATAAACCATGTAGATACATCCTCACATCTGAACCCCCCCATCTTCTTATAGTTGTTGGGTTTGCCACAGGAACCAGGGATGTCTATGTCCAGTTCCAAGCTTCACTGGTTTTTGATCATTTATTTTCTATTCTTGGTATTTTTTTATTTTGCATCTATAATTAATTTTAATATTTTCCAAATATTTATTTATGAAGAATTGTTTTCGAGGTACATGGAAGTAATTTTGAACAGAATATGAGGTTTATGTTGCCACATCCTGACATAGCAACTAAGATCTCCTGTGTACACCAGTGCTAGGAATGTGTCATGCTGAGAAGACAGTTCCTTCTTTAACAGATTAGTTAATTTGAGAAAGTGATGCATATAAAAACCTACTGTTAAAAAGAGCAAAGTCATAGTTCCTCAGCTCACTTTAATATGTGACTAAACTGAATCCAGTAGAAAACTATAAAAGCTGGATGCCAAGCCAGCATCTTCAGTTACATGACTTCCACTTCAGCCTCGAGAGGCAAGTACTGCTTGCTACTTGATTTACCTGACTCCAGGGTTTGTGTTTGTCATAATTGGTCGGACTGATCTGCAATGGCTAATTGATCTTAAATATTAGTAGTCTTTTTGGACTAGCAGTCCTGATCAATATTATTCATAGTCATTGTTCCTCTCTCTCTTCCTCTCTCTCTCTATCCAAACAGAGCCAGAGAAACTTGGAGTTTACAATCGCTTCATCCCTATTTACCTTCTTTCAGCTCTCTGCTATGGAACATGACATCAGTTTGTCAAGTTCAGTTCTTGTCCTTCTATTTAGCCAAATTGAAAGAACACCACACAGTGTTCTGGGATGCTAAAAGACACAGTTGAAGGATACCAACTCATTTCTTCATTTTTCACACAGGATTTATTTACAGAGACTAGCTGATTGGACATGAGAGCTACTAAGATGTAAGACAATTTTTTCCATAAAGCATAAAACTATTTTGACCAAACCTTCATATTTTGTCTTTCTTTTTCCAAGTGGAATCATTTTTTCCTCCTGCCCAGGCCACGGTGTGACATTTAATTATAGTTCTCTCAGAAAGCTTTCCCTGAGGTCTTTTACATCAGAAGTACCCTTTCCAAGAGCACTCCAGTGGTGCTTTTCTTTATGACAGGAGCTCCCTATGGTCTAGCTCGCTATTAAGTCCTGAGTTAACACAAGCAAGCATCTTCAGTTGACAAGGCAAACAGAGTTCCATTCTGTTTTCTTGGCAAGGGTCTACAAGTCCAGGTGCCACAACCCAACCTTTGATCAAGCAACCTTTCTGGGAACTAAAATCATTTCTGATACTAGAATTTGCCATTTAATTGATCTGGTAACTAATAGTAGTACATCTTCAATCAGAACAGAGAAGAGCAGAGCAGAACATCTGCAGTACCTGCTGAGGTCAGGCTAATCTTTGCCCATGGTCTTGCTGATTCCTTTCAGAACTTTGCAGTAGCATAGTTGAGACTTTCTTACATATCCTGTCTAGGCAAGCTGGATCAAAGACACTTCAGAGGCAAGGCCTATGCTCACTCAGACTGGGCCAATGCTTCCCTGATCTCTGGTTCCTTCCACCTTTGTTATAAAGTTTATATGTTTTTTAATTTTCTGCAGTATTTTTCTTTTACAACATAGTCTGACAAGATCATGTCCAACCTCAAGGCCTACATATACTTCTAAAATAGGTTGATTTGTACATATTTCTACTTTCTTTCTCCATGAATAAAAGTTTTTTTCCTTTGAAACTGCAAAATATTTCCTTACATGCCTTTTATAACAGCTATGTCAAGTAACCTTCATAGGTTTTGATTGGATATTTTATTTATTTACATTTCAAATGTTATCCACTTTCCTGGTTCCCCTCCATAAACTCCCTATCACATTCTTCCTCCCCTGCTTCTATTAGGATGCTTTCCCACCCATCCACTTCTGCCTCCCCCTCCTGTCATTCTCCTACACTGGGGCATCCATAATTCACATGACCAAGGGACTCTCTTCCCATTGATATCTTACAAGGCCATCCTCTGCTCCATATGCAGCTGGAGCTATGGGACCCTCTATGTGTGCTCTTTGGTTGGTGGTTTAGTCCCAGGGAGCTCTGGGGGGTCTGGTTGGTTGATATTGTTGTTCTTCCTATGGGGTTGCACAACCCTTTACCTCCTTCTGTCCTTTTTCTAACTATTCCATTGGGGACCTTGTGCTCAGTCCAATGGTTGCCAGTGAGAATCCACTTCTGTATTTTCAGGCTCTCACAAAACCTCTCAGGAGACAGCTCTATCAGGCTCCTGTCAGCAAGCACTTCTTGGCATCCACCGTAGTGACTCGGTTTGATGTCTGTATATGGAATGGATCCCAAAGTGGGGCAGTCTCTGGATGGCTTTTCCTTCAGTTTCTGTTCCAAACTTTGTTTCCATACATCCTCATTTGAGTATTTTGTTCCCCTTCTAAGAAGGACTAAAACATCCACACCTGATTTTCAAGCAAGACCTAGAAAATTATATCCCTTAAAATATATATATTAATTGTGTTGATAGATATGAAGAAATCACTTTTATGAATTTTTCTACATTTATGTCTTTTCTAGTCTTTATTAGAATTAAAGATGACCTTCTGGATGGGGAAATTACAGATTAAAAGAATTTTCTTCAGGCTTTAACTTAGTGCTTGTGATAGACATGATTTTCTTATTTTATGTTTTTTGCTGAATCATTAACATCTATATATGTAGGCAATACCAAACAATTCTCACTCCTATATTTTCAGTTTTGTGGTCAATGCTAAATGTGTTGAATGAAAGTGAAATAAAACTCAATGATGAGTCTGCTCATGATCTGTCATGTTTTCCACACCCTTGCTCATCAGGAAAATGCAAGCCAATTCTACTTTGAAATTTCACTGTATACCTGTTAGGCTCAAAACGACAAAACACATATGAGTTTGGAGTAAGGGGGACCCTCATCTATTTTTGGTGGTAGTACAGACTCATGAGCCACTATGATAATCAGTGTAAATGCTCCTCAGGAAGATAGAACTTATTCCATTGAGGAGTAGCAAAAGTATTTTTTTCAATAAATAGTATTGGCTCAACTATATAACTATGTATTTATGAATAAAATTGGATGTTTTCTTCATATAGGCAAACTATTACCTAATAGACTCAAAAGACCAATGACTAGAAATATAGTAAAAATATCCATGATTCCATATATGTTGAATGTCCAGATCTGCTGTATTGAATAGAGACAGAAATTAAATTACTGGTTCCCTAGAGTTTACACAGAGTGGGGTATTTAGTATTTAGAAGAAATACATGGTGACTATCAGTTGCTACAGAATCTTTTGGGAGTAACAAATTTGTTCAAAAATTATAATCTAAGAGCCAATGAGTTGGCAGAGCAGTTAAAAGTGACTAGCACAAATTTGGCCACCTTAGTTCTTTCCTGGAAATAGACACGATGGATTAAATGTGTGCAGGACCTGTGCATACATACATGCATGCATGCATGCATACCCACACATACATTATTTGACACAGGCATACAAACACACATCTGTACACATACACCTACACACATGCATATGCACACTTACACACACAAGCATGCTATAACACTAACATGAATTGTTTTTAGTATTCTGCTTAGTAATTAAACTCTGTAGCTCAAACAGATATATTGCATGCCAAGTAGTTTTTTTTCTTGATGAAATTGTCTTCTTAAATGCAAGGTCAATACTATGGTGCAGAAAGTATCATCTTATTTGAAATAAAACTCATCTGGTACAGAATCTCTCTAGGTAATGAAACAGCTGCAGCCAACTATGAATAGATTCATGACTTACTTTGTTTTACTTATTATATAGTCTATTAATTCAAATCCTTTCTGTTTAGTAATATCACATAACTGGAAGAGACTCTGTAATAATTAAAATTATTCTATAGTAAATGAAATGATATAATAAATTGCTTACCCAATTTATTGCCAAACTTTAACATTTCAGGTAAGATTTCGAATAAACTATCTATACCTTTATGTTTCATTGCTAAATATGAGTGCTATGTAACTATTTGCACTTTTGATTTTTAATAATCACAAATCTTAACAAATATGAAAGATGTACTCATAGAACATAAATGCAATTTTTATTTTGTATTATATACTATAAATAGATAATATTGTACATGTTTTATATAGTATAATAACTTGAAACTAACTTTAAATACTGTGTAAGTCTTTGAATCCACAAGTACATATGCATTTCTGTAAATCCCCATGTAAATACAGTGGCTCTTTCTTAATACTATCCAGTTTCCTCAAAAGTGGACCTTGTGAATAGTAATGAAGGAAATACTTTTTTATTCAGAAACAAAAACAAAATTTAATATGTTTCATCGGGTCTTATAAACCATATCTACAGTTCTTTGTGTTTTTTTCTTTTTCTCATCAATCCTTTTACAAGTGAATCATCACATTTTTCTGTTAAATATGTCCCAACATTTTAGTGCTAGATTACACACAACATACGCAGACCAACTCGAGGACAGAAACAGTTATGATATATATATATATATATATATATATATATATATATATATATATAGAGAGAGAGAGAGAGAGAGAGAGAGAGAGAGAGAGAGAGAGAAACATATAGAGGCTGAGACAGAAGGGAACATTGAAACCCTCCATATGCTGATCCAAGTTCAGTGATAATTTCAGGGACTGACAGACAGTGGGCACAGAACAAGGGAAATTTTCTCCTCAAAGCACAGAAATCAATGAGCAATTTCAACAGCATAGGAGAAGGAGGGAGGGAAAGGGAGGGCAGGGAGTATCTGGGCTAGGTAGAAAATGTTCTCACTTTCATATATTGCATTAAGTATCCCACAGAAAGCCTAAAAGGTATCAAGGTAAATCCATTTTGACTCTTTCTACACAATTCTGCTTTATTATATCTAACCTAGGGCATCGATTTCCATCATTCTCTGCCTGGCTCCTGAGCATAAAGTCCTGAGCATAAACTTTTCTGTGCTTTTATCTGCTCAGTGTCTGCCTCAGAAGGAAGTGTCTAAGGGCTGCTATTCCAAATACGAAACTCATCTGGAAGGAGAGTTTGTGGATAAAAAGATTAAAAAAATATTTTTATAGCATGTTGATATGACTCACAACACAGTAGAGCATTTCAAAATGCCACCTGTAATTGGAAAAAAAAATCATATTTATGTAAAAAAGGGTATTTTAAAAAGTCATGTGGACGTCACCATTCCCCTGTGCCACATGAGTCAACTTCAGTCCTGACCGTGACAGGCAGAACTGTATTGCCAATCTTTAATGTTATTTCAAGACCCTAGAGGAGAAAATTATTATACATCCTCCTGTGAAAAAAAATGAATAACAAAAATAGCAAAAGCAAATTTCATCCCCAAAGGGACTCTTGTTTATTTTAGAAACTTAATCTCTGTGCAAAAGTATGACAGAAGACCTGGCCTGGTGAGCCAGGAACCATCCATCTGTCAGGAAGCCCTCAATACAGCACATTAATAAAAATGTTAACACACACCATGAGCTGTTAAATTTTAGTATTTCTTCCAAGCCAGCAAAATTGATCTTTTCCATTGTATTTTGATGGAAAGAAGAACCACATCATTAGTATTTTATGTCACTGTGCTGGGTCTACAGTAACTCAAATGGTTAGCATTCTGTCAGAAATGAGAATCTTCCTGATCTCTCAGAATCTGAACTTTAGGAAGAGCATACATGAAAATAAGTTTCCTCATAAGCAACAATAGTGAAAAAAGTCACCAATGGATTGCTGTGATGGTAAATGCTGTCGGTTTGACATGATCCAAAATTATCTGAGAGCTGAGTCTCTGTGCTACCTGTGGGAAATTATTCTGGATTCTACTAGTTGAGGTGAGAAGACCTACCAACTTAGGTGGCCCTGTTCCCAGCCTATGATCCTGGAATGGGTGAGTGGGGAAATGAACCCTACAAGAAGTAAGCATTAGTCAATCTGCTTCCTGAGTTTGAATAGATGTAATCACTTCCTTCAAATTCCTAATCTCTCAATGTGGATGCCATAGTGGACTCTCCTCTGGAACTCTGAACCCCTATAAGTCCTCCCTCCTTTAAAATTCATTTATACCAGCATTTTTTCCAGAAAAGAAACCTGGAGACAGAGTCTTGTTAGGGCTAGAATTGAGGTTAAGTTAGTTATTTTGTGGCTGTTACTTTCTATAGGAATAGGCCCTTGTTCACATGAAGCCAAATACATGGCCACTGAAATAGCATTTTTGGCATGCCAGAAATTGCAGCTTCTCTGGATAGACAAGCCCATTCTCTTTATCAGAGCCTTAGTAAGTCCCTAAAAGTAGGGCCTCATTTAGAACTTCAGATGCTGCATTAAGCTGAATTATTATAAGGGAAAAGAAAAAATCTCCATGGATAAAAGATGTGATGTAATGCTGCTACCCATACATATAAACAACAGGACACAATCCTACAGAGTACTGTTGTTTCAATAATTCTCCAGTGACAAGACCATTTGGACTGATGAGTTTGAGTCAGAGTTCTTCAAGAAACCAGTACAATCACTGGTTGAACGCATTAACTCTGGCAGAGAAATTCACACCGAGGAAAAAGAGAAGAGAAGGGGTTTTTCTTGGGCGAGCGAAGTGATTTTTCAATGACTGCTTACTAAAGTGAATTAACTATCCACTTAACAGGGTTATCTGATGTAATTCACAGTGGATTTGAAACCGTGCACCTGTTACTTTAGGAATATAAAATACTTATCATCCTAACTAAAGTCAGAAATAAAATTGTTTGAATAAATTATAGTTTAGTAGTTTAGGACCTTCACAATATTATAATTCTAGAACTTCCAATATTGTAAAGCCAACTGTTATTTACTGAAACAACCAGTAAACAAATTCTCTAATGTGAAGAAATTCGCTTCTTCTTGGTAACTTCCATCAGAATGTGAGCACATAATATTTTTACATTTAAATAATTCAAACACAGTAGCAAAATATATTTGATACGTTGATGGAAAAATGGCATTTGATGACTAGGATACACAGCATTGTCTGCTGCTGAAGTTAAAGACCCTTCCAGTAAAAGTATTCTATCTAATCAGAAAATGCATACTTTCCTGTTGAATTTGGTCAAATGTGCATTTGCTTTCCTGTTGAATTTGGCTAAATGGACATTTGCTTTCCTGATGAATTTGGCCAAATGTGCATTAGTTTTGTGGGAATTCAATGCGGAAATATGATGTACACAGAGAATTCCCATGTATTTTGAGGATTTAAGAAACAAGTCTTTGTGAAGGAAAGGGAGCACCTTCATGGAAGCAAGTTGGTGGGGAGGGTGGAAGGGAGTGGGGAGGGGAGAGGGTATAAAATTTTAAATGTAAATAAAGAGATTATCCAATAAAATTGAAAAAAGAGGTCTCTATTTTTTGTGTATATTGGATATTAGCCCTCTATCAGACGTAGGATTGGCAAAGACCCTTTCCCCTTCTCTTGTTTGCCATATGGTCCTAATGACAGTGTTCTTTGCCTTTTTGCAATTTTATGAGGTCTCATTTGTCAATTCTTAATCTTAGGACATAAGCCACTGATGTTCGGTTCAGCAAAATATCCCCTGTGAACAAAATATCCCCTCAGAACATTGGATATAGTACTACCTGAGGACCCAGCTATACCACTTCTGGGCATATACCCAAAAGATGCTCTGACATACAACAAGGACACATGTTCCACCATTGTAAATAAGGAATAGCAGCCTTATTTACAATAGCCAGAAGCTTGAAAGAATCCAGATGTCCTTCAACAGAGAAATGGACACAGAAAAGGAGGTACATTTACATAATGAAGTACTACTCAGCTATTAAAAACAATAACTTCATAAAAATTCATAGGCAATGGATGGATCTAGAAAATATCATTCCAAGTGAGGTAAACCAATCACAAAAAAACACCCATGGTATGTACTCACTGATAAGTGGATATTAGCCCAAATGCTTGGAATTCCCAAGATATAATTCACAGATCTCAAGATGCTCAAGAAGAAGAAAGAGCAAAGTGCAACTTTGTTAGTTCTTCTTAGAAAGGGGGAACAAATATATTCTCAGGAGGAAATATGAAGACAAAGTTTGAAACAGAGACTGAAGGAAAGACTCTCCAGAGACTGCCCCACTTGGGGATCCAGCCCATATACAGCCACTGAAATCAGACAATATTGCTGATGCCGAGAAGTGCATGCTGATGTAGCTGGCTCCTGAGAGGCTCTGCCTGAGCGTAATACATACAGAGTAGGATGCTTGCAGTCAATCATAGAACTGAGAACGCGGTTCTTAATGGAGGAGTTAGTGAACAAATTGAAGTAGTTGAAGCTGTTTACAACCCCATAAGAACAACAATACCAAAAAACCAGAGCTCCCAGGAATTAAACCACTATCTAGAGTACACATAGACGGACCCATGGCTCCAGTTGCACTCATAACAGAGGACTTCCTTGCTGGACATCAATGGCAGGAGAAGCCATTGGTCTTGCTAAGGCTCTATGCCTCAGTGAAGGGGAATGTCAGGGTGGAGAGGTGGGAGGTGGTGGGCGGGTAGGTGAACTCCCTCATAGAAGCAGAGTGAGGAGGGATGGGATAGGAGATATGAAAGGGATCCGCGAACGACGATAACATTTGAAATGTAAATAAAATATATCCAATAAGATCAATGAGAGAGAGAGAGAGAGAGAGAGAGAGAGAGAGAGAGAGAGAGAGAGAGAGAGAGAGAGAGAGAGAGAGAGAGAGAGAACCTCTATTCTAAAGAGCTGGACAAGAAATAATTCAGGCACAGCATAGTGAGCAGGGGCCACAAATATGTAGAGAGGATTCAAGACACTTTAGGAATCTCCTTGAAACATTCTCAGGTGAGTAAGTGGTTCAAACAACTTTTCCTGCAGAACTGAATATAGAAATAGCTTGTTCCTACTCCCATCATGCAGGTGCTCGGTTCAGAATGAAAACGTGAGCCTTCTGCCGGTTATCACACTGGCTAAAAGCTGCTGCAAGTGGCAAGCAACATGAGAGAAAGGCTCAGGGTAAAGCACAGGGAGGAGTCGAGCTCAGTGAGAATCCCTAAGCCCTTAATCATATTTTCTAGTCCCAAATGTAATCAACGCTACAGGAGAGACAAAGTAAAACCATCATTTCTGAAGTGTTTGAAATTCAAAAAACAAAAAACAAACAAAAAAAAAAAAAAAAAAAAAAAAAAGCCCATTCTAAATGCACTTAAAACGCAAGCACCACCTGCTGGTCCAAACTGGATCTTCCCACTCACTACACAATTCCAACTTTATTTGCATTCACATCAGACTATTCATTCCTTACCCACCCCTTTTTAGGATTAAGGCAAGAGTGTGAGTGATTTTTGAAAGCTGTTAGCTTAATTTTGCTAAGCTCTATTCCCAGTTCCATAATTAAAGAAAAATACACATTAGTAAATCGTTAACAATATTTTATCACTGAAAAAATAATACTGATATGATATGAAATACACAATATCTCAGACATATACCTTTCTAACTTGTGTTTCTCTGGTGACAATATTTCTCTCATTAATTACCTCTGAAAACATTTTTGCTCTTTTTATAATACTTTAGCAATAATATTTGAAACTTGCAACATCTTAATAAAAATAAGCCATGAAATGCTCTTACCACAGACTAAACAAACATCCACCAGCAAGAGACACTATTAGATGGTGTTTGTAATAATGACTCACTGAGATTTAGCTAGTTCGCTTTCTGAGTAGTGCAACAACCAATATTATATTTTTTGAGAATGCTCCTTAGAATTAGGTCACTGAATCAATTTTGCATCTCTTTTTTAAAAACAAGGCACTTTCTGTTAGTTTCACTGAAAATGAATGTAAAAATATAAACGGCCATTTTCTATACTTTTATCCAAATACACAGTCAATTATTTCATTAATCAAAATGCTCACCCCACTAAGAATCTATGTTAAATTTCTCTAGTTTATTAAAAGCAACTGTGTGCTGCACTTACAGACATGGCCTCAAAGCTTAACTGGTACCAGCATCTTAGGGCTACATTAACAGTGTATCCTAGGCAACCAAGTCATGGCTAAAGCACTGCAGTGTTTGTTTAAAACGTGATGTGCAAAGCAATCAGAAGAGCTTCAATTCCAGGGAAATTCTTTTTCAATGTAAGCCTGAAATTAGAGTGCTGTGATTCGCACCATTATAATTAAGAATGCGTCACCATGTTCATTATTTTCAAGGGTTTGTAACTGAGCTGTAAAAAAATTAGTCATAGTAATTAAAAGACAGAAAACATCGAGTTATGCTAAGATGCATTACTGGGGCATTTAAAATCTTAGAAAAGAGAAGTTTTAAACATGTTAAATGATTTAGTATCTTATATTTACTAGATCAAAGCAATATCATAATGTTACATTGATAAATTAGAAGCAGTTATATGTATTTTAGTCTCTTCTTGGAAAATTATAGTACCAGCTATTATGGAATCATGAGGAATCTTCAATGATGTCAGTTCTTCACTAACTTTAATCTCTAGATTAATCTGCTAGCAATATATTAATCTGAAAATCACGGGCAGGCACTGGTGCAGGCACTCTTCAGTGATGAGAGATTGAAGACCTGCGCTGTTTTGTGCATCTCCTCTCTATTTAAATAGATATCCGATATATAAATAAACACCCACTAAACTGTAGACACAGGACATGGATCTGATACATTATTTATTTTTTATCTCTTGTATTTTCTTCAGCACAAGGAAAAGTAAGTTTCTTAACCCATTTTGCAATGTGGAAAAAAAGAATCATCCTTGCTCTTTGCACAGAAAAATCAGCACTACTTGGGGCAGGAGAGGAAGTCTGATGAGTGTTTCCTGGGGCAGGAGAGGAAGTCTGATGAATGCTTCCTAGGGCAGGAGAGGAAGTCTGATGAATGCTTCCTGGGGCAGGAGAGGAAGTCTGATGAGTGCTTCCTGGGGCAGGAGAGGATGTCTGATGAGTGCTTCCTGGGGCAGGAGAGGAAGTCTGATGAGTGCTTCCTGGGACATCCATGGCATCAGCACACAGAGTGACACGGCATAATCTTGTCCTATCCAGTGTTCCCAGCATTTCTTCAGGGGCCCGTTGTTTCCATTTCATGATGACAAAAAAATGGTCCTTGTAGGTCCAGTGGGCCATGGGAGCTGGAGCCCATACACCATACTACTTGTGCATGTCCAAAGAGAACGTTCAAGCTGAACACTGTCCAACTCGAATCTTGAAACAGAGATGGTAAAATTACAAAACGGTTCATCACTGCCTACACTAAGTGTCACTGTCATGTTTACCAAATACGCAAACCATCGAAAACTTCAATAATGAAAAACATCTGAAGGAAGTAATTTCCTTTTAAATTCAATGGCAAACTAAAGTATGCATAAAGCAATACCTTTATCTTTTAGATAAAAGAATAAATTGTCATTGAGTTTGCAAATATGGAAATGGGAAATGAACATAGTCATGGGCTTTATGGAGTCATCACCCTATCAGAGAGCTCCAAGAATCACAATAACCCGGGGTAACTGGCAGTCATAGATTGCTGAGCTATGTGTCAATCTTTTAAAATAGTGGATTAAATTAACATTGTTGTGGTTCTATATTTTACATATGTTTTGGGACATTGTTTCTAGCATTTTTTAAAATTTAGAATTAATATTATTTTCTACTCTTTAAATTTTATTTTACTTTTAATTCTGTATCTGTCTGTTTATCTGACAGTCTGTATGTGAAAGTGAGTACAGGGCCCATGAAGACCAGAAGGATAGATTCCCCTAGAATTAGAGTCATAGGCAGTTGTGGGGGGGGGGGGTAGGAATGGTGGACTAGACTGAGGTCCTCTCCAAGAACAGCGATGGCTCAAACCACAGTGCTGTCTTTCCTTGCACTCACCCTTTTTGATACTCATTGTGCTAAGCCTTAAAACTGTGAGGCATGGTAGTTTAGATCAAAAATCATAAACACTGTCTACAAGAGTTAGCCTATAAAAGTTCTACTTACTATTTTTTTCTCATCCTAGAATTGTTTTACATGATAAAATTATCTAATTATCTTGAGATTGCTACATGTGTTTAGGAATCTGCTGTTCTCTTATTCAATGTTGTAGGTTTCTCTTTGCCCCCCTCTCTTTCTGTTTACTTCCTTTTTTATATTTACAATCTTGTCTCATCTCATAGATACTTCATTTGAAGTTAATGTGCTTTTTTTGGTCACAATTCAAAGGCAGCACAGGAGGAGGCAATTCTACTTTGTTGTCCTATAGAAGAGTCTAAGTTTCATCAATGAAATATGTAAAAAAAAAAGATATAGAAAAGCAAGGTGGCACTTGAAGTATGTATAAAGTAGAATATTAAATAATAGAATATTGATAAGAAGTAAACATATTAATCTTATTACAGAACTTTATGTATGGATTCAATACCCTAGTCATTTGTACAATGGATAATTTATACTGTGAATTGCATTCAGTTTTTTTTCTGATAAAAAGCAATACTTTATCATTAATTCAGTAAATTCTACAAATATTTTTAAACATGCATATGCTTTAGAGTTTGAGTAATGCTTGCATACAGAACAGCTTAATTAGGACCCCAGCTTCTCTGGAGGTTTTTTTTTTTTTTTTTTTTTTTTTTTTTTTTTTTTGGTTTTGTTTTGTTTTGTTTGTTTATTTTATTTGTTTTGGTTTGTTTTGTGCCCATAAAAATTCTAAGATGCTTTTTATTGTTGGCAAAGTTCTTAGATAGATAGATAGATAGATAGATAGATAGATAGATAGATAGATGATAAACAGATAGAGATATTATTAGCATTTTTGTCTAAACTCTGCCCTACAGTTACCTGGCAAAACAAGGTATGCCTTACTTACTATAAAAGGACCGGTTTGTCCCCTCCTCTCTCTTCCTCTTGCCTTCTTTCTCCTGGTCTCTCCCCATTCCCTTCTATTCTCTCCATCCACATGCTCTTGGCTGGCCTCTACTTCTCTTGTCTTGTCTTCTCTTCTCCCTCCCTCCTTCTCTGACTTTTTCTGCCTCTACCACCTTCTTAACTCCTCTCCCCATGCCCTGAATAAACTCTATTCTATAGTGTACCATCTCATTGTAGGTTCCTCAGGGGGAAGAGATGCCTCAGCGTGGGCTTGCCAAGGGTTCCCTACACCTCACCACACATCCACCAAAACATATTCCATCCCCCTCTGCTCTTTATCTTTTTATAAACACATCATAAGGTGCTATGACTTGGATCCCTTCTAAGAGAGAAAGAGAGAGAAGAAGGAGGAAGGGAGGGAGGGAGGGAGAGAGAGAGAGAGAGAGAGAGAGAGAGAGAGAGAGAGAGAGAGAGAGAGGAGGCTAGCCATGATCACAGGGAGAGAGGAGGGAAGGAAATGGGGAAGAAAGCAGGAGCAGAAAGGCAAGACCAAGAGCAGGTGGGGGGGAAGCAGCCCATTTTATAGTGAGTCAGGCACACCTGGCTGATGTTACATAACTGGCATGGAGCTTAGACAAAGTGCTAACAGATATTGCACATGTGCCACAACAATGAGTGAAGAAAGGCCTGTATCTGAAAAAAGAGTGGTGGGAATATGAGAGGAATTGGAGGAAGGAAAGGACAGAGGAAAATTAGATAATATTATTATGATCCTAAACATGAAATATTTTAAGTGTTCACCCCTTTCTAGAATCCACCTTTCAAAAACAGCAGCAACTAAAAAGTAACAGTTTGCATTCCATCAGAGGCATATTGTCAGTAAAGGATGGAGATGCTTCAATGTATTGCTTGGCTTCTTGGTTTTGGTTTTACCATAACTTGACAGGTAGTGGGATGTGTTTATGTTAGACTACCCACATAACCTATGTCCTTGGGTAAAATAATTTTGGAGATCATGAAAATCTTAATCCATCAAATCCAAGGGAACTAGGAAAGTCAAATATCAACTGAAACTTTTGTATCCATCTAAGGCTTCAGAGGATATGGTTGACAGATCTGGGACCACAGAAAAAATCTAAAAATTAGCCCTTTGCAAAATGAGTTTCTATTGAAAGAAAATATTCATTTTCAACTGCCTGGCGGGTGGTTAAAGGTAATCTGGGCTCTGCCAATATCAATTCCCAGAGATCAATTGGAGAACTAGCAAGGAAGGAAACACTAGTGATAGAGCACGCTGTAACAGGCAAAGCTAGAATTCTGGCTCTACAGAGAGTTGTCCTGAAAGATGTACATGATAAATGTGTCCCTACTTTTTAATAACTGCAAACTACATATTAGTCTTCATAGGAAAAAAAAATAAGTTTCTCCCTAGGGAAGTCGGTGTCATAGATAACAGATATCTAGGGATGGTCAATTAAGTTTGCACTTACCAAGTGCCTGGTTCCATGGAATGATTGAGGCAATCTGCCTGACTGTGTGAGGGTAAGTCTGTCATGTCTGCTGCCTCAGTTCTCCTCTCTGGAAAAGCATGACTCTGGGATGTCTGTTGGCAGAGATTTCCTTTGGCCATCTATGTAAGATGAATTATCAATTCTTTTCTCAATTAATAGATACTGCCTCATGTTTTAAAGATTTTTTTCTTTATTTCTGTCTCCTCATTTTAAACCTTCTTCTGGAACAGTTTTTCTTTCAAATAAACATTATATATATATGGGTTTTTTTTCTTATTTTTTCATGAAAAAATGAAATGTGAGTTACTCCTAAACAAAGAACATAATTTTTATTATCCCTATTCCCTCTTACTGGCTGTCATTAATTTTAAACTTGTGTTGCATTTTGCAGGTAATAAAAAGGCAATAACCTAGTCCTTTGTTACATAGTGTGCTACATGTGTTCCTTGTTTTAAAAAGAAATTGGAGAGATTACAATGGAAGCTAAACCTCTGTGGTTCCTAAGATGAACATAGATACTTACAAAAAAGCTGCAAAAACATTCACTTCATTTTTTTACTAAGTACCTAAGAAATTCCTACAGACTCGGTCTAGAAGGAGATAGTTGGTTATATAGCAAATCAGTTACAGTGGATCATCACAGACAGCCAGTGAACATCCAGAAAACCAGAGTGTCCAAAAAATGATGTAGAGAGAGGGCACCTTGCTCTTTTATGTCACTTAGTAGCTCAAATTCAATCTCGACAGTTTATTTGCATTATATTAAAAGCCCCATAAGAAGGCTCTTCATGGAAAGAGACTGCCATCATGAATTAAAAATTGGGAGAACTAAGATCTATTGCCAACTAATTACGTGGTCCCAAAAGAATAATGGACTCCTGTCTTCTTACTCTTTATCTATGCTGTTCTTTTCCATAATAATAAAGAACAAAAATTCCAGCATTCTCTTCGATTAAAGGCTATATCTGAAGAAAACACCAAAATAAAATAAAAATATGAATTTGAGAGAAGGTGGAATGGAAAGCATCATGGGCCAGGAAGCTGGAAATGATGTGAAGAGAGAATTCATGTATAAAAGTGTAAATAAAATCTAAGTTAAAATGTGCATTATGAAAACTTCAAAAATTAAATTTTTATTGAAAAGAAGAAATGTTGGTGAATATCCCAGAGAGTCATCCTGATAATCCAAACTTTAGGTGATATAATGACCCAATGTCTAATATGGACAGGATTTGCTTTTGACCAAGAACATAGCAAAGATAATAATGCTCCACAGACACCATATGTCATGTGACTTAACAAATCTACTTCCCTATATTTTGCTTACTTAGCACATTCTTATTTTTTTTTCTTTTTAGGGGGGGTTCTGCAAAATGAAATAAGTGGCCTCATGGGTATATAAAGAACAGCTTCTTTGAGTAACTGCTTTGAATTGTTTATCTTTTTGTATTCAGTTTGTTATAAATTATTATGTTTCCTTTTTATTGTTCACATTGTTGACATACATAAGTTTGAAAGCAAGCTGAAAAGAATTGTTGCTTGGAGTTAAAATTATATTACTACTTAAAATAAAGACTTTAAATAAGTTTCTTCTAAATCATAAAAAATCATTCACATTGGCCTTACTCTATTTTAGGATTCTGGACATCCCTTGACTATGGATGTGGTGTAGCTAGTTGTTTAAGGTTCCTCCTTGACTGCCTTACATTGACATTGATGCACACCCTATATCTGGAATTATAAGTTGAAATACCATCATCCCATAAGTTGCTTTTTTTCAGAGTATCTTTTTCCTCCAAAATAACAATAAAGCTAGGACAGTTTGGTTTGGGAGTGTTATAGCTTTTCTCAATGGGTAAAAAATTTTAGATCTGAACACACGAAAGCAGTTTTATAAGAAAGAAAGTCTATAGCACTGGGCCAGTGGCACAATGGATAACACATCTGACTACAGATCAGAAGAAAGAAAGTCTATGAGCTACCCACTCTTAAGACACCACTGGTGCCTGGTCCAGTCAACCACCTGTAATTCACCTTGAAGACACTAGCCAGCTAAGTATCTTTACTCACAGTATCTTCCCTGATCCCTTAGATTAGTTTGGGAGCCTTGTTCTATCTTGCACATACTTTTGACTTCTCCTTATTATAAATCCACTTATATAAAATTAAAGTAAATTTTACAAGACAATATCTTCTTATAACTGTCAATAACTAGATAAGGAAAAATGACTAGTCTATGTCTTTTCAATGTGTATGGATACCAACACTATGCTTGCAAGATATAGTCTATGATTTTGATTAAAAATTACATTAAATTCTCAATATTATTGCTGTTATTGGCACCCAAATGGAAAGTTGAAACATTTGGCATATCTAATAACCAAATACATATATACAGAAATACAAATAAAATGTTTACTTTGGAAACATTTTTTTCTTCATAGAATTTATCAAATAATGTGTGGAGGAAAATTTAAAAGAAGTGAACCAAAATCAAAATATCGTCTACTTCTCTCTTCTTATATTTCGTCTTCCTGAAGAAAGGACTCTGATAAACTGGAAGTAAGCATTGCTAGTCATCTCTACAGTTTTTGATTACATTTGACAAGTAATCTTCAATACTCTGTAAGTTTCAATTGATTAATGTTTGTTTAAACATCACATAATTCCAATATCCATTTGAAACAGCAGTGAAAAGTAATTGACTGATAAGCAGAAATTTAAACATCAAACACATTGTCACATGCATTTTTAACATGAGAAATAAAGGTTTAAATTGTGGATCTCCTACTTCAGTAGAAAGGAATGTCATGAGAGTAAGGTCATTTATAGTAACGTTCTTCATGAACTGATTCTCGGAGCTTCTATTCTCAGCTACTTAGGAGGCTAAAACAGGAAAACTACAAGTTCAAGGGAAATATAGCAAACTTTGTGAGACCTGTTGCTTCAAAACAAAAGGTTAGTTATGGTTCATATCAGAGTTAGGATTGTGGTTAGGGATTTGGTTGTGGTTGTGGTTGTGGTTGTGGTTGGGGATGGGGTTAGGGTTGGGCATGGGGTTGGCGTTAGGCTTAGAACAATGGTCAAATTCTGCAACAGCCTGTGTAAGAACCTTAGCTTTCATCCCTTATACTCCCATTACTCATTTTAAGTGGATTGACACTCCAATTTTAAATGACAATTGTTTAGTCTCTATGTTTCCCATAAAGGAGTTTAAACAAGTTAATTTAAAATAAAAAAAAACATTGTTCTTTTTATATACCTTTTCAAGCATATGAAAGTGTGGCAAAAGGAAAGCAAAGTCATTCAGAACAGATTCCATCCAATTCTATGACTACACGGGTTTGCTATTAGAAGCCATCCAATCTAACGATTGCTAACCATCATACCGCAGTGTAGAGCTTAAGTTCCTTTTATTAAATATTTCCTTAGCCGTGTTTTTAAAAATGCAGCTCAAGCCTGCACTTCAGAGGAGATAAAAGCCATTGACTAAGACTACAGTTGATTTTTTAGATAAATTGAACAACTCTATTTTAAAAAACAAAGATAAATGTACAGATTTTAAACATTTTTGCATAAAAGTATACAAATATATTTTTGTCAGTACTTGGTTTTTTTATTAAAGATTTGATAGTATGCATTAAGATCTTACTAGTTACAATGAGCATAAAGTACATGTAAAACGAGAAGTAGCCTGGAAATAGTCAAAGTTTTCTTGGTGTATAAAGATTAAGCATAATGGTTTTTCATTTTCTTTTCTTTTTTTTTTTTTGGCCTTTGTTTTTTCTTGAACTTCATATAGTCTGTGAGTTGTTTCTGGGATGTTCTGAGCTTTCTGGGGTTAGTATCCAATTATCAGTGACTGCATATTATGTCTGTTCTTTTGTGACCGGGTTATCTCACTCAGGATGATATTCTCTAGATGCATCCATTTTCATAAGAATTTCATAAAGTCATTGTTTCTGATAACTGAGTAGTACTCCATTGTGTAAATGTATCACAATTTTTGTATCCATTCATCTACTGAAGGACATCTGGGTTTTTTCTAGCTTCTGGTTATTATAAATAGGGCTTCTATGAACATGTGGTGCATATGTCTTTGTTATATGTTGGAGATTCTCCGGGGTATATACCCAGAAGTGGAATAACTGGGTCTTCAAGTAGTACTATGTCCAATTTTCTGAGAAATTGCCAGACTGATTTCCAGAGTGGTTGTACCAATTTACAACCCCACCAACAGTGGAGAAGTGTTCCTTTTTCTCCTCATTCTCGCCAGCATCTGCTGTCATCTGAATTTTTGATCTTAGCCATTCTGGTTGGTGTGAGGTGGAATCTCAGAGTTGTTTTGATTTGCATTTCCCTGATGGCTACTGATGTCAAGCACTTTCTTAGGTGCTGCTCAGCCAATTGATATTCCTCAATTGAGAACTTTTTGTTCAACTCTGTACTCCATTTTTAATAAGGTTGTTTGATTATCTGGTGAGTTTTTTGTATACCTTGGATATTAGGCCTCTATCAGATGTGGGCTTGGTAAAGATCTTTTCCCACTCTGTTGGCTGCCATTTTGTTTTCTTGACAGTGTCCTTAGCCTTACAGAGACTTTGCAATCTCATTAAGTACCATTTGTTGATAATCGACCTTAGAGCACAAGCCATTGATGTTCTGTTCAGAAAATTTTCTCCTGTGCCTATGTGCTCTAAGGTTTTCCCTACTTTCTCTTCTAATAATTTCAGTGTACCTGGTTTAATGTGGAGATCTTTGATCCACTTGCACTTGAGCTTTGTACAAGAAGAAAAGAAAGGGTCTATTTTCATTGATTTTTAAAAGTAAGTAGCAATGGGTACGGGAAGAAGATCAGGTACTGGAAATAGTCTAGGTGCTGAGATCAAAGCTGCAGTTCCATTGACTAATGTGTCCGGATAAATGGTCTGTGGCAGACAATTCCCCCCAACCGTGCTTTCAGTGAATTCAGCTGCTCTGTCATTTTTACAAAGATGCATAACAATTATTTACCTGGGAATAGTAAGACATAAACCAGTATAGGAGAAAGGGAAACTGCCAATTAAAAGGCTAACTTATCAAAAAAAATCTAATCTGTATTATATTTCACCCTGATTGCAGCTTTCTCTCTCAGACGTAAGGGTACATTTGCCTCCTAGCAACACTGAAGCTCATTATAATCATCATTAAAATTACACTTTTCTCAAGCCAGCAGGAGATGGGTGTCTTGCCCAAACTGTGCATTCAGCCTCTGGGAAAAAAAGAAGTATCAGACCCATCCATCAACTGACCCCTTGGGATAAACCTGAATGGGCTTTGATGAGCTTCAAAGGGCGCAATCCAAAGGTCTTCTTGACACAAGACCCCGCTGTCTCTTGCTTCCTGTACAAAAGTAGCTCTTAAGCTTCTCTAAAGAGCAGACTAGTGTTTAAATGCATCACAGTCCTAAAGAGCATATATAGGTGTGAAATATATGTAATAGATGTGCTCCAGATTGAAATGTAGAACATACATATGTGTGTGTGTGTGTGTGTGTGTGTGTATTCAAAAACAATTAATTCTTTTAAATTCCCTTCAAAAAGTAAAAAAAAAAAAAAAAATAAATAATAAAAAATAAAGCTATCTCTACTACTTTTTTTATACTATGCAGAAATCAGACCATGGGAGAACTTGATCGATTTTGTTGTAGAAAACTTCTTAATCATATTTTTAATTGTTTAACAAATAATTTGGATATGTAAATGTTTTTATTCCTTGGGTGTGTATAAAATCATCCAAAGGAATTTGTTATGTAACCTTCTGCTATTGTGAGTAATGCTTTCTATTCAGCACAAGCTGAAATGCATTAATCACAATCTAAATAAAGAAACATATTTTTAAAAGTTTAAACTTTTTTTCCCAGCATCATAACATAAAAAGCAGAAAAAAAACAGAGCAAATACTTGATCTTTCTTTATCATTTCAATTATGAACCACAGCAGTTTGTGGATAGGTTTATATAGTTCCAGAAGTATTTTTATCTGTAAAGCCAGATTTACTTAAGTTGTTCAATTTATCTTAGTAAGGTAATATGAGGAAGCATAATAAGAACTTGTACACACTGTTAAATACAGAGAAAATAACGAGGAAAGCACAGTCAAGTTTGCTTGTACTAAAAGGATTACAAAACCTTCCCCATGATACTCAAAAGTAGCTATGGGTTTTCCCCTCTGCAACGTTTCTTTCTATGATCATGGAAACAAAATACTCCCAAGCATAAATGCTCTTTTGCAAGTGAGATAGCTCACACAAATAAGAACATTTCTTGCCTGGGTAGCAGTGGAAACAGAAGGCATACAATTATTTTGCTTATTTTTTCTTGGTCTCAGAGTCAAACATGATAATAAATTTGAAGAGGAAATATCCCACACTTTAAATATGGTACCCAGCATAAAAAGATGCTTACAAATGTGCTATCCAGCATGAGTATTTTAATTCTTATCATCCAAAACCAAGTCACTGTTTCCTGACCTGTAAGCAGGAAGTCACTCAGAAATGGGTTATGAAAAAAAAATTCTGAGCAAATTAATACAATGCTGCATAATGAAGGAGGAAATTACAAATGCCTTGGACTCCAACTGCATAGGACCCAGGCCCTCAAGCACCTTTAAAGAGCTACTGCCAACACTTGACAGGAAGTCCTACTGAGTGTTCACCACCAGTGACCCTTGTTACTTTCTTCAGCTCTCTATAAAGGAAAGAGAGCACAGATTTGAATCTCATCATGTGGTTGTTCTGGGAATTTTCTGGTGCTCAGCATCTACTCAAGTCCTCTGCTGTTCTTGGCTCACCTGCAAGTTCCCTCTGGCAGTTCTAAACCGATACTATTGACAGTAAAAATTTACTTGGAGTACTCATTTATTTGGCTCTACAGACTTCTTTAAGAAGCACTCAGTGAACATCCTCTCACAGGTTAATGGAGAGTTTGCACAGTTGTTGGTAGAGATGCTTACTTGTATCACTTCTGAAACATGCTCAATTGGTCCAGTATGAGAACATAAAAAATGTGAGTGGTCTCAGAAGACACTGCTGAAACGAATCATTATATTCAATGTAAAGATCTTATTTGAATCTAATGACAATAGAATGCTCAAAGGTATGCTTTTCTAATATGATGGACCCGGGGTTCAAGTTTATTTGTATTAATCTTTGCATCCACAATTCATTCTCTCCTTCCCACAATTCAGTGTTCTCTTTATCTTTCTCTTTTACAGGTGCATTGTTAAGCCATCTCTCACGTTTTAAGAAAAAGTAGATAATCTGAAGTATACATTTTGAGAAGTAGGTCATATACTGAATCAAGTATTACTTCAGCAATTTATTCTATCAGTGGGTGAATATATAAAATGCTTCATTAAAAATGATCTGAATCATTTAGGGGTAATGTGAAAACCTAGTGCAGAAGAAAATCCATGCAATTTGTATGATCCTGGTGAGGACATCTAGTGCTAGAGAATATGGATTCCGAACCAGCAATCTTCATTAATCTGGCAAAGCTTCCAGAGATGGGAATGGGCCACCAAATAGCACCAAAACCTTCGATCCATCCACCTGCCTGAAAGATATGTCAGAGCAATGATGGCTGAGAGCTTATAAGTAACGAACCAAGGACTGGTCTAACTTGCCGACCAAGCCACAAGAGGGAGCCCATGCCTGGCTCTGCTTGGATGGTCAAGAATTGTTAGTTGCATGGCTCAGAGATCTAGGGTAGAAACAACATGACTGACCAGGAAAAAATAGTAAATGAAACAATTCCTAGTAAAATTCTGTTATCCTCAGATCTGTGCCTAGACCAATCAATATCAGAGAAACTTCCTTCTATAGCTGATAGGTGCAGATGCACAGATGCACACTCAAACACTAAGTGGAGCTCAGGAAACCCTGAGGAAGAGGGGGAGGTTTGTAGTTGCCAGTAGGGTCAAGATGACAGCCCACAGAATCAACTAAGCCCAAGTCCTAGGGCTCACAGAGACTGAAACAGCAGTCATAGAGCCTGAGTGGGTCTGTGCTAGGTCCTCTGCTACATGGTGTGACTGCTTACCTGGGGGTGCTCTGGAAGTCCTAATAGTGAGAGAGGGAGCCATCTTTGACTCTGTTTCCTGCTTTGGATCCCTTTTCTCCTTCTGAGTTCTATTGTCCAGCTTTGATATGGGGGTTTTGTGCCTAGTCTTACTGCAACTTATTATGCTGTGTTGGTATCACTGGGAAACCAGCATCTTTAATGAAGGCAAAGGAAAGAGCAGTGGACCTGGCGGAGATGGGAGGGGTTGGGAGTAGAGGAGCAACTGGGAGAAGTAGAGGGAGGGATGGCTGAGGTCAGGATGTATTGTATAAAAGAATTGATTAATTAATTAATTAATTAATTAATATGCGCATAACAACTACTGCTGACCGTTCACATTGAGTGTAGGTATAAGGTTGCATTCCAAATACTTCACAACTATTAGCCTATTGATTCCCAAAATGACTTTGTGTTAACCACAACTTCTCAATGTCAAGTAATTGTCCAAAGTCAATCATATAGTAAGTCACATAGCTCTTTCTTCAATGCTCAGGATTATTGATCTGTGAAAGTACCAATTACTTATCATTATTTTAAAATGGCAGTTATTAGTAGTCAAAGCACAAGGTCTGAGACAATAAAGCTAATGTTGCTAGACAGATGACTTGGTTGGGAAAACTGCCTATCATACAAACGTGAGAACCTCAACTGAGATCCATGGAACCCATGTAAAAATCTTTGCTGGTATTATGCACATCAATAATACCAGAGCTGTGGATGTGGAGACAGGTCAGTGTCAGGATATTCATTGACCAGTCAGGATGGTCTAGTAAATGAGTTCAGTTAGACTCTTGTCTCAAAAAAAAAATGGTAAAAATAAATAGATGAACACACACATCAACCTCTGGTCTCAAAACACTGATGAACAAGAAAAAAAGAGCATATGAACTAGAAAGCATTAGTTTATACACATGTAAATACATATCTAAAACACACACACACACACACACACACACACACAAACACACACAGGAAAAAGATAACATTTGGTTCCATTTTTGCCTTCCCTAACTCCTTTGACTAACATTTTGATTCTCATAGATTAAAAAAAAATAGGGCTCCTATTTTTCTTTAATGTCATGACATCAATACCAAAATATTAAAATAACAAACTCTGCTACTTTTACCTGTAATTAGGAAAAGAAGTATAAAGTAGAAAATGTTTTCATTAGTAGTTTGTATTTTTCTAAATCATTCACATCTTCATACATATTTCTACTTGCAAGACTGCCTGAAATACAAATGGCATACTGATTATTTTTCTCCAGATGTACCTATTTCTTTATTGTTAGTCATAAAGCATCAAAATCAAGACATCTGTAAAATAACCTCAGTGATTTTAAAGCCAAAGCAATGGATGGGTGAAACCAACATCACCACAATCCCATTATAAATTCAATCTACCTCTGAGGATTTTCTATTTCTTGCCTTTTATTAATTGCAAAATTTCTTTATATATAACATAACAATAATAAATAAACATGTACCACAAGATTATTTGCTCTTGAGTCTGACATTCAGAGTCAAAAGCTCACTTTTTGCTTTGATGTCACAGTAGAGACCAAGGTCTGTTTCCTATGTTTGACCCAGTTTACTACATCATATAATTAACTCCTTATTATGGCACAAGCTTACACAACCTGAATTAGGTATCTACAAAAGTAGATACTACTTTTAAAATTAATCAGGTAAAAAGCGACTATATTTTAAAATATTTTCAGTAAGTAAAAATCAAATTTCTAATTATTTTAACATTTTATTAAATAACCAAATGCATACTGTCACAGCAGAGTTCCTAGGTTCTAAGGAATAGCCACTAGGCATTGCAGATCAGACTTGCTTAGTACTCAAGAACCACATCTTAGGAAACTAATTATTAACCAATAAGACTTACTTTTAGGAGGTAAGAATTGAAGATAGTTCCAATACTTTACAAATCAACAAACAAATACACAAACCAAAAATAACTCTATTTGTTTATTTTTATATGCTATTTTTGTGTTGGAGACCACACAGACATGGAGGTCATTAGTTTAATTTCTAAGACTTATTCTCCTTCCAGCCTATGGTCTCAAGTATTGAATTCAACAAAGGCCTTTAATCACTAACCACATGAAACAAACATAAAATACTATAATTTCTTGATTTTATGAGAATTTTGTACAATGAATTTTTCACCTATTTACCCTCTTTAGTTTCATCTCTTCCCCATCCTCCCCTCCTTCCTATCTCTTTCCAGACAACTTGAGATTACAATTTTTTCTTCTTTTCCCACTGGGTCCAGTTTATATTGCACTGTTCATCTTGGGACTAGGACATGCTATGGGGTGTGGCTAGCCTAGAGGGAAGTTAGATGGCAGAAGCCTTATTTAAAATCAGCTACTAGAAACAATGACTTTACGAAATTCCTAGACAAATGGGTGGAACTAGAGAATATCACCCTGAGTGAGGTAACTCAGTCACAAAAGAACATCCATGATATAGAGTCACTGATAATTTGATACTAGCCCCAGAAAGCTCTGAATACACAAGAAACAACTCACAGACCATATGAAGCTCAAAAAAAAAAAAAAAAAAAAAAAAAAAAAAAAAAAAAAAAAAAGGAATGTCAAAATGTGGAAGCCTTGATCCTTCTTAGAAAAAAATTGTATGTGTGGTACACCCATACCTTAAATCATTAATAATATAAGAGCTAGGAATGCAACCTTGTGGCAATCCTTGGTACTTAAAAATCATTATGTTTAATCTTTACATACCAAGAGAACTTTGACTATTTCCATTTCATGTTACTTTTTGTTTTATATGTACTTTATGCTCATTGTAACTAGTAATTTTTCAATTAATACTATAAAACCTTTAAAAAATCAAGTACTGACAAAATATATTCATATAGTTTTATGCAAAAATGGTTTAAAATCTGTACATTTATCTCTGTTTTTAAATTAAAGTTACTAAAAATAAAAAGAGCATATTCATAAAATGTAAATTGCTTTAAAATGTATTTAAAAGTCATTTTAAGCTCTAATAAATGTCTATCAAATGCCAAAAAATAAAATAAAATAAAACCATTCATCTGTGTTATGCTTCAAACTGAATGTTGGACACACATGTACTTACCCTGCAAATGGTCTTTCTACAAGAATCTTCACGTAAAGTTCAATAGAGCATCAGTTTGACAGGTCATAAAATGTAAAATAAATTTGGATAAATTTGGATATATTGTTATGAGTAATATATTAGATATTTTTACCCTTGAATGTATTATCTATTTTGGTTTTTAAAATATCTCAAAAATACTGAGTTAACAAACAGATACTTATATTTTATTCCCTCTTCACCTTCTTTGTCTGGTACATTCATTTCCTGATTTTTTTTTAGTCTTTCCCAGACACACATATATATACTCTCAAATCAGTTATTAGTTTTGATTTGTGAATATTCTCTCAAAGTCTCCTTAAAAAACCATTGTGGCTATATTTTTTGGTCATAACTAGGTAAAATCCCTAAGTGAGTAAGTACCAGTGCCTCCCTACAAACTATAGGACTAAGCTGGACAGTGCATTCATGATACCCAAGGCTGTGTTTATGTATCTGTCTACATTATTAAGCATGCTTTGTTTCTATTATGCACAGGAACTAGTGTTTTCAAGAACTAAGAGTCCAACAACATGTTTGACAGGAACAAGAACGAAAGCAATCCAACAGAAACTATGCTGTTGCGGGTTCCAGTGAGAAAGCTCAACAGATAAAGCACTTGCCCCTAAGATTGAAGGTAGAAGCCACATTCCCAGTGCCTGAAGGGTGAAAGAAATGAACGGATTCAGGCAATTTGTCCATCACTTGATTACCATTGTGTGTGTGTGTGTGACAGACCCCACACAAACACAGACAGACAAATAGACAGACAGACAGACACACACATACATACACAGAGTAAACATTCAATTTAAATATATGCTATTGCTTTTCTCCTCCAACACAGAAAAAAATACCACAAAGATATTAGTTAAACAAAATAAGCCCAACTGTATGAAATGGCCTAAATTTCCTGAAGGAGTATGCTTTTCCTACAATCTTCCATTGCCAGATTGATTGGTAAAATGGACAAAGCAAATGCCTATTCTGCCACCTGGCTTCAACAAGCTCTTTACTGTCCTTAGAAAAGAATGGAGCATATGTTAAACTGATAAGAACACTGAACTTGATCCTAGATGAGTGGCCAAGAAGTCATGTATGCCATTTTTAAATAAAAATCATGAACTGAATACATCATTGCCAATAAATCATTTGCTGTCTCTGAAATATATTCATGGACTTTCTGAATGATCTCTATGGCCAGCTAAGCAATGTGGACACCTGGGCTCCCTGCTTTAGATGACCCTAGATATCTTCACTCTGGCTTCTCACTGGGGGATCAGGCATTTGTAGTACCAGGCAGATGTGTACTTCTGTACTTACAAGATCTTAGTAAGCTGTTGTCCAGATACCCATGTCTATTACCTTCCTTTTCCTCTTCCTCCTCCTTTTTTTTTTTTCTTCTTCTTCTTCTTCTTCTTCTTCTTCTTCTTCTTCTTCTTCTTCTTCTTCTTCTTCTTCTTCTTCTTCTTCTTCTTCTTCTTCTTCTTCATGTAACAACACTTTATCATGGCTTTCTATGAATATGTATAGGAATGTCTTAGCATTTGTATGTGGTGGGTTTTTTTGGTGCTTTTCTGCTTGTTTACTTTGCCCTATTCAGATTTTATTTACTACTATTACTATTGTTATTGTTATTGTTTATTATTATTATTATTATCATTATTATTATTATTATAGATGCCTGATTGATTCCTAATTAGAAAAAAAAGAGAGAGAGGCATGCAGTTGGGTGTGTGAGACAGGGATGAGAATTTTACAGAAATTGGGGGAAGGGAAACAATATTCAGAATATATTGTAAGGAAAACTTTTCAGTTCCATAAAATGTTAATTTGATTAACTTAATGAGTGCATGTGTTCCTATATGCATGTCCTGTGTTTCAGTATGTGTGCCAAGGCCAAAAGAAACCTTGCAAAAATCATTTTTCTCCTTGTAGAGGGGAGTGCCAGTTATCAACCTCAGGTTATCAGATTTGGTGACATATGTTTTACTAGATAAGCTGTCCTTCTTCCTCTTGATAATCTGTCATAGTCTGAGTCCAACCTAGAAGTGAGTAATCTAGACTCCTGATCTGTCTCCAAGCAGGCAGAATGCTCTGAGAGCAACGACATTCCCCAAAGGGATGCCTCTTTAGCACTCATCTTTGTGGACATGGAGGGTGCTACTGAGAGAACTCACCAATGGGATTTTCTGAAGGGGGCACAGGCTTTCCTATCATTAGTGCCCAGAGTTGAGGCAAAGTGGAAAATCAGTCAGGCAACACGATCATAAATGGGACTTCACCATTCTCAACTTCTTAAATACAAGCCACACATTCAGATGGGATATTTATCAAGGCAACAGGCCCTAAAGTATTTAACAGTTTGTTAGCATATTTCATGATTTTTTCATATTTGCCAGTGCTCCACAAAGTACTAGACACAGACTACATATTATTAGTACTCTTGGCCTCAATGTGAAACTGTAATGATCAAAATATAATTTCTTATATAATTGCTATTATAAATCCACTCTGACTGTAAGGGGCTTTACCTGTCACTGTTAATTAAAGCTGTGCTTTGTCACCTGCGATGATCCATTGAGTACAGCGAAAGTAGTTAATTTTTGAACCAATAACAAATTACAAAATGTAATTGCAAGGGCTGTTTTATTTCCAAGGATAGGTGGTGAAATCGCCTTAATATTCAACAAAGGTGAGATAATTTTTGAATGTTACCATATTCCTGTCTCACAGCCCATTGGGTTTAGTATTGGCAGCAAGCACAGTGTAATTTTTCAGTTTCTTAATTAGATTTAGCCATTAATTTAACTATTCTATCACACAGTAACAGAGAGTGCCACCCTACTTGTTAGTTAATTTTTCTTTCTGCTTTTACTAAATAATCTTTGATGGACACATATGGCTACGCATTTGCTCCTGGAGGCTTGTTCTTCTGCAGTTGCTTATGATGCATACCATTGTAGATACACATTGCTTTAGCTTCTCTTGGCAGAAAAACCTGAGAGATTTTAGCTATAATCATAAATATATATTTGTACAAAAATTACAAAAGTCATTGAGAAAGATCTTTCTTACTCCTTTCAGTGTATGCATTTTCTCATGTTTTTATCTATGTGTACAATGTATCTGTGAGTACCCACTGAGAACAAGATGAGGGAGGGGCATTAGATTCTCTGGAGATGAAGGTACAGTGTCAGAAATGCAGGTGATAGAACAGAACCATGGCAGGCCTCTGAGTGAGTGGCAAACACTCTAACCATTGAGCCAGCTTTCCAGATCCCATCTTTTTAATTCTTTAATGTCCAGCTGTGAAGTATACTCCTCTTCTCATCCTGGAACAAATGAACCAAATTGATGTCCATCTATGATGATGAATAGTCTCAGTTACACAATTTTTATGTGGCTAATTATTTGATTCTAAGCTCATGGCTCTCTAAAATACTATTTCTTATGTAACTTTGCTGATAGGTGATGGGAATAAAAATGTGCAAACATACATTACAGACTTAGTATCTACCCAAAATTAATAAACAGCAACAAATCATATCATACACAAGCTACACACAGTTACTGTAGTTAATCAAACCCTTTGAATATGGGAACCAAAAAAAAATTAAAGAAAAAGAGTCAGTGGATATATCATCCTGAATGCAGAGTACAGGAGCTCTAAGACAAATGTCCTCACTGGAAGAAATGCTAACAGAGAAGATTCAGTAGGCTGAGTGGAAGTGATATATTCTTCCAGCTTGAATGAAGGGAAGCACCAAAACATTTGTTGAAACCACATAGCAAAGCAAATTGAAGGGCCAGTAAGATGGTCTACAATCAAGGCCAAAGACATGAATTCACTGAGACACACATAATGGAAAGAGAGTTTCAACTCCTCAAGTTGTCTTCTCCCCTCAATATTCATGTTATGACTTATGTGTGCCTCCACACCAGTTAATTAATTAATTAACATGTGATAAAGCTCAAGGTATAGTGATGAGAAAAGACATGGAATCTTGTGTGTGTGTGTGTGTGTGTGTGTGTGTGTGTGTGTACACATATATATGAATGGGTTTGTCAATATCTGTCTTAACTCAGCTACCACGCATGTCAATAATTACAAATATGACTCTGTGTTAACTAAATAGGTTCCTGTCTGACATATTTTCAAACTGGAATCTGAAGGTTGATGGTAATAGTTAACAGCTTGCTAATGACTGAAAAATACAATGGCCAAGGGTCAGATCACCCAAGATCTATCAGAAAGAAGCAGATCTGAAGACCAAGCAGACAAATCAGAGTCCAACAAAGTAAGTACAATATAGCTAGGAAAACAGAAAATGCTCAATGTGGAACTGAAAAGATCCTGATATTGTAGGGGGCAAGGTTAAGGTAGAAATTTCTGCCTAGACAGCCAGGAGCAGATCTATCTGAACGACTCCACACTAGTATGGAAATGAACAATATAAATACAGATGGAAAGGAATATGCGTTTTGTATGTATGTATGTAATATATGTGATTGGTTAATTTCAAAAGAGTCCATTTCTTTATTATATGAATTGTTTACATCACAGTACACTTATTTTCGTATATGGTACATATACAACTATTGACAAGTCTTCCTCATCCCTTTAAGTGAACAGAAGTAAATGTAGTATATCTGCATTGAAGAGGCTAAAATACTTGCTTATAAAGTACACGGGAGAGCAAACAAATCATAAACTTTCTTTAGGTTTTTGAGACAGTGTTTTTCTGTGTAGTCGACACTGGTCTTGGGTCTTGACTTTAAAATCTTCCTATCTCAGCTTCCCAAGGGCTGACCCTACAGCCATGAACCTCTATAACTGTCTCCATAGTCTATTTGACAATAACACTGGCTGACAGCAAGAATTATGGTAATCATTTTGTTTGTATATATTGAGTAGCATGATGTAAAGGTTAATTATAGGTTGTCATTCAATCATAACCTATTTGCTTAAGTCCCATTAATGCTAGGATGTAATTATCTCAAACAATTGCAATTACATTTAAATTTTTTCTCAGTTAGATTTGGTTTTATGAAGACTACCACAGTGGCATCAATTTAACTAGTTCTATGAATTCCATGTGCACCTTGGAATGTAAAGAAATGTTTTTCTGGTAGAGGGCAATAAGTTCCCAGTATCTCAAACTGCATGAAAAAATTTTAAATAACCCTGCCAATTTTACTTCTAAAAGTAGGACCAGGAGGTGGGGGTTTCTTTCTTTCTTCTTAGATTAATTTAATTTTTACATGGATGAATGTACTGTCTGAAAGTATCTATGTTCATTATGTGTATGCCAATTTCCCAAGGAGGCCCAAACATGTGGTTGAACATACTTGAACTAAGCTATCAATGATTCCGATCCACCATGTAGGTGTTGGGAAGTGAACCTGATCTGCCACAAGAGCAACAAGTGCTCTTAAGTGATAAGCCAGTTATCTACTTCTACATAAGACTTTACAAATGAATATATTTATCCCTTCATTTTTATGATTAAACTCCAATTATTTACCATAAATCTTTCTATCTGGTATCATTTTCATATTTCCATCCCTTCCCTCCAAAATAGTGCTTTTTCAATTAATCTTCCAATAATATTTTGATTAGATTACTTTTTATATAACTCCAAGTCTATCGTAGAATTTTAACGTAGCAACAAACTTTTTGATTGTCTAAAAACCATTGCCCCAAATGGTCTCTGCTCACTAAAGCAAACATTTTCCAATGCTCTTCTTATCTACAAAAAAAAAGTATTTGAGAAGAAAGACTGAGAATAAAAAGAAAACTCAAAAAAGAACTGCCTTAGCAGGTTACATGCTTTGAAAACACGTCACAATGGTCCATTTCTTCACACCAGAGGTGATACTCACTCCAGAAATGAATTTTGCTACAGAATCTGGAACTTCTTGCCACATTTTTTAAACTTGGCTTTGAGCTTGCCACTACTTGTCGGTCACACATTCATACAGCTCCTACTATTTCAGTTTAAAATATGTTCTCAAAGAATCTTAACTAAAAGATAAAAAGACCTATCTCCTTATGCATGCATGTGTCTGAGGCGACCAGTGCTTTTGAGGTCACTAGTGCCTGGTTTCATAGATTTAAGGATTAATGCATGAGAGACTGAAAAATACAAATCCCAAGATACGCCTTGGAAGAAGGTTACTTGGGTAACGTACATGCTGATCAACCATAAGGATTTGAATTAAAACAAAAAGGTAGTCCAAGGGGAAGCAATATGTGTGTGGACCTAGTTATCTGGCAGGATATAAAACACTCCCCATGATCTCATAGGTCATCTAGCTAAGACTATGTACAGCATTGTATGCAGCTATAAACAACAAAAGTGGAACAATTGAGGTTATTGTCTAACCTTCACACATACATGCATGTTTTCACTCATAATCTCATGTGAGTATACAGGGTGTTGGGAAGAGGAGAAGGAGAAAATATTATGCAAAGTTATTTCTCACCTATGAAAATTGTCCAGATTGAAAATACCCTGACTGCTAATGATTATCCAGCAGTAGGAGAAGCAGAAGCAGAGTTTTCCTCATCCACTGACTTCCACACACAGTGATGGACAGGAAAATACAGGGTAAAGGCAAAGGGTTCAAATGACTTGTGTGGTTTAAAAAGGCTTGACCCATTGGAAGTTTCACTTTTAGGAGGTGTGGCCTGTTGGAATAGGTGGGGTCTTGTTGAAGGAACTATATCATTGAGTCAGTGAGCTTTGAGGACCCTTGGTGCTCAATCTCCACCCATCACAAAAGACGGCCTCCTCCTACTTCCCTTCTGAAGATAGTGTTCTACTGGCTTCCTTCTAATCAGGTTGTAGAATTTATCCAGCACTGAGTCTACCTGTATATTGCTATGCTTTCTGCTATGATGATAATGAAACTATAAGCCAGCCCCAAATAAATGTTTTCCTGGGTTGCCTTGGTCATGGTGTCTTTTGATATCAATGGAAACCTTAAGACAAGTTCTTATAACTGGAAGGGGCAATGCCACATTAGTGGGTCCCAACCCACCAGAAGAGTTAGCAAAAGTGACTTCCATATTATCCAACTATTCTAATGTCAAAATAACATAATATTTTATCACCACTGAATGACTAACACTGCTATGATTAAATTGTCCTGTTTCATGGCAGAGGTAAGTAAACAACAAGAATTATTATTTACCAGACAATTTTACTTAACAGTCCTTTTCCAATATATAACCCAAATCTTCAGTATTTTAGGCAACACCTCTGTCAGATTTCTTCAGTCAAGTTTGTGACTCATCATATAAACTATCTCTTTCTGAAATAAAATGTTGATTTTTTCTGTTGCTGTTAGAATTTCTTAAAATTGTTATTTGCTTCAGTGAGCAAAAAGTACTTTACAGCTGACAATAAGAAACACACATTACTCCATTGGAACATATCCATACATACAAGACCAGAGCTAGCAACCACTACTGGTCATGTCTTTTACTTTGGTTTTTGTGATGCCCAGGTACAAAATTCAGGTCAAACACTGACACTGACCGACCTTTTTTGCTTCTGACGATATTTTTTTTAACAAGAATCTATAGAGCCACTTATTAGGGAAAATGCCAGACATCAAAACATTGCCATCTGCCAGTCTTATATAACATGCTCAAGACCCTCACTTGTCTTTACGTTTCTCAAAGTAAGCATAGCCTAATACATACCTTGTATATTTACAAATAAGTGAAGATTCCCTGTCTGCTGCTGTGTGTAAATATTAACGAAGCTGATAACACAATATGAGTGTGATTTAAGGGACAGTTCCACCCCAGTCTCTAATTGCTCTCAGGATCTGAATTGGCAAAACCATAAGACACTCAACAAAAGACTCAATGTAGGTAGGCCCATAAAACCTAATTATTTCTCACAAAGCAGACTATTCCATTTAAAATAAAAGAAAGCCATAAGCAATAAAGACCATGCCATTAACAATTAGTCTTCTGCACACATGATTAGACTCAGAGAGATAAAGCAGCTTCTAAATTTAATGATGAATCCTGTATTTCTGGCAGGGTTCAATATTCTGTACTAATTATCCCAAAAGACCTTGTGCTACTTAAAAGTACTTACACCGCAAAGTATATCAGGATCTCCATGGGTTCGTGGTTAGCACTTAACAT
This sequence comes from Micromys minutus, assembly GCF_963924665.1. Taxonomy (NCBI): domain Eukaryota; kingdom Metazoa; phylum Chordata; class Mammalia; order Rodentia; family Muridae; genus Micromys; species Micromys minutus. Next base: position 26,107,147 of record NC_137984.1, read on the forward strand.
TTAGTTCTGAAATCAAAATATACTGGAATGTATGAATCCAAAAACAATCTATAGGTTTTTTTGTTAGTTCATAAATCTCTTTTTAGGAAAAATTTTTTATTCCAACCAATCATTAATACTTACTGACACACTTAAATTTCAGCAATGACAAGACTTAAAAAGATAAAAACCTCCTTACTAAGGCAATAATTTTAATTTTTAGAAGGAACTAACAGAAATCTAAAGGTTCCAGAAAGAAAGAAATCTTATGTTACAAAAGAGAAGATAACTTTGTCTGTATATTTCTCCAACATTTTAGAAACAGTTTTTAAAATATTAATACAAAAGAGGGCAAAATGAACACATTCAAATTCAGACTAACCAATGCTTGGATAGTCTGGATGTAATTGAATGTCTCTAAGTAGAAGAGGCTTGCTTTCTCTCAGGGATTTACATGAATCTAACTCTATCCTGGGCATAGATGTCACTTTGGTGAATGTTAATGACTGTTATCCATATATGGAACAGCTACACAAACAACAAAGCCTGTGTCATTGGTAATGCCTAACATACTATTATATATATAGTAACATAGTGACATTTTTTTATATTAACAACTCTACAGAGGAATCCTGTCTTTGCCTATGGAAAGGGTAGGCAAGGGAGATATTAACTTCTTAAATGTCCACAAGTCTTTGTGAAAGGCAAAAGGCATCCTACTGACACCCAACTGATGATGCTTCAAAAGAAAACTATTTTAATTTTATTTCTGACGTGCAGAGTGGAGAGAGAAGTAAACACAGTCTCAGAACCACAGGGAAGCTGAAGAATCTTTTTTTGCTTTTAACTGCACAATAGTTAGTGTCTCCATAGAAACTGATGGCATTGGGTGAAGTGCTATCAACAAACCAGGGCTTCTAAAATATACAGAAATGTTTCTCAAGACAGTAAAATTCACACACATCCTCCTTGAAATGAAAAGGTGATGACTGCACCTTTGCAAAGTAAGAGGCACAGCTCAAAATTATATGATTTTTAATAAAACTAAGTCCTTTTTAGTCGTTATTCTATTCAAAGGTCATATAGGAAAAAATAACTCCTAGAATCAGGCAATAGATAGCTTTGAAGGATTATGCCATTTTTCAGCTTATAATCATGCTTATGTGTGTTCTTGTTCTGAGAAGGTTACCAAGGAGTCCAGCCTCCCTCGTGTGTTCACTGCCGATGGCCTCGCCTGGTCATTAGCAGATCATGTAGACTCTTGATTATATGTGGCCCTCCCATTGTTCCTGGTTACTTGCTTGTTCTACCCTACTCATCCATCACACTATTGCAAAGTTCTTCTTCAACTTTGACCTTTTCTCACCAAAATTCCTACCAAAATTCAGAGGTGAAATACTGGTAATGAAGTATGAGGGATCTAAGAGCCTTTCGTAGCTCCAAACTTAGCTTCATTTAGACATAACTAGTTGTAGTCTCTTTCGCAAACTCATTATCTCCCCCTTACTTATTACTCAAAGGGAATATAGAGCGTTATCATTAAAATACTCTTCAGGTCTATTGGAAGAAATTACGAAGAGGCTCAAGGCAGTGTCTAATTTAAAATATAAGATTCTGCTTAGCTGTATAGAAAAGTTAGGTTAAGAATTGCCTAGTCCTTTCCAATTAACAGTTGTTACAAGTTAGTGGACTGGAAAATCTGTGATGTATTGTCATGTGATTTGGAAATCTTAAAATCTAAAATCCATCGCTTGGGAATAAGTAGAACTGTCAAGATCACATTTTCAGAAACCACCAGAGGAACCAATTGTTTGATTTTAATTTTTTATAAAAGCTATATACTGTAGTGGGAGCCCACTTTCTAGGCCTTTACTCTAGCTAGAGTTGGCAGTTCCTCACATTCCTAGGTTTCTGGAACCAACTCTTTAGTTTCTATGTCCATTAAACACAAAAATCTTTGCTGATGCTGACCTTCCTTACCTTGATTTATCAGAATCCTTGTGATTATAGTGAGACCATCAGTTTAATTCCCCCAAGAAGGAACATAACCTCATCTGCAATGTCTCTTTAACTATATAGAGTTCTGGGCCAGACATACTTGTTTTGCCAATAGCCTTCATAAAGCTTTAAATTGATTTCCATTGGATTTCTCTGAAATTGCTGAACTCTGAACTTTGAGATATCTGGCAGCATGCTAGAGAAGCACCTTAAACAACAGCCCCAGACATCCATACACATAGAAGATAACATCTCTGTCAAATACAATAGGATATATATTGAATATATGCTAGATAATGAGATTTATTCCCAAATACAGATTAACATTTAGCATCCTTCTCTCTTATGTCTAAATAATTAGTTTGGCGTTTTAGGTGTCAGGTTAGCCTTTTATACAAATTTCTTTCTTATGTATAGAATGATTAAGATAGAAATTAGACTGTTAGACATTAAAATGCAGACAGATATTTATTCCTAAAGAGAATACATCTGAAAAATGTCCTTACTTGTGAATAAATGTTATGCAAAGTCTAAGAACATGACAGAATTCCTACATTCAGTACAAAAAATTTATTAATGAATCAAATAGCACCACGGTTCTGATCCTTCATAGTGTCTTAGTGATTGAGCCTGTTCATCTCTTCCTGAAGACTATAAAGTACTTACGGGTAACATAGGATTCTGCAAGCATGTTTTTCTCACCTTGAGAAAGCTGATGACCCAAGAATACATAAATAACAATGCAGTACTCCGTAAGATGTAGATGTAATTGAAATGAACTGATCTGGCTCTTTTGATTATTATCAGAATTATATTTTCCAAGAAATTGAGTGTTATAAAATGTAAGAAAATATATCGCCCCTGTAGTTATAATTAACATGAGAGCATTTACAGGAATCTCAGAAAGTACACATAAGCATGAATACATTTTCTGGTCTCCCAGGAGTATGTGATTTGGAATTTGGAGAATCTGATTCATTTCTCTGATTTAACAAATTGTCTGTATGTCCTAAAAAATAATAAGTAACTACATGGCATCCTATCTTTCTCCTGGCGAGAGTGTGACTCCCTTTTGCTGGGTGGGTGACAAGACTTGCTACTTCAAAAATTCCTATGTCATTCACCATAGCACTACATGCAATTATTTTCTGTCACCAGCAAAATTATCTCTTCTGTTTCTTTTCCTATCTTCTTTACTTCTCATAATACTAGACATTTTTCCCCTAGATTCACACTTCATCAGAGGAGTTCATTGATTGTGAGACAGCTCACAGTACTTGCATTAGTCAATTCTCAAAGAAGTATCTGTAATGGATGTATTTGTGTGTGCTTTTGCCTCCAAACTTAAGAATATACTGTATTCTACCTTGTTAAATGACCATGATTTCACAGTTGACACCAATAAGTTACAAAGAGTGCATTGTATATACTGTGTTTATACTAAAATAGTATGGTGCAGGGAGGAAGAATTCAGAAAGGTGAAGACTTGGTAGAAAAAACACTTGCCAAACTGCAGTTTGACTTCTCGGCACTCCCTATACAGATAAATGCCAAATATGTGTAACATCCTGCCTATATGCCAACACTCATGGAAGAGTCAGAGGATTCCAAAGCTGGCAGGCTACACATACTCATCCAAGTGGAAATCTTTGCATTCAGTAAGAGATTGACCTCCATAAATATATAGGTAGAGATAAATCCAGGAAGGCACCCAATATCAAATATACCACACACAAACACACACACACACACAGACACACACACACACACACACACACACACAGACACACACACACACACACACTAGACACTAGACAGGGGCATTTAAACAAGACTTTGAATTTTCATTAATGACTAAGGTCTCTGACAGAAGAAACTTATTATGGTGATTAATACTGTTAACTAGATAAAATTTAGAACCACCAGGGAAACAATCCTCTGAAAATATTTGAGAAAGGTAGACATATTACCTTAAATATAGGAAAGACCATGGGCTCTGGTCCCAGAATGAATAAGAGGAAATAAGATATCCGAATATTGGCATTAATTATTGTCTACTTCCTGACCATTGATGCAGTAAGACCAGTTGCCTCAAGCTCTACCCACCAGGACTTCCCATCATCATGTATTATACTGAAGACTGTGAGCCAAAATAAGCCTTGGCTTTCTTAAGTGGCTGTTGCCAGTCATTTGCCATAGCAATAAGAATGGCAGTAAACACACTGGTGTTTATATGTACTACAAGGGCATCATGTTCATATAATCCCTGAGAATTCAGCAGAGCATTTCATTGCTGCCCTGGAAGGAAATCAGACCATCTGGCTGCCCTCATGACACATTTGGATAAGAATATCAGGGTGGAAATTAAGGTCAGAACAAACCAAGAGAGAAAATTTGACAAGAGTAGACTAACGTATTTAATGTCAAGCGGATTTTAGATTTGGCCCAAAGTTTATAGAGGTCCTCTTTAAACTATGTCAGTGACATTTAGTTTAAATTCCTTTATCCTATGTTCATGCTTTGTAAATGATCATGAAATTTGGGCTTGGAAATGAAAAACCCATAAGAACGATGGAATATAGAAGAAAACTAAAATGGAAGCAACATTTCTTAAAATTCTTTCATATTACAAAATGACTGGAAATATATTTAATATGTACAAAACCAAACCAACTTTACAATAAGAGTCAACATAATTGTGTTATGCTTATGGTAACTAGTGGGATTTCAATTCATGCTATCAAACCTCTAAAAGAATTAAGTACTGACAAAAGATATTCATATAGTGTTATACCAAAATGCCTTTAAAAATCTGTATATGTATCTCTCCTTTAAAAAAAAATAAAGTTGTAAGAGAAATAAAAAAGTGGCACAAAAAACAATATAATATATAAATAATGTGCACATTATGAATTTTAAAAATAAATTACACATTTGTTCATTTAAGCAAATTGCATGTGTTTATATTGTGTAAATGTCTGTATATTTGTGCCTCTAAATATTGTGTATGTGTATCTATGTGGGAAAGTATGTGGGTATGTATGTATGTATGTGTGAATGTGTGAGTGTGTGTGTTTATGTATGTGTGTGTATGTTTCCATGTGTACATGTGTATATATGTGTATATGTGTGTATATGTGCATATATGTGTATGTGTGTGTGAGTGTGAGTGTATGTGAGTATACATATGTGTGCATATGTGTGTCTGTGTATGTGTGTGTATGTGTATGAGTGTGTGTGCATGTGTCTCTCTGAGTGTGTGTTTTTGTCTGTGTATTTGTGTGAGTGTATATGTGTCAGAATATGTGTGTATATGCATGTGTATATGTATGTATGTTTGTGTGTGCATGTGTCTACACACATGAGTACACATACCCTTACAAGCCAAAGAGAAGGTCTAGACCCTCTAGAGCTGGAGTTACTGTCTTTCTATAGTTGTTCCATTTTCTACACTCAAATGTGAAACTAGGCCCTACAAACATTTATGGTAGGTGACTATTTCTGTGGAACCCCGCATGTAAGACATAGGACTGAAATGAATCTTGGCCAAAAGCCTCCTTCCTTCTGTTTTTCTTTGCTAACACCATGGTCCTATGTAAACTGCCAAGGGAGTGAGACAGCCAATGCTCTCCAGTCATGACGCCCATGAGCCCCAGACTGATCAGCATGCTGAGATATCCCTAAAGCTGCAAAAGGGACACTCATGTCGTGGAAAAAGCTAAGAGCTAACTGGTTAAATCTATGGACCTCTTAATAGTAGAAAAACTATACCTGGTACGAAAAAACTTAGCCAGATTCCCAGAAACTGTGAGGTCAACAGATCTTAGAAAAGATCCTATTAATAATACCATTTTTAGCCCAAAATAATTCTGAAACTTATCTTTATATATGGGAAGATGTCGTTTTCACACTTCATCAAACAGAAAACCACAAATGAACACAATTCAGAGATCAATGGATTATAGAAGCCCACCTCTAACAGATATGTCTTTAATTCAACTCTTAAACTAAAACACAGGGAACATCATGGAAGAAGACCTGAAACACTGTAACTGCCATATGATCAAAAACTCTTCTGTAAGACCATGTGTCCTGTAAAGAGCTGCCAAAATAAGATCTGAACAACGAAAGTATCACTAAACATGTGGATGTGAAAAAGGAAAATTTTATGGTATTCCACTCCTAGATAAAAAAATACAAGAAACTAATAGTTGCTAAAGAAGAAAACTTAACATTTCCAAAGGTAGAGCACTTTAATGGATTGCCAGTTACATATTGGTCAGCCTTGAAATCATAAACATACAAACAAGAAATGAACTCTATAGGTTGTATTTATATACTTGTAAATATAGACATGTGTACACATAACATTCATTTACAAAAAACATTATTCATATATAGTAAGGATACTATATATAATAATATATAATAATATATAATTAATATATATATTTAAATATAATATATAAATCTCTATATGTTTTCATGATCCATGTTCTGTTTTGAAAAATTAATATGCAGAATATTATCATTTTAGTATAAGTATATATAATATACATATATAGACATTTATAATCCTTAAATATATATCTTTATATATTATATATAAATTACATATAAATTACATATAATAAGTATATCAAATCTATATAAAATAAATATATAATATATAAATATATGTTTATAATCAAAGGAAATAGGCTATCAATCTGTAATGAGAATGGGAGTTAAAACGAGGACAAAGAAGAATTATATAATTATATTTTAATTAAAATAAATTAAATCAAAACCATGTGGTGCTGGAGGAAATGGAAGAGCACTGAATACTCTTCTAGAAGACTAAGATCTAATTTCATATAACCACATGGCAGGTCATATCTATTTGTAACTACAGTCAACAGGCAATGTGTTCACCTAGTTCAAAGATGCACAGTCCAAACACAGATCACATGAAAGAAAAAAAATCTTTTAAAAGCTGCAGAAAATAATATTGTATAATATTAAGTGAAGTCTCACAATATCTGAAAGAAAAGATAATGTTTCCTCAGCTATAATATGAGCCAATAATTTGTGTATGTCTGTAACGAAGTGCACATACAGCTAAAGTTCAAAATGAAGAGAGGAGAAGAGGGAAGGCTGGTACAAGAGATGAGTGAGGACTATATGCAGAAAATGGATGTGAGTTATGAAAGAGGAAGAAATAGACTTGCCTACATAGGTCTAATTTTTCTTGGATTGTTTAGTCCAATGTTATGGTGGTAGATAAGTGCATAAAATATTTTTATACTGAAGACATAAAGTTCAATGTGGAATTTTGCATCTTTTTTCAAATACCTATTCTTTATTATTATTGTTATTATCATTATTAATTATTATCTTTAATTTTTTTACAGTCCAGTCATTGTCTTTCTCCAATTCTGCCTTCTGAGAGTTTCACATCCCATTCCTCCTCTCCAAGAGGATATCCCCTTAACCCTAACCCCCAGTACACACACCCTGCCAGGGCTCCACACTCACTGGGACCTCAAGTCTCTCAAGGGTTAGGTGCATCTTCTATCATTGAGGCCAGACTTAGCAGTCCTTTAAATACCCATTCTAGCTGTACAGATTTTATCGAATAATATAGATGTGTCCAATCAATGTGATGATGTTACTTATTTTAAAATGATTATAAATAAAAGATATAAAATAAAAACATAAATGCTTATGCTACAGATTAAAATAATTAGCTCACTTATGTATTTTCCAAATTATAAAGTGTGATTAACCTTAGAGAGATTTTCATGTTAAGTTTAAATAAGTCTTCTATTAATGGATAAGAAAATAACTCATATTGTCCCTAAGGTATAATATAAATTGGGTGGCAGAGGTAGATGTATATAGAGTTCTATAGAAAATGCTCATCATTTTCACATGATAAATCTATGCAAAGTTCTTCCTCAAAGCTGGAAAGGGTAGGTTTGGCCTTCACCTTCTTGACTACATACAATAGAACAGTGAAGTCATTTTCTTGAGATTTCTTTGGCAAGGTTAGAGGTGCTGTCTAATATATTGGTGATATAAGAACTGGATTCTTAATATTGAAGAAAGTCCAGAGTCCTTGTGTTTTGTTTTGAAGAACTTAAGACAGGTCTGACATATTGACACATGCTGTTGATCCCAAAACTCAGGAGGAAAGCACAGGAGAACCTTGTTTACAGACAAGGTAATCTACACAGTGAGCTTCAGGCCAGTGAAGCCTACATCATGAAAACCTGTCTCAAACGAAACTGAAAACACAATATTTTTTAAAAAGGAATTGAAAATAAAGTTTGTTTTCTGTTTATAGGTTGTCCAATGTTTCTCTAAATATAAAAACTAATATCCTTTCAGTGCACAGGGAAAATGATACTAATGCATTGAATAGCAAGATATTCTATAAATATCCTTATTTTGTATACATAATAAGTGTAAGTGTAGATAAAATTACCAGAATTTCAGATTTTTCTTTCAAAAAACAAAGAAACAAAACCTAGCAAATTGTTGCTCTTTACAGTCATATCTCTTCCATATGGCGTAATCTAGTGCATAATACAGAATGAGATACATGCTAAGAAATAGATAAATGTGGAAGCTGGTAAGTTCCACTATTTTGAACCATTCTGATACAAGCGAAGCTTTAAGCATCAAAAGAATGCCTACTCTCCCTGTCTTTGATGCTGCAGAAATCCATTAGGTGGCCACAGTTACTGAATGGGGTGATCAGAAAGGTCTCCTACTTCACATCAATGAAGGAGCAGGAATTTGAAAGTAGTTCTGCACCAGCTATGGTCATGGTTGCACTTGCAATGGAGTACTACTCAGCCATCAGAAACAATGACTTTTTGAAATTCTTAAGAAAATGGATGCATCTAGAGAATATCATCCTGAGTGAGATAATCCAGTCACAAAAGAACAAACATAATATGCAGTCACTGATAATTGGATACTAACCCCAGAAAGCTCTGAACACCCCAGAAACAACTCACAGACTATATGAAGTTCAAGAAAAACAAAGGCCAAAAAAAAAAAAAAAAAAAACACAAATGAAAAATCATTATGTTTAACCTTTACACACCAAGAAAACTTTGACTATTTCCAGGTTACATTTTATTTTACATGTACTTTATGTTCATTGTAACTAGTAAGATTTTAATGTATACTACCAAACCTTTAAAAAATCAAGTACTGACAAAATTTTATTCATATACTTTTATACAAAAATGCTTTTAAAATCTGTACATTTATCTCTGTTTTTTAAAATAAAGTTGTTCAATTAAGAAAAGAAAAATGCTCATGTATAGGGACAAATAGCAAAAAAATGAGTAAACATTATTACTTAAAAGATGGAGCCTTATTCATCAATGTCCCAAACAATGCTTTCAAGACAATGCCATGTTCACTGTGTCAACATGTGAATTTAAATAGGTTAAAATATGAATATACATACAGATGAATAAGCGATGCCATAAATATTTAACATGTAGAATCAAGTAAGGGTAGCTTTGATCTGATCGTATTTTAAAATGACATAGCAAAAAGCAGGGCACTAAAGGTAGTCGAGCAGAATTACAGGGAAGCAGAACTTTCTCCTCATCAAAATTCTAGTCAGGTTACTAGTGAACCTGAAGTGTGTTATCCTGGTCAGATGTTTAGTACATACTTGTCTACAGAATACCTTATAAGTAAATATGTAAGTTTATAATGTAACCATGGAGACTTGCCTAGCTTAGAGAATTCCTATTTTTCGCTCTATACAGGAGAGCATCTCCTCTTTAAACATGGTTTATTATTTCCCCGAGAATTTAATGTGTTTTAATCGTACTCACACTATGCCCCAACCCTTCTCAAACCTATACTCCCTTTCCTAACCACTCAGCTTATTTTTTTATCTTTTAGTTTATTTTTATTGTATAGTTTATTTATTTACATTTCAAATGCTACCCCCTTTGCCTGCTTCTATGAGGATGCTTCCCCTCCCTCCCACCTACTTACTCCCACTTCACTGCTCTGGCATTCCACTACACTGGTGAATCTAGCCTTCACAAGACCAAGACCTCTCCTCCTATTGATGCCAGACACTATCATCCTCTGCTCCATATGCAGCTGGAGCCATGGGTCCATCCATTTGTAATCTTTATTTGGTGGTTTAGTCCTTGGGAACTCTAAAGGGTCTGGTTGGTTGATGTTGTTCTTCCTATGGTGTTGCAAATTCTTTCAGCTCCTTCAGGCCTTTCTCTAACTCCTCCATTAAGGTACAATTGCTCAAGCATCTGCTTCTGTGTATGTCAGACTCGGGCACAGCCTCTCAGGAGACAGATATAACAGGCTCCTGTCAGCAAGCATTTCTTGGCATCCAAAATAGTGTCTGGATTTAGTGTGTATATACGAGATAGATCTTCAGGTGGAATAATCTCTGAATGGACATTCTTTCAGTCTGTGTCACACTGCATCGTCATATTTCTTTTAGACAGGAGTCATTCTGGGTTAAAAATTTGGAGATGAGTGGGTGGCCCCATTCCCTAACTGGGAGCCTTTGGCTGTCCTCTGGATATGGTCTCTACAAGTTCTCCTTGCTCTTTTTCAGCATTCAAGCTAATTTCATCCCTGTTAGGTTTTGGGAGACTCTTTCTTTCATGGCATCTGACACTTTCTGATGGTTAATCCTTGTTCCACATTCCTCATTGCTACATACTTCTATTTGAATTCCTGACCCTCTGTATATCATCCATATCTCCTCCAATAATTGATTTTACCCCCCCCCCTTTTTCTTTTTTCCTCTTCTTTTCTTCCTAAGTATCTCCCATCCTCTACCTCCCTTGATTATTTTGTTATCCCTTTTAAGAGGTACTGAAGAACCTATATTTTGGTCTACATTCTTCTTGGGCTTTTTATGCTCTGTGAATTGTATCTTGGGTATTCTGAGCTTTTGAACTAATATCCACTGATCAGTGAGTGCATAGCATATGTGTTCTTTTGTGACTAGGTTACTTCACTCAGTATGATAGCTTATAGTTCCAACTATTTGTCTAAGAATTTCATGAAGTAATTGTTTTTAATAGCTGAGTAACATTTCGTTGTGTAAATGTACAACATTTTCTGTATCCATTCCTCTGTTGAAGGACGTCTGGATTCTTTCCAACTTCTGCCTATTATAAATAAGGCTGCTATGAACATAGTGCAGCATGTGTCCTTGTTATATGTTGGAGCACCTTTTGGGAAGATGCCCAGAACTGGTATACAAAAATACTCAATAGAATTGCCCAAATCTTATGCAGCCACCAAACCCAGTAACTATAGCTGATGACAAGAATTGCTTACTGGCAGGAGTCTAATATGGGTGTCTCCTCAGAGGCTCTGCCAGAGCCATACTGATACAGATGAGGATTTTTACAGCTAATCATGGAACTGAGCATGGAGACACCAATGGAGAAGAAAGAGAAAGAACTAAAGAAGCTGAAAAGGTTTGTAACCCCATGGGAAGAAAACATTACAGCAAAACAAAAGGGAAAAAATAAAAAAACAAAACAACAACAACAACAACAAAAAAAAAAACCCTCCAGAGCTCCCAGGAACTAACCAACCAACCAATGAATACACATGGAGAGACTTATGGCTCTAGTTGCATAAGTAACAAGGGATAGCATCGTCTGGCATCAATAAGAGGAGAGGCCTTGGTCCATTGAAAATTCATTTTCCCAGTGTAGGAGAATGCCAAGGCACTGAGGTGGGAGTGGGTGGTTGTGAGTGGGAGCACCTTTATGGAGGCAATGGGAGGAGGAGGGTGGGATGGAATTGGGTGATAGGAAATAACATCTGAAATGTAAATACAGAGAATATCCAATTAATAAAAAAAGATCAGAAATTAAACCCCATACCTAAACATTGCAAGAACAATATACAGCAAACAAATAGCCAACATCAAAATAAATGCAGAAAAAATTGAAGCAATCCCACTAAAATTAAGGACTAGACAAAACTTCCCACTCTATCACCACCTATTCCATATTGTACTGGAAGTCCTAGCCAGAGCAAGTAGACAACAAAAAGAAGTAAAAGGGATACAAATTGGAAAAGGGGAAGTCAAAATATCACTATTTTCAGATAAATGATGGGTTATAATTAAGTAACCCCAAAAATTCTGCCAGAGAATTCCTACAGCTGAAAAACAACTTTAGTAAAGTGGCTGGATATCAAATTAACTCAAACATTCCAATAATCTTTTCTACTCAAGGATAAACAGGCTGAAAAAGAAATTCAGGAAGCAATACCCTTCAGAATAGTGACAAATAATACAAAATACCTTGGTGTGACTCTAACCAAGCATTAAAAGGTCTGTATGACAAAAACTTCAAGTCTCTGAAAAAATAAATCCAGTGTAGTGAAAACTATTCTCAACAATAAAAGAACCTCTGGGGAAAGTACCATCCTTAAGCTCAAGCTGCATTACATGGGGTATTGGTACAGAGACAAGAAGGTAGATCAATGGAATATAATTGAAGACCCAGAAATGAACCCACACACCTATGGTCACATTATCTTTGACAAAGAATCTAAAAACATTCGATGGGAAATAAACAGCCTCTTCAACAAATGTTGCTGGTTCAACAGGCAGTCAGCATGTAGAAGAATGCAAATTGATCCAGACTTATGTTCTTGTACAAAGCTCAAGTACAAGTGGATCAAGGACCTCCATATAAAATCAGGTACACTTAAACTAATAGAAGAGAAAGAGGGGAAGAGCCTTGAACACTTGGGCACTGGGGAAAATTTTATGAACAGTACACCAATGCTTTATGCTCTAAGATCAATAATAGAAAAATAGGACTTCATAAATTTGCAAAGCTTCTATAAGGCAAAGGACACTGTCATTAGGACAAAATGGCAACAAACAAAATGAGCAAAGATCTTTACCAATCCTACATCTGACGCAGGGCTATTGTTCATTTTATATATAAAGAATTAAAGAAGTTAGACTTTAGAGAATCAAATAAGCCTATTAAAAAGGGAAGACAGAGCTAACAAAATATTCAAAATCCTTAGTCATCAGGGAAATGCAGTTCTAAACAACCCTGAAATTCCACTCACACCAGACAGAATGGCTAAGATCAAACTCAGATGACAGCAGATGCTGGCGAACATGTGGTGTAAGAGGAACACTCCTCCATTGTTGGTGGAACTGGAAGCTGGTACAACTACTCTGGAAATCAGTTCCTTAGAAAATTGGACATAGTACTCCCTGAAGATCTACGAAGCTTCATGTTTCCTTCTTTTTGTACATCAAGACCAATTGGTTCTGTAAAATATCTTTGCATGTGTCTTTTCACTCAAGCTTTGTTGACTTATCAGAACTTTAAGAAAACTTTCTTTCCCTTTCTAGTAACTAAAAATTTCTCATTGTTCCTCAGTTAGTTATGCGTCTTACCATTGACTTGCTGGGAATTTGTCTAATTTAAACACTCATTGGTCTTATCTGTGTTATCATATGTAAAATGTCACATGTGCCTTATGTGAGTTCTAATGTACACTGACTCCTATAATTACCCACCAAGTCTGGATCTTTGTTTTTCTTTCCTCAAACATTCTCTAAAACAGCACTCAGGTGCTGTCTGTATATTCCTTCAATGGATGAACATTTTTTAGTCTTTACTGTCAACACTTTAGTCTGTTGTGTTCCTTTACTTTAATCACCATATACTGCAAATAGAACTTCTGTGATTAGAGTTGGCAGATACACTGGCTCATAGATTTAATATAAGTCATTAAAAATCAGTATAATACTATGAGCATTTAGCAGAGGAAAAATACTAGGTTCTCCCCTAGGCCCTTGATTAATCTAGCCATAGGTTCTTGGTCTGAAATACTTGTGAGGTGTGAACTTCATCTGAGGGAGCAGTTCTTAAATCCAATTAGAAAGTATATTCCAAAGGTGGCAACAGTGGGCATGTCTAAGGAGTGCAGCCATTATTGCATCTCACAAAGTTTGTAGAAGAGTGTTATAGGATTACTTTTCTTCTTATCAGTATGTAGAGTACTTTCCAGCAGCATGGAGATAGTAAAGATGAAACTTAAAAGGTAGTGCCACCTTGATTTCTCCTTGTTCTATAACTCACGTATGTAACATTTTCATCAGCGAGGTCTTGCTATCAACTTCAGGAGGATAACTAAGATCACTGGCAATAGCCTGTAAGATTTGGGCAGGGGTCTATGGGTCCTCACTACCCAATAATACATGCAGGCTCTAAACTTATAATATCAAGTCAAACTGATGTTCTTTTCTTTGTGGATACACTAAATTCTTCAAAGATGGGGAGAAACAAAGAGACAAAGGACATAGAAAGAAAAGAGATGAACAGTAATAAACAAGACTAAACAGGGATCCTTGCACTTGTTCTCACTTCTGTGTTGCTTGATTTTGTTGTTGTTGTCATCATTGCTGTTTGTTGCCTGGCTGTCCCTTTCACTTTCCATGAAAAATGAGCATTTTTAATTCTGGGTGACTCTGGTTTTGGGTCACAGAGGATAGATTCATTAGGGGACAGATCACCTAAACGTCTTCAGCAGTGGGGAGACAGGCAGTCAGAAAGATGAATTGCACAAAGTTTCAAAACAAGAAATGGTAAAGACAAGCTTGAGTTCTACTTTTCAATGGTATTCATATAGAATTGGGAGAAATTCCGTAGACTACTAAAGGACAAGAGCTTGAAAGACAAAAATAAGATATAAAACAATACCCCAAATCCAATAAAACCTTTTGTCTTTGGATGTTGGTATAAATAACACTGTGAAGTTCAAAAGGTTGAAACTTTTGAGACCCAGATCTGCCAGTCAAACTTTATCAATGCTCCAGGATAATGAACAGCAAGTTACCAACTATGGGAATAAAAGATCCCAGCAGGTGTGCTGTTCTTGAAGATAATTGTTGTGTAAACTGGGAAAGTAAACACTACTTCCTGCATGAACATATATTTTTCTATTTACAAGATAATGATCAGTAACTCCTTTGAAACTTGTATACTAGCTATATTGATAATTTTCAGTTTTATGAAATATTTGAAATTATAAAATGACATCTTGGAAGTAATTTTGGCTCCCAAGGGTGGGTAATCTAAAACTTCCTGTTATAAGGTAGGGTTTCTTTGTTTTTTATTGCAATAAACTCTGTTAGGATCAATAAGATACCTCATTTTAAACCCTCACTAAAATTTTAACTTGATTATGAAGCCTAACATATATCATTAAAAAGTCAAAATTTTCTCAGGATATGTGAAAATAAATATAGTAATTGTGAATGATATGTATGTGTCTGAGGTTTACAAATCCGTGTCCACTCTGCTGGTAGAGTGAACTTGCATTCTCTCCACCCAAAATTTGTCAATATTCACAATCTCCTTGGGGATAACCCAATGCACACTGCTTGTGTATGTCCTATCAAAATCACTGAGAGGAATTCATTCATGTGGACTCAGGAGAATGTGATAAGCTGTGTGTGCCACAGCATTGCCATCTAACCTTTAAGTTGACTGGTGCTGCAATCTGTATTATCAATGGCACCTATGTTAGATATGATGTGTTTTCAGTCTGCTTTGAGAAGCTATGTACTAAAGCTTGTCTTCTGTACCCAACAGTGCACTCTGTCCATTAGTTATAACCTTGTCCAGCATCATTTTTGTTCTGTACTGCAAGTCAGTATTAGAAAATGTATCCTATTGAGCCAACAAATTATTGATTTATTGCAAACCTTTAAGCTCCTTTCATCATTATGCCTCCAAAGCATGGTCACATTATATAAATCATACCATCCACAAGCTTTCAGCACCCATTTAATCCTAGGGCTCTCTGATGGTTAGTGCTCAATGTCAACCTGCCACAATCTAGAGCCACCTGTTAAGAGAGAATCAGTTGAGGCATTATTCAGCTCCTGTTGGCTTGTGGGCATTTCAGCAGAGCATTATCTCAATTGTTAATTGTTATGGAAGTTCATGTAGGCATAATGTTATTGTATACTGTGTAAAGGTTATCCTTGTGTTATTAAAATGCTGCCTTCTCTGACACCAGACCTTGTTTCAATTCAAACACAACATTATAATGCTTATGTCAGGGATCATCTGTCTCACATTTGTATAAACAATTCTTATCATTGCCCCAGTGGAGGCTCTGCCAGATCCATACTGATACAGATGAGGATGCTTGCAGCTAACCATCAGACTGAACACAGGGACCCCAGTGATGGAGCTAGAAAAAGAAACTGAAGAAGCTGAAAGGGTCTGCAACCCCATAGGAAGAACAACATTATCAACCAAACAAACCCTCCGGAGCTCCCAGGGACTAAAATATGAACCAATGAGTTCACATAGAGAAATCCATGGCTCCAGTTGCATATGTAGCAAAGGATAGCATTCTTTGGCATCAATAGGAGGAAAGGCCTTTGGTTCAATTAAGGCAAGTTTTCTCAAAGTAGGGAAATGCCAAGGTGCTGAGGTGGAGAAGATAGTTGGGAGAGGGAATACCTTCATTAAATCAAGGGGAGGAGGATGGGAGTGAAGAAAAAGGGGTAATATTTAAAATGTAAATACAGAGAATATACAAAAAAAATTTCAAAAGAGCCTTGTCAATGCATGCTGCATGCTGATTATCGAATAGCTAGGCAGAAAAAATACCTGGAACTTCCTCCAGCCAGGGGAAGGAAAACAAAAGTAAGGGAGATTCAGATCTGCCATTAGGAAGAAAGGTGGAAGAGTTCTTGGGAGTTCTTCAGAAGCATGGAAAGCACTCATTGCAAATATTATAGGCATCATGGCTGGGAGGTACTCAGATTGGTTTAGGGGATTAAGAGAGATTGCCCAGTACTGAAGTGAAGCCTAAAATAAAGCTTAGATTTTTCTGTGTCATTATTGAGTACTAAGTAGGATAAAGAATTACAGGTAGGATAAATAAATATAAAGTTATATTAAAATAACATTAACAAGTTCTTAGGCTACTGTGTCCAGTGTATTTTCATGGATTCGGTCTGTAACTACACAAAGATAAAGAAAATTTGTTGAAAGCAGGCACATTGTTGTATTCGTTTCTCTTTGTTCCTTACTATAAACAGCTCTCAGAAATTTCTGCTGCTCCTGTGACTTCCCCCCACTAACAGACTTGTTACCCAAACAAAGCTCTTTCTCCCCTTTGTGGTTATTGGGCAGGGAGTTTTTATCATACCAGAAAACTAGAACAGGGCTTAATTATTTCCAGACAGTTCAGCACCCTACCTTTGATAGTGTTTTATTCACTGGCTACTTACTTCATGTCTTGTGCTTCCATGTCCACAATGGATATGGGACTTAATCATAGAAAAGAAGAAAATTAATTGAAAGTTCTTCTACTCAAATTTGGAAATCAGGAGAAAAAGAAAACAACTTTCAGTGGAAGTGCAACAAGTATTTGATCATAGAAGGTCTCTAAGGGCACTGCCAATATCACTGTCCACATTTCTGAAGTTCTGTTTCTCTTCTGATTTCCAAGCTTTGTTTTCTTCGTATTAATTTCCTGGGTTGTACTTTGATGTCCAGCTATCTTATTTTATAATACATTGCACATCAAACATACTCTTAAAACAATAACTTCACTAGATGAGGATATGTTTGCATACACATTTAATACTAGCACCCAGAAGGTAGAAGCAGTTTATTTCCATGAGTTCTAGGCAAGCCAGGGCTATGTATGAAACTCCACTTAAAATCCAGTGCTGAATGATCAGATAAGTATCTAAGGTCCAAAGTTAAAAGAAGAAAACAAAAACTAAAAAGCGATCTTGGTTTAATTTAATAAATCATCTGACATCCTGGTTTTTCATTCTCTGATTCTTTGTTTTTTGGTTTTATTTTCTCAATTTTCTTTACAAAATATCATTTGTGTTTCTTTTCTTTAGACAATATAAGAGGAGGATATCTATAAATATGCTAATAATTTTATGAGATACACGTTACAATAAATTAGATTTCTAAAAAGCAGTCATAATGTTAGGCTTTTGATGTAGTGTTTAGTACAAAAATTATCTAAATGGATCATGCTAATTTTTAAAACATAACAATTTTTAAGTAACTTATTATTTATACTTCGGAAAATTGGCAGATGAACTTGCCCTCACAGCATTCATTACTTTTAATTATTTTTTTATTCAAGCTACATATGCATGCTAACTGCCAACCAGTGAAGAAATAGGGGGCAGGTAGGTAGAATTTACTTTAGTTCTTTGTTCAAGTTGATGCTTAAAATATTTCCACATTCCAGAAATATATTAAAGACTGACTTCCCAGATGGTATATCAGTCATCCAGGATCACAGCTCCCAGCAAACAATCTCAGTCTGCTCTGAGATGTCAAAACCACATCTTTTGTCATGTCTCCACAAAACTACCAACCAAGATCACTTAGTCCAATTTGCATAATTAATTCCTATCCCCACCCTCAGTGTACACTTGAAGATATCATGTGTCAAATCTCTCTAGGACACACATATGAGCCATGGAAAATGGCAAAAAGCTTTCATTTGAATGGTTTCAGCACTGGAGAGGATATCCTGCTAAGTACTTGCTTTTGACACATTGTAGCACTGCCTCATTTCCATCAGGTTCTCCAAGCCATTTAACCCTGTACAGAGAAAACATTTCCAGAGATGCATTCTGAGGATTAGAGTTAATACGGCTAAAATCTTCTAAGTGTCTTGTAAAAAAGTTAGCTTTTAAGTATAAGGTATTATCATTTTAGTTGATATTAAATTCAAGGAGCTCATCTTTGCCTTCAGGGCTCTGTGGTTTCCTGTGCACTTCCAAATCTCAGCTATCAAACACTTTTCTAAAATGCTCAATATAAATGTTAAAGTAGTATGTTTCCAAGGATGTTCAACACCCACTGCAGATACTTGATAAATCCAATCATTCCTCTGAGTTGCAGAAAAGTGTAGTTGAAAAGACACATTTTGCATTTATATAGAATTTGTACTTTCACAGACATAACTGATCACTTGTTTTATTTCATAGTAATTATATGATAATGTGGGCCATGGAGATAATTATCAGTTAATTTTCATGCTGAAAATAGAGATTATTGATTTTTTAAATTGTTTAGAAATGGACTTTGCCATAAACAGAGGCATGGTAACTACCTAATAAATATTTGCCGCTTATTTCTTTAATAGAAAGAAAGAGCAAGTGCATTGGCTAGATACAGAATCATTTCCTTCTTAAAATAATAATGAGGTTAACAAAGCATTCATTCTAAATAAAAATTCCTATCTCTAATCCCTAAATATAATGAATCAAAATGATGTCATGTTTTGATGTAAGTAGCAATGCATTAAAATTTGCTTTCAAATTATTACATAAATATACCTAATTACATAAAAATATGTAATATAAATCTACAATATCAAATATGTTACATGTCCCTAACTGAAATTATTTTTTTTTAATTCCATTCAAAGCTGTTTTGTCACACTTGAAAGCCTGGTTTTCACATAATGAAATTCTATCTATAAATGAGAATATACATTACATTTTAGTAACCACCCGTAAATTAGTAACATTACTAGTCCAATTGCAGTGGCTATCATCAAGAAGTAGGTGAAGCAAAAGCTGCCAAGGATACAAAAAAATATATATATATAGGAACCATTACTTACTGTAGGTTGGACTGTAAACTTGTGCAGCTACTATATGTAAGTCAACACAAAGATATCTCAGAAAACACTAGAAAATAAAGCTCTCATACAATGAGCCTTAATAGCATAGAACACATATCTAAATGAATCTATAGCTTACTACAGAGATACTTGTCCATATATGTTTATTGCTGTTATATTTAAGAGTAATAAAATGAAATTAGTCTAGATGACCAATAGTAAGTTAAGAAACAATGAAAACAATATAGAATCTGGACACAATGGGTTTAATGTGATAAAGAAAAATCTATGAACTTTGCAGGAAAATAGACAAAATGTGAAATTATATTTAAGTGGAAACTCTTAAAATTGTCACTATTGAATACAATTTAGCTACATGAAACACTCTATGTAATTTTCCATTGCTCATTTAGAGTGCAGACCAGTTATACTCAGAACAAGTGTGCGAACATAGAGCAGGTCTTTGTGAGACAACATCGTGGGGGTTGTGTGAAAGCTATGAGTGTTGATTTCTTAGATGACTTCAACAAGAGCCAGATGGAATACACAAAAAGCAAACACACAAACTGCTTGCAAAGACTGTTTCTCACATGTTATCAACAAGAAGCTCTATACCATATTTTTAAAGACACCTTTAAGGAGTTGTTTAGGAAGTAAAGAAGAATTAAAAGAGGTACTAATTTTGTAGTGTAAAAAATAAAAGCTGAAAATATGGGAGAGAAAAAAAGAGGGGGAAGCACTTCCATTGATTAGGTGTATCATCAGAAAAGCTTTGGAGATGGGGAGACATAAATTAAAGCTTTAAGAAATGGTCTAAAGAGAGACTGTGAGAAAAGGCAGAGAAGCTTCCAGATGGGAGAACAGCAGGAGCAGAAGACAGGAGTAGGAGTCTATTCCCCAAACGTTATTTCAAGTTGCCCCTTCTTAGAAACCGACAATGGCTCCCAATTATCCCTGTATATAATTAAGATTCTTCATTGTAGGCTTCAAACCTTCCACTCCTCCATCCCTAGACGCCCATCTAATACTTGAATCAGACATTTCAGCCTGATATACTCGTCACAGACTTTTCATTGGCAGTATGCAATGTCTGCAGCTTCCATAGCTCCTCCTAAGATACATTCCCTAAGGTACCACACCTTGTTCAACCAATACTATTCCAAAGATGGCTTAAACTTTAACCTTTCTTAGCTATCTTTACTCTGAGCCACATAGACAAATTACAATTAGACACATATTAGTTTCCTTTGTCTTAAATCTTAAATCTATACATGATTATACTCAATGCTGCTCTCAAAAAGGCACAAACGGTGCCCTTTATTAACTAGATTAGATAAGGAGGTTCTTGAACCATCAGCACGATCCAGGATGCTTGTCTCTTCTTAAACACTTCCTGTATGTATTCACCAATTATTTTTTGGTAACACTAATTAAAGTCCGCATTGTTTTAGTGTACAGAAAGTTTCCACTTTAGAGAAAAAGCAAACAGTGATTCATATAGTGTATGAAAAATTTAATGTAATGTTATGCCAAAGGCTGATACCATTTGGAACTAAGCTACAATCCAATCAGATTTATGAGTGTCTATGCATGGAAATTTTCAACAGTGCATAAAGAATGAAATGTAGTTTGTGAAGAAGGTCCAGATCGGCCCCGTTTTGTTACATTGGAAACCCAACTGGTATAAAATAGCATATTACATGGACAAAATTTGTAGCTCATTGATAGACTATTTGTCCAGCTTGCAAAAGACTCTGTACTTGATCCTTAGACAAAACTAAGCTAAAAGCTAATATGCTGCACAGTTATAAATACAAGTCCCTGTGACATTGCATACATCATAGATCTGTTATCTTACTCATGTTTAAGTGCCATCTGTAACACTCATAAAAGTCTGGAGTTATGCCTCAACTTTTGAATACTAGTAACTGAAAGATCAATCATTCTAAGAATTTGCTTCTCCAGATACAAACTGGATTACCCCCTTCCCCTCTTTCTAAGTGTTTGTGTGTGTGTGTGTGTGTGTGTGTGTGTGTGTGTGTGTGTGTGTGTGTGTGTGTTATATTTTGGTTTATTTGCATTGACAGCCATTCGCCCTTTCCAAGTTGATTAGAGGCTCCATGGCTAGGTGATCCTTCCTACCTTCACTGCTATGGTTTCCCTAATACCTAGGTTAAGGAGGAGTATTTTTAAAATTATGAAATTGCTTCTCATAATGATTTTTAAATTTCTTTTTTTTTTTTTTTGGTTTATCAAAGAAACTTGATTTAAGAGAACCAAGTAGAATGGAAAACGTTCCTTTTTAGAAATTTTATACAAAAATATTGTGGTAATATTTTGCATTTGATATAGAAAATGTATTTTTGCCAGGCATGTCAGCATTGCAAGCTAGGCCATCATCTTAAGAAATACTAAAATTCCCCTTTATACTATTTCTTGGAAAATGATGGTCAGACTTGGCAGCTCAAGAATTTGAGGTGTTGCAGTTAAATTTCACTCATTTCTTTCCTGTCTTAGTAACTACAGGGAATGAGGAGATTGAAAAATCATCCAGTAATATCAGTCCCAAGGCTTTCCTAGACCCTTTCATTGATTTAAAAACAAAAACAAAAACAAAAAATATCATGTATCTAAGAAGCTGGATGTTGGGGCTGAGGCATCTAATCCTTAGCCTAGTTACCATATAAACAACATTTATATAAAAGTAGCTCAATTTAACTCCTGTTTAAGTCCAGATAATGAGGAAATACTCTTGGGTTCTACAACATATTTGAAGGGAATCCTGTACAACCAAAATGTTGAATTGAGAATATGCACACCTACTTGACTGCAGTCTACAAGAGTGATGAAGATTTCATGGAAGGAGTGGACAGTATCTCAGGGTAGAAAGCAGGATCTGACTTTCATGAAAGCTAAGCAGTCCAAGAAAGCCAGTCACAGCTCCTCACTCTTACTACAACATCATGGGAAGCCATTCTCAAATACTTCCTGACAAAACTTTCAAGACAAGGAACTAGGAACCCAAGACACTAGGATAATGAACCTGCCTGGTAGATGTTGATGAGTGATGACTGTGAGAGCTATTTATTTTACTCGTTTCACTTAGTTTTGGATTCTTTAATTTTCTACAAAGCCAGTTAGAGTTTGACCGTGTTCTTGGCCTACCATTTCTTTAATAACATAATGTCTGTCATATACTTAGTGTTCAATAAGCATATTTTAATTTAATGACTGAAATAATTAAGGGCTCTCTAAGCAATTATGATTCTTTAATTGCAATTTGGTGCCTTGATTAAAAAGAAACCATGAATGACCTTTTGGTCTCCACTGCTCAATCACACAGAAGAAAGAAGAAAATAAAATCTTGAGAAAGCAGCATTGTTCTGTGAGTTCACATTAAAAGCTGAATTTATTCTCTACTTTGTATGTTTACTCACATTAAAAAGAGTCTCTGGACAGAAAATAAACTAAAGTGATTTTAATCCTCTCAGAAGGCATTGACACATCTCTGAGTCACTATTTAAAGGACTAGTACTAAACAATCAAATGTAGTTAGCAGTTTACAAAAACGTATACTAGCTTTTTTATTTCATTCACTGGTTATAAAACACTCTGAACAAGAGCATCTTGAGGAGAAAACAGCTTACTTCATCTTACCTTTCCAAATTACATTTATCATTGAGAAAAGTCACAGGAGGGATGCAAGGCAGGATGAGAAGGTAGGACCATGAACTTAATGAATGCAACCTTAGCTCTCATGGAGGAAGGGAATTCAGCAGGTACCTGGAAGAAGACCATTTCCTGGCTCCTCATTGACTTTCTCAGGAGCTTTCTAGTGCAAACAAGGAAAACCTAGCTAGGGATGCTAGTGCCCACAATAGACTGGGCTTTCCAGTCTTGATTAATATCATTTAATACTCAAGAAAATCCCCCAAGGCTTGTCCACAGAAATCCTATTTAGGCAATTACTTAATTGAGGCTCTGCGGTTAGATTACTGTGCCAAGTTGACAATTAATGCTAACTAGGAAAACCATGTCACTGTCACAGGAATTACAAGCAGGAAGAATGTGTAATAACATTTAATATTTCAAGGATGGTCTTTGAAAATGCAAGGAATGTAGCCAGAAGCATTATGATGGTTCATTTTTATTGTAAACTTGTCAGAGTCACACTTGAGAGTCTCAGTGAGAAATTGTGCGGATCTTCTTGGCCTGTGGGCATGTCTGTGCAGAATTGTCTTAATGATTACATGACTTGGTATAGGAAGACCTAGTTAATTTTGAGCAGCACAGTTCCTTGGGTTCAGATATTGGACTGCATATGATAGAAGAAAAAGAGCTTAGTGAGTATTCATTTATTCTGTCTCTACTTTCAATTGTAGATGTCACACTCCCTTCAAGCTCCTGCCATTGTGACTGCCCTGCTGTTGTGTAATGTAATCAACTGTGAGCTGAAGCAAACCTATTTTCACCTAAACTTTTGTCAGGATGTTTTATCAAAGTTACAAAAAGAAAACTAGAAAAATCAACTTCCTCAAATTTAGAATAATCTAGTTCCACAGTTAATCAAATACACATTTTTCAGAGTGCCCCTTATATCAGACATACTTGATGTTTGAACATATTGGTATTCTAACAACTCTTTGATAGAATTTTAAACTTGTGTTAGAGAATTCGTATTTACTAAAATTTAGTAATTATTTAAGAACCTGGTATAGTAGAATACTTACAATATTTAAGACGTCAGACATTGTTTTTTCTTCTCTCTTTCTGGATTTCTTTATTTTCTTTATTCCTGCTTTCCTTCTTTCTTTCTCTGATTTGTTCTGTTTCTTTGTTTCTTTCCTTTGACTTCATTGTTTTTACATTATCATTTTGAAAGAATTATTTGCTGGCATTTATGAATTCAAAAGAAAACTTTATAGTATTAAAAAATTATTCTATGTGGTTAAGTTGGTGGCCTTATGTATAGGACTGCTTCTTCTGCAACAAGAATCCTATCCTCATTAAAAGCTAGATACAGACACATCTGCCCAACTATAACCCCAGCTTGATGGTCAGACACAGGAAAAGTCCAAGAAGTCAGTGATCAAACAAAGTGAACTTCAAATTTAATGAAAGAGCCTATCTGAAAATAGTAGGTAGATAGTGATAGAGAATAACAATTATTCCCTGCTCTGGTGTCTACATGTGTGTATATGAGTAAGCACACACACACACACACACACACACACACACACACACACAGAGTTGTATATGTGCATCATACATATGTGCACGCACAAGGTGGGGCAAGGGAGAATTATCTTTTCCAGATTTTATACTGTTTCAAGACATTACATGCAAACAGGTTAAGTGATGAGGGAAACCACATACTTTTTTTTAAGATAACAGTCTAATATTTTTGCATTATTTTAATGTAAGTGCAAGTTATTTTAATACAATTTTACAATGCCTATCAGTCAATTGCCACATATACTGTCAGGTGATTAAGCACAGACCTGCTTCTTATATTTGAGTGCCTAGTTCCACACTTCTGTCCATTGCATTTCAAGGATTCTGTCTTGGTAATTCTATAAGGAAGCATAAGTAAAAGACTAGGCTATTTCATTCATCTCCCCGGGAAGCCAAAGCCATGCATTTACATAGCAAAGTAAATTCTTCTTCAAAATCATATATGTGGGTGGAGGAACTTTACTAACTTCATTTTCTCAGAAGTAAATTGTGAAGTGTCTTAGAAAGAGGATTTATTGCAAGTATTATATGAAGGACATGTTCTGAAGAAACAAGGAAGGTTCTGTAAGTACAAGGCTGGGTTCAGAATCTGAGGCAGACCTGGATCTTTTGGGTTTTGTCTGAAGAAGCCTGCATGCACACGGTCTATCTTGTCACTGCTTCCTGGTTTGAACATACCCACAACACACACGTTTCAAATTTCATATTGTGGTTTCCAGTGCCAACTTACAGTATACAGGGAAGTTATTATGACTTTTCTGCATAGACACATGGGAGGCTGGGATAAGCAAAGCAATTTCTATAATTATATTTTCAAAATAATTACAATTCATAAAAATTTGTATCATAGAGAAAGCAAAGATACCACTCAGAGGAACTCCATAGAAAACATAGTTTGAGGAAATCACAAAGAAATGACTATTTTTTTACATTTCTATCCATTAGACTGTCTCAGAACTTAAATTTTGATATCATCATTCTGATTTTAAGAAAAGTCCAATACAATGAAGTTAAAGTTCCAACTGAAGAGTGAAAAAGGATAGAATGTTAAATAGACATCTGCCTATTAAACACTAGAACAGTGCTTCTCAACTGTGAATCATAACCTAATTTGGGGGTCACATATCACATATTCTGCATATCAGGCATTTACATTCTGGCTCTTAAAAACAACAAAATTATACTTCTAAGGTAGAAAAGTAATAGTTTTATGGTTGAGGGTTACCAAAACGTGAGAAACTGTACTGCAGGGTCACAGCATGGGCAAGGTTAAAAACTGCTCATTGCTTAAAATTTGTTCATTTATCTTTTTTTAAATAAAGTTGTTCAAAAAAATGAATTAATTAAAAAACAGAACTGCTCATTGCTCTAGAGATCATTTAACTTAGAGAGAGAGAGAGAGAGAGAGAGAGAGAGAGAGAGAGAGAGAGAGAGAGAGTGTACTCAAATGTTTTCTCTTTGCCTCCTCACAATAAACTATTAAGAGAACTCTGAACCAGTTCAAGAAGGAGTTAACCTTTTACACTTCTACAGTTACTTCAACAGTCTCCTGAATTATGTAATGAAAATCAATGTTGGGTATATCCCATATACAGATGCCAAACCCAGACAATATTGCAGATGGCAAGAAGTACTTGCTGATAGGAGCCTGTTATAGCTGTCTGCTGAGAAGTTTTGCCAGAGTCTGACAAATACAGAGGCAGATGCTTGTAGCCAACCATTGGACTAAGCATGGGGACCCCAGTGAAAGAGTTAGAGAAAGGACTGGAGGAGCTGAAGCAGTTTGCAACCCATAGGAAGAACAACAATATCAATCAGCAAGACCCTCAGAACTCCTAGGAACTAAACCACCAACTAAAGAGTACACATGAAAAAACCCATGGCCCCAACTGCATATGTAACAGAGGCTGGTTTTGTCAGACATCAGTGGGAGGAGAGACCCTTTGTCCAAGAAAGCTTAATGTCCCAGTGTAGGGAAATTCGAGGGCAGGGGTTCAGAAGTGGGTGATTGGGTGGGAAAGTACCCTCATAGAAGCAGATGGAGGGAGGATGGAATGGGTGGTTTCCAGAGGGAAAACCAGGAAAGGGGTATTTGAAATGTAAATACATAAAATATCTGATAAAAGAAAATCAATTTGTTGCCTTAGGAATTAGTTCAATGTATTTGCTTATAACATTGCTTTGAACTTGGCAAGGACCTGATATTTGCTAGTCCAAACTAGAAGTAATATTCAAAGCTATGCAAATAAATCCTAAATAAATCCACACACACACACACACACACACACACACACACACACACACACACACACATATACCTCATTGTTTCTTGTTTAAGCCCTGTCAACCAAGCACATGTTTTTTTTATTATTTTTAATTTGTTTATTTATTCAGGTTTGTGTATATGTTTGTGGAAGACAAATAAGCTCCCACCTCTGTGTGCAACTCTTCCTTTCTGTCTCTATCTCTGTCTGTGTCTCTCTGTCTCTGTTTCTCTCTCTCTCTGTTTCTCTTTGTGTGTCTGTGTCTCTCTGTCTCTCTCTCTCTCTCTCTCTCTCTCTCTCTCTCTCTCTCTGTGCCTATGCACCTTAAGACAATCTCAGATGCTGTTTTTTCTGCATCCATCCACCTTGTTTAAAATTATTTATAAAACTATGTATCTCCAGTAGTTTTAATTCTATTGTAATCATATTAGTATTTAGATGGTAGAATAGTAAATGTCCTGTATGCTTATATTAACCCTTATGTCTGGTTAATTATTATGACACACTACATCCAGATAACCCCTATCCACCCCAAAGTCTCTCAAGATATTCAATCTGAATAATTTCATCACTAATTAATCAATTTTTCTGGATTTCTGGCATCACCTGAAACAGCTGAATTCTAAGCCTATCGACTTACACTGACTCATCCCTTGAATCACTCTCTCAATACCACTTATGGTCACTGGACCACAGTTTTTATTTTCGCATAGGCTTCATGACTCCATGAATATCTTTATTTTCTCTGCTACAGTTGAAGGACAATAGGTATTAAGTTTTAAGGCCTCAGAAACTACACAATACTGTTTGTGCGAGAATCTTGGGAGCATTTTAGTAATAGTGATCTGGATACTTAAAGTTATTGATGCACTTATAACATGCTTAACATTTAATTTTCATAAGATATTAGGAATCTCAATTCTCACTGCTCATAAAATATGGCAATATGACTTAGCCATACATTAGAAATTATTCAAGTCTGTTCTCTCCATGTCCTCTGGGTTTTAAATGATTTTTGCCTCATAATTTGTAATTACTAATAAACTTCATTTGTGCCCATTGTTATACAGGGAGCAACTTACTGAAATTTATCTTCAACTGAAGCCACCACTAGGTTTTTTGTGCCTCTCCTGAAAGTCATCCAAGCCATACATTATTCAATGATTTTCCATGATTAAGGAGAAAGGTGGGGGTGTGGAGGACTAGCATCATGACACAATCAGCTGGTAGCATACTGGGAATACATGATTAAAATGATTTCATTAATTAAATTATATCTGCATGGAATGATCCACTACTTAAAACATAAAAGAATTGTATTGAAGATAATAACTTCCAAACTATCCCATGTAGGTCAAGGGTGATTTATATCTGAAAATGTTTGAAATTGTATTCTTTTGTACACCTAATAGTTGTTGAAAGCATTTATGCTTTTAACTACTGTATCTAAAGAAGAAAAACCAACCAAACAAACAAAAAAGCCTCAAACAAAAGAAAACAAAAAATCCAGTTAACTAAGATGCATGTCTCATGAATTAAGATAATGTTAACTTTTACAGTTTTAAATAAACTTTTACATTTTTTAAGCCTACAATATTTCATGAAAATTTTCAAGATACATTTTTAAAACAAGCAGGAAAAGCAGACAGTAAATCGTGTAAGTGGCTGACATTTACAATAAAGTCTTACTTGACCATCACCTAAACTCAAGATCTAGCTAGACAACCTCAGCATATTTACAAATGAATTCTTTAAACATCATAAAGATGTCTTTCACTGGTCTGGCTCTTCAAAGCACAGAGATATGGAGAGCTAATGGTCTTATGTAAACTGGAACAATAAACATCATTGTATCTATTACCCACACATCCTTCAGACTTACACTATTATGAAGATCTGAAAAACACCCCCATGCAAGTTCTGACTTTCACAATCATATTTGTCAAATGCACTCCATTCACTTCCCGAGTTCAAAGTGAAACGGCACTGTAGGGATATAACAGACTTCTCAAAACCTATTTTCCTAAAGAATTGTATAGAAGAAAAGCATTAAAAAGCAAAGCATTTTAATTTCACTAAAAAAAACTATGCTATTCAATTTAATATTACTGCATCTGCCAAAGCATACATTTCTTATGAATGGTTACCAATTGGTCCAAATTAGTTTTCATTTAGCAAGTTTGAATTTCAATATATTGACTAAAGTGAGAATTGTTATACATATAACAAAATAACTGTATCTTGTATTTGCACACCACGATAAAAAGAAATATAAGCCATTTTCTTGGAATCAGTTGGATCTTGAATTGGGTAGGCACCCTCAGCTTCTTCAATCCAGGGTGGTATGAAGAGTTGGAATATTATGTGCATTGGAAACACATGCCAAGCACAGATTACTATAACTGAGACACTGCTCCCATCCTCACAGCTTAGCTTTTACATCCATGTGCATGCTTCCATCTGATTTGAACCAGCCACATGAGAATGACTTGTGTGAGAATGGAAATGTCTGGAATGTGGAGGTCCTAAGGTTATCTAACAGCAAGTGATTTGCCTATTTAAGGTATTAACTTGAAATCACGAAAATCAGTTTTCGATTACCATTAGAATAAAGCACAAGGAAAAGAAGATAAGTCACTCATATTTCCAGTTGCTGCTTTTCTGATATTAGATGTGGACCTCAGTATATTTTCCACATTTCTGAACAGTTGCTCTTCTGTCACCTGGGTATCCCTCAATTTGGAATCAATTCCACAGCCTCAATAGTAGCTGGCGGTAGAGGCTTACTGGGATCTAAGGCAATTGAGAGTAGTTCTCAGAAAATAACCACAGCAGTAGGGATCATGATGTTTTTTACACACAGTACAGAAAGCAGCATTCATGCATTATGCAATGGTGAAACAACGGAAAAGGAGGACTTGAGGAGTGTGGGGATGTAGTTTCTTACAGTGAGTTCACAGGACAGAAAAGCAAAGCAAATGAAATATCTTTATTTTAAAAGGAGCAAAATTCTGCTTCTATGTCTTTATAAGTGCATACCAGCTGCATATTAACACCGTATGGGAAGAAGCAACATGAAATGTATTTCTGAAAAAAAAAAAAAAACTTAGGCATAAAATGTATGTCATGGACAGAAAGCACTAAAATAAAAAATGCAACTTTAATCAGGATCAGCTTTTGCAGGAGAAGTTGCATCATCTAAGATGACAATGTAACAAATATGTCTACATATGGTCTCACTCTGGAGGCCACTCCTTAACTTGTTTTGGTGGCTTTCTTCAACTAAGGTGTTATTTAAGTTGATTACAAACCTCAGGCCTCTAAATCTTTGACCTGGTATGCAATCCATTGATATTTTAGGAGCAAACTAAAAGGATTAAGTTCCTTGAGAAGCAAAACCACACCTTGTAGATTCATAGGTAATGTTCCTACAGTTGGGCAGAAATAACCCTATTGGGGAATTATCTTAATAAGACATGTCAACTGGGCATGTTGTCTCTTTTCTGTAATTCTAGCCTTTGAAAGGCTGAGGCAAGAGGGTTTCCATGGGATTAGGGGCCATCTTGGGGCACATTTTTAAATGTAGATTCAAAGGAAATTTTAGAAGAATATTTACATTAAAAATAGGGATCATTTATTGTCTTTATCATGTAAGCCACTTGATGAAGTAGAGCATTTATACTGTTCTAATTCTTAAGTAATGCTATATGTTAGGTATAGTAATATTTTTTTTTGAAATTGAGAAAACAAGCCAATAGAAGTTTAAATAAATTGCCACACTGAACATCAGTAAATAGCATGCCCAGGCATAAACAAGATTAAACAGATGTCCAAACACCTCTCTACTAAAAAAATGGTGGGTGCCATCAACTCTTTGCAATTTACAATTCTATGACTTTTCAGATCTAGAACCGTTTTACAAATATAATATGCATGTGATTTACAAACAAGGGAGCTGACTGGGATTGTCAAATGAATTCCAAAGCATCAAATTGAGAACAATTACCAGCATTTACTGAGCATTTATTAGCACCATGCTGATCATGCCTGCATCCTTGATTTGAGCATGTAAATGTGAGTTGAGGCACTGTCTTTCAAAATCCTTTTAAATTCTTGTTGTAGAAATCCAATGTAGATAACTAGAAAACTTAGTCATTTACCTGGCTAGTAGTGACTGGCATCACAGTTTAAAAACAAAGAACACAAATAGCTTCTTTTCTCAGACAATTCTCCAGAAAAAAAGAGGAAGAGAGAAAAGGCAAAGGCTAAGCTCTGAGAGACAGAAAAGACACAGGAGCAAACCTGGAGCACACCAGACAGGGAGGGTTTGAGAAGCCTAGAATGTATTTGTCATCCAGGACTCCTGAGGCCCAACTGTCACAAAAACACCTACTTACAATTACTGATAACAGCTTGAGCCACAGAAATATATTATTTAGAGTGACAGCTGAGAAGCACTGGAGCGAATTTTTCCTGTCCCTTAGAAAACTGAGAAAGCTAAGATTCCCTTATTATCCATCAAAACATCTATCTTCTTGTGTTTCCCCACCCCTCGTAGTCACACACTGACCATAAGCTATCCTTCTAAATCTGGTTTCCATTGTCTCCTTAAAAATCATGTTCAGAAAACAAACATGATCTAGCTAATCTTGCAGAAAATAAAATACTGTTTCATTTGAAGAGAGCCAACAAACACAAGAATTCATGATAAATCTTGACCACACACATTGGTAGTCTAACAATTTTAAATAAAGTTGGATGCTAAATACTCTACCAGCAAACTACATATTCTTAAAAAGGACAATGTTAATATAAAGCCTTGTGTATACATCTTTAAAGTTGTTTTTTTTTTTAATGTAGCAAGAAACAAAAGTAAAACACAATACCATTGATTATATAATAAATTGCAATTCTGAATGACCATATAGCTAAAGTCAGAATGTGTGTGTGCTTCTTGCTGTTCTTTGTACATTATGCTATCTGACACAATTTGTATACAAATATGAAATGAATGCATTCATATTATTGGGTCAAATGATGTCCTGGGCAAAGAATGAAAGCAATGCTTTAGTCAGTCCTGAAAGCTACTTGAGTTTCCCTACTTTTCCTCTGTGACAGTCGTCTTACCGGATTGTCAGCAAATGTCCTCTCCTACTATTTGCCATCAACTCACTTGAAATATGTCTTAGTCAGGGTTTCAATTCCTGCACAAAACATCATGACCAAGAAGCACGTTGGGGAGAAAAGGGTTTATTCAGCTTACACTTCCATATCGCTGTTAATCACCAGAGGAAGTCAGGACTGGAACTCAAGCAGGTCAGGAAGCAGGAACTGATGCAGAGGCCATGGAGGGATGTCACTTACTGGCTTGCTTCCCCTGGCTTGCTCAGCCTGCTTTCTTATAGAACCCAGGTCTACCAGCCCAGGGATGGTTCCACCCACAATGGGCTGGGCCCTCCCCCCTTGATCACTAGTTGAGAAAATTTCTTACAGCTGGATTTCATGGAGACATTTCCCCAACTGAGGCTTCTTTTTCTGTGATAACTCCAGCTTGTGTCAAGTTGACACAAAACCAACCAGTACAGAATATAAAGTAGATTGTCATGCCTGTGTCGAAATGCTGTTCCTAAGCAAACACTGAGATGGCATTGCTTGACACCTGGAGAATTAGAAACAGAAGTAAACTTCTTTTTAATAATTTTAAAAATTGTCACCTGTGTAGCACTGTCATACAACTAATGATTGACTAAATTCAAAACTGTCCCAATAGTTGCATGTCTACTTTTAATATTAGCTGTGGATTCAATATCCTTCCCTATTGCTTTTCTCTGTTTTTCCTTCCATTCACTGTCTTCTTCCCTTCCAAAAGCTTTGTTTATGAAGGCTCGGGTTCTCCTGTATGTAGAGGTTACAGGTGTGGAATTCCATGACCAATTTACATTGGGATTTCTGGAATGGTACTGATTTTTTAACACTAAAGGCATACTTCTGAGAAGCTCTCAAAATCATGTCTCCCTTTTAAAATTAGTAGTTACTTCAGCTGTGTTCTGTTTCTTTGATAGCATCTTAGAAAACTATATTTTTTTCATTATACACAACTAAGATAATAGCACTACTGAACTGAAATTTATCCAAATCACTCTGTTTTCAATGTTCCCATGTGCTTGAGTGATGAATACTAGGCATTTCTACACAATGTCCAGATCATGTATCCATCAGGCCTGAAATGAGATACAAAGCCATCTACCTTGCCAGCACCACCCTAGCAACATCTAGAGACATCCCATGCCTCTAATTTTAAGAAGGGATATTAACTGGAACCACAGAGTGTAAACTTTGAGGCATAGTTTTCATGTGATGTGATTATTTGGAAAATTTTCCAAGTTGTTGCTTGCATCAGTAATTCCTTTTTTATGACTAAGTAGTGTGCTGTGGCATCATCTTTGCAGCTTCAAGAAACTTCTACTCAACCCTAAGTGATGTGAGTTTGGGGAAAGTATTTAATCATCTTCTCTCATGAAATAGTTTTAGGAAGATTAAATTTGATATTTATAAAATACATAGGATGGGTCAAGGTGTCTACAGAGGTTAATATATGATTTTCAGCCACCATGAATAGATTATTAAAACTCCTACCTGAAAGGACACTATTTTACTTGGGAAGGCTTTCCTCAATCTTCTGTGGTGCTACTCATTGAAATTTTGCTGTGTAAGGACTGACTTATGCTTCCTGCTTATTCTATTAAACTGTTCAGTTTATATGGACTACTTGGAAGTCCTAGATGTGTTACAGTGATAAGTCATATAAATTAACTTGGTAAGACAACTGAAAGCCACAAACCACTAGATGCATATAAATTCTGACATTTAAAAATATAATTTGAATAAAAGGGAAAAGAAAATTGTTTTCCTATCTCATGTAGCATATTAAGAGACCCACATATTCCATCAAGAATTAGTTTCCAAAGATCTAAACACAAGACACATTGGCACATGTTCCACTATGTGACAGCCAGAAGCTCGAAAAAATTAGATGTCCCAGGACAGAAGAATGGATACAGAAAATATTTTTAATTTATACAATGGAGTACTACTCAGTTTTTAAGAACAAGGACATCCTGAGTTTTGTAGGCAAATGAATGGAACTAGAAAATATCGTGAGTGAGGTAACTCAGACCCAAAAGGACATGCATGGTATATATTCACTAATCATCCAAACAAAAACATACAGAATGCCCAAGATACAGTCCACAGAACTCAAAAAGTTCAACAAGCTGAAGGGCCCAAGTGAGGACACCTTAGTCCCACTTGAGAGGGGTAAGAAAGCAATCACAAAGGGGGGTGGAGAGAGCTGGGAGAAAATGGGTGTGTGGGGAGGGGAAGAGGGGAATTTGATCTGGTATTGGTTGAAGGAGAAGGATTGAAGCCCCGAGGGAAAGCAGAAAGAATGGAAATATGCAACTTCAGGACATAGTAGGTATGTGTGTGTAGAGGGGGTTGCCTCGAGAATGTATCAGAGACCTGGGAGGTGAGAGACTCTCAAGACTCAAAGGGAGGGACCCAGATGAAATGCCCTACAGTGTGGAGGGGGAACTTGAGGGGACCACCTCCAGCAGAAAGACCTGGACTCAAGTGTGGGATGGGATTGCCATTCCACAGCCAAAACTCTGACCTATAATTGTTCCAATCTGGAAGAACTACAGGAATAGAAATGGAGAGGAGAATGAGGAAAAAAGGATCCAGGGACAGGCCAAAAGTGGGATCCAGCCCAAGGCCTGACATGATTTCTGAGGCTATGGAGTGCTCACAAAAAGGGACCTATCATGATTGCCCTTTGAAAGACCCAACAAACAGCTGAACGAGTCAGATGAAGATATTTGCACCCAACCAATGAACAAAAATTGCTTACTCCCGTGGTTGAATTTGGAAAAAGCTGGAAGAAGCTGAGGAGGAGGTTGACCCTGTAAAAGGACCAGCAGTCTCAATTTTCCTGGACCCCCACCAAGATCTCTGTCACTGAACCACCAACCAGACAGCATATACCAGCTTACATGAGACCCCCAACACATATACAGCAGAGGATTACAGGGTCTAGGTTCAGTCAGAGAAGATTCACCTAATCCTCAAGAGACTGGAGGCCACAGGAAGTTTAGAGGTCTGGTATGGTGAGGACATCCTTGTGGAGAAGGGGCCTGGGAGGAGGTATGGGATGTGGAACAGTCAGAGGGTGGATATGGAGGAGAAGAAAATCTGAAGTGTAACAAACAGATTAAATAAATAGAAGAAAAAAAAAGATTCTGACCCATTTATTCTCTTACCTATGTATTCCTTCTCCTTTTTAAAGTCAGAGTTTCATATTTTATATGTGTCTATACCTATGTACATGTTTATATAAAAGCATTTGTTTGTACTTATGAATAGGTAAAAGAACAAATTTGAACACCATCCGCATGGCGGCTTCTCATCTCCTTTGAACTTTTTTTTTTTTTAGTCTAAAAATCACTAGTGAAGTTATTCTGGCTGTCCACTGATGTTCAAGGATTCTCCCACTGGCATCAATGAATGACCATTACAATACTTCTTAATATGTATTATTTTGCCTTAATCTATAAATGATGTCTGGAGACTGAAGGGAATCCTTATTTTTCAAGGCAAGTACTTTACCAATTATTATATTTCCCCAACTCCATAACTTTATATTATTAAAGATTAAAAATCACCATTCACTGATAGTATTGAAAGTATAATGCACACCCACAAATACATGCCACATGTTCATAAAGATGAAAAGATGCACCTATCAGTAAAATTCCAAGTCAGCATAGAAACAATAATTTTACACTGTTAGTTTATATACTTGAAGAAAAACAAAATTTACTTATCCCAAATAAAGTGACTACAGAAAACATTAGTC
The DNA here is from genome assembly GCF_963924665.1 of Micromys minutus. NCBI lineage: Eukaryota > Metazoa > Chordata > Mammalia > Rodentia > Muridae > Micromys > Micromys minutus. The sequence continues at coordinate 26,143,219 of NC_137984.1, forward strand.
TTCCATGCCAAGAAAAGTAGATCTCAAGAAACTAGCTCCCAGGTTATAGTTTTCTCCGGCTAGAAAATCTAGTTTAGACTTGGTCATTTCCTTTCAGTTTATTAACCTGTATTCCTACATTCTGAGACTTTTAATTGTCTTATGTCACTTAGAAAAATTACTTTTATGAAGATCTTTCCACTAGAAATGTTAAAAGAGATTATAATGATTAGTAGGTTTCAGTCTCTTATATACTATTAACCTAATTAACTCCTCAGTGATTGCTTATTATTCAGAATTGAAGAATAATCTGTTCATTATGAAAAGACAGTTCCAGTTTCTTTTTAATTACTAAAGCTTTGAGTAGGAAGTTGAACATATATCATAAAATGTGTTTCTCTGTCCTGCAGTATGCAGCATAGCAATTCAGGACATGCCTCTGCTGATTGCAGATGCTGCCTCGAGTACTGACCTCTTTGACTTCTTCCTTGGCGAAATGAGTTAAACTTCAGAGCCTAGAACATCTCATCTACACTGCTAATAAAAGATCTAAAAAGCTGGAAGCTAAAGAATAAGACAATGTTTGATCATTGTTGTTGGTGAATGCTTACCAATGTTCTATAATCACAGCCCCAAACCAGGAAAGTCCCTTTGCTCTTGATAGTTCTTGAGGTTTCCTTTTGTTTCACATAGATCAATGGAAAGAAGCAGGTGATTTTGTAGAATTTCCACTAAGAACAAAGCATATGGACCTCTGGACACTAGTGATGGTTAGTGACCCTGAGTAGTTAAAGCAAAGAGAGTCAATAATGTAAAGTACTTTTAAAGGTACTTATGTGGCCAGTTCATCCCTATATTAACCTATTTCTCTGACACTATCAAGAAGCTTAGCCACTTCCTTGGTCCAGCTTCTTTGTGTGTAAAAGAAGATACGCCCACTGAGCTCATCCGTTGTTTTAAGAACTAAATGTAATAATGTAGGTAAGATACTTGGCACATACACTTCCACTCATTCCTGCAAGAGAGTTTATCGTCAAAGAAACTCATGATCAGCAGCAGGAATTTTTTTTTAATAGACCAGACCAATTTTCAAGGAGTAAAGCCCGACACATCTGAAAGCCTTTTTTCTTAATAAAACTTGATGCTCTAGTACCACTTTTTACTACAGCGAATGGGAAGGCATTGCATCTTTGAATGATATAATACTCATCACTATTTAGAGGAAATTCAGATGAGAATCAACCAAAACTAGTACCTAGTTATTGGTACAGAGACAGTGAATAAATTCCTTTCACAGTTTCCTTGTATTTTACTGTTATCCCACCAATATAGTTCTTCCAAATATCATTTGGTCATACATATGTAAGTATATGTATTACAAATTATCTACTGTGGAAAAAAAAGAGTTCATAGTGATATATTTGTAATATAACCATGTAATTAGTTGAAGTTTTCCATTTCACACTTAAAAACACACAAATATCATCTAATTATCATATCTTTAATGTTCTTAAAAATATGCATCAGTCATGTCTAAGCCCTCTATACTAAGAGAACGACTTAGTGTAAGTCTACAGTGGCATTTATCTAAGAGTTATCCTGGGATAGCTCTCAAAACAGCCACCTAGGTTAAGGTAATATTGACCTTCGTTTTTTCATCAATACAAACAAACTAATAGAGTAACTGAAATAAGGATATTGCAATACATTCTTCAACTCCAGGATCCAACAGTTAAATAAAGTCACTGGACAATGAGTTAGGGTTAGAGTTAGCACATTTTCTACACTGAAGCCATAGAGAAGTATTTAACAGATAGGAAGGCAAGATTGAAGACTATACTTTTCTGAGACTGTCAGGATTTCCCCAGAGGAAAATGTTGGCTTTTTAATTTAACTAATGTCAACTCCCCAAGTTACCAGTAAGACACAGAGGCCCACAGATGTTTGAAAGCATGTTCAAAGCTGTAAAGAGTCGGGAAGAGTATTTATCTTCAATTATCTAAGAATTTGAGCATGATTCCATATCAGAATAGATATAAATACTGACACACGGCAGGTTCTAGAACATTAAGAATGACATGGATCTGCTATGACACTCACAGTCTTTGAAGTCATTTAGAAAAATTTTCACACACCCTTGGAAAGGAAAGTAGCAGTACCACAGAAGAGAAATAACAATATTCATCTAAACCCTTAAAAACAGATAAAGAATTCTTATCTTATTAGAACTGTGATATGTTCAAAGTTCTTAATTATCCTTAAGAATTCAAGAGTTAGAAAAATAACTCAGCTTTTTCTGTCAAGCTTGAAGACCCGAGCCTGAAACATCCACATAAGCTGAGCATAGCAGCAGAAGCCCATACACTTAGCAGTGGGCAGGTAGAGTTAAAAAGATCCCTGGATTGCCCTGCCCACCAATCAGTCAACAGATGAGTTTCAGGTTTCATGAGAACCCTGTCTCAGAAAGCAAAATGAAGAGTAACAGAGGATGATGTGTAAAGTTGTGGTGAACCAATATCTTCGTGTAGACTCAATTGAAGTTCCACATCTGTTGAAACTTAGCGAGTGCTTACTCATGCACCCCCATAATGGAGACAAGTCTCGGTTTTTTTCCCCTATCTTTTCTCATCACCACCACAAGTAGGAGAAGATCTGCAATGAAACATTGGAAACTTGAACAGCAAAAAGTAAATGTAAAGAGGTAAGACATTCTTGCTTCTACTACAGAAGGAATGAGGCAGGGAGTTATTTTGTATCTCTTTCCTTTCTGGTGTAGTTTCCAAAGTCAATGCAAAATAAGCCAAGAGCATTTTTGCTACTTCACAACAATTCATTACATAAATATTAATTGCCACAAATTCAATAAGGAGTGAATTGTACACACTGTCTATGCTAATCTTCAGCCTACAGTCAGTAAAAGCCAACACAAATTATCTCATCACAAGTAAAATGAGGAAGTACACCAGGAAACTTTGTATTCTTTTCTAATAATGTCTACATTATTAGGTATTATTTTAAACAATGCCCATGCTTTCTTAGCACCATGCTTTCTTTCTTTCTTTTCTTTTTTTTTTTTTTTTTTTTTTTTTACTTACAATACAATAGTTTCTCAAATTTAGACTTTAATTTATGGTTAGAACTTCTCACATTTTAAATATCAAAATTAGTGAATAGCATCTTTGCTTTATGCCTGAAGCTTAAAGCTGATAGGCTCCTTTCCTTATGACACCTTCAACAGTTCCACACTCCAGCAGTTACTAATTTTCCAACCCAGTACTTGAAGATGACATTTTGATAAATGTGTGAAAGGGTTTCTGGACTATTTATTAGTTTAATATATGAAAAACACATTTTAAGTAATGACATTTTGTTCCAAAAATATCTTCATACATTTTGTCCACTTTTAAAAATAGAGGTACTTAACAGAAATTGTGAAAAATCACCAATAATTTATAATTAGCTAATGGCTCAACATGATTTCTAATTCCTTCACAATTAAAAACATTTCCTTTTTAGTCTGAATTCTAAATTGCTTTTCCAGCAATGCATATGCTTCAGTGGATTTGAATATATATTACCTGGTGCATTACAATCCTTCTCTAAATGAATGAGGCACATGCATCACACTTTCATCTTTACTCAAAGTTTAAACATGCCTAAAGGAGATTAATACTCCCTCCAAGCAACAAGCAATGGGCCACTGATTGGAATAAAAATGGAATTAATGCCGTATCATTCATATGGGTCTGAGCTGTGATATTAGTCAATACATCATGGACCCATGCTCCTGTTCTGCTATTTCTATGTATTCCAATATGATAAGTTTTACAGTGTACAGAAACCAAGATTTAAGACTCTAAGTTTCAAGTACTACTAAATAGAGTGACCTTTTACACACACACACACACACACACACACACACACACACACACATTTATATTCTTTTGTTTCAGGAAAAATTAATTTAAGTCAGTTTTGAAAAAGACTAATAATTATACCACTAAAATGAAACTGATAGTTACTTTCAGTATATTAAAATTTATGTCTAGATCTACAGGCATTCTCTTAATGTTGTTTTAATCATGTCTTAAGCAAGATTTTTTATTTTGCTGTGAAACTTTGTTTCACTAAGTAGCTTTAAGCTGGATTTTCTTAAAGAGCATAAGCAGCAAATAAACATTTCGTAAAGCAGCTCACACTTGTTCAGTGTCTGGGTGAGAGAATATCTGATTTATCACCAAAAAACAAAGGCAGCTAGTCCTAACATGAAACTTATATTATTCTGGAAAATTAATTAAGAATTACTACAGAACGGAGGAGTATTTATATGGAACCATGAAACACTAGGGGTCAGGAAAAAACAAGGGTAACAACTGAGTTGTGTCCCCTAAATCCATACAGCAATGTCCAAGCACACCTGGGGATGAATTTATTTGATAACAGGATTATTGAATATGTAATTGGTTAGCATAGGGTTTATTGGAGTTGGGTAAGTTCCTAACTATATAGGATATAAATCCATATCAAAAGAAACCACTTCTCTCTCCCTCTCTTTCTCCCTCTCTTTCTTGCTCTAGATTTCTCCCTTCCACATACACTCCCTCCCCCTCACACACAAACCCCCTACACACATATCAGAGATAGACAGACAGACAATGCTATATAAAGGGCTACATAAAGGTTGAAGTTACATTGTTCAAAGCCAATGATCTATTGGAAACTGGAAGAAAGGATCAGATGAACCCAGTCCTGAGACTCTCAGAGAGAACCCAGCTCTCCATAACTTATCTAAGATTCCTATACCACCAGAACTATGAACATTAAATCTGTATTGTTTTGGAAAACTTGTTTCTAGTGCTTTGTTACCACAGGCTTCCAAATCAAGTGCCAGCAGTAGGTAAGACAATGGTGCTACTACATAACTCAGAAGCTGAACTCCTTCCAACAAGCCTCGCTTCCCTTCTAGTCTCTTCTGCTATCATCCCAATTGCCAGCGATGTGTTATTCCTGAAATTAAGAATGTAGCTTTTCGAGTCTCAAACTTAAAACCCTGTAGTAATTTTCCAGAACCTATTAGAAGTGAATGGCCTCTAGCAGCAAAATTCCTGTTTTTCTACCTTTTAAAATGCTTCTGCCCTTTTTCTGGTATGGAGTCTCATCAACATTGCCTTCCTAAATAAGCCTGAAATGGTGTGTCAACAATAGACATGGAATGCAGAAATTCTATGAGGTTTCAAAAGTAAAGAATACTTAGTGTTTTAGGCTAATATAGCAATCGCTTTTTTGATATCTGTAATAACCTGCTATGGGCTATGTACACCGCAGCTGCATCTATTACATCCTCATGTAGTAATCAATATCATATTCTTTCTTAAACATCAAATTTAAAAGAGAAAATGACATTGTACATAATTAATCAGAGCAACCCTCTAGGGTGGTAAAACTAGACTTCACCCGAGGCTCTTTACTTGGAAACATACCTAACTGTCAGGCATAAAAGATGTATCTGCAAATGCTCCTAGTCATGTGGGTTTTTCTTCTGTGTCACAACTTCATTTTGGACTGCTCTGCCAAATGCATCCATTTTTAATGACAGGCCTTTAGATTCACTGCACTTTTTTTTCCTGTTCTGGAGTTCTACTAACAGTTTCCTCCCTTGAAAGTTCACACTATAAACTTTTTTTTGGGATTTAACTACTATCTTTTGTCCTGTGAAGGCTAGATACATTGATCCTATGAAAAACTGTATCACTGTCTTCCTTCTGAGTTCTTGATAATCCAATAGCAGCATTGAGACAATTACATTATTGACAAGTGTCTCTGTACCTAGACCATATAACTGTTAGACTTACACTTAATACTTAATGCCTACACCATCATCCCAAATATGAATGAATAGATAACTAACCCATTCCTGAGATAAGTCTTCTATCATTCCAGGCACTCTAAACCATGCTGCAGTTAAGGTGTAATTATTAAGAATAAGTTTTTACCAGTAGGGAATCTAGAAGTCATCAAGGAGTTGAACATTTTCTATAGGTGGCTAATTAAATGTGTTGGATAAATGTTAAAACTTCATCATATATCTTTGACTAAATAAAATATTGTTTAACAGTTAAAAATAAATGAATTAAATCAAACAGCACTGATAGATATAAGAGACATTAAGTTAACTTGGAAAATCACATAGAAATGCATATGCACTATAATATGATTTATAATAAAATAATGATCATTTTCAAACCTTTGCAGATGCATCCATATATGTTATATCATTAAAAATTCATGAGATGGTAAATACAAACTTCTTAGATAGAAAATTGATATGCGTAGGAGAATTTAAATCCATTCTGCCTTTACCTATTTTCAAAGATAGTAAATTATCAAATGTAAAACAATAGGTTTGCAGAGGTTGCCTATTTTACTGAAATGGGTCATGCATAAGTAAGTGGGTATTTTTTTTGTTTGTTCTCGTAAATTTTTTACTATTAGAAAATAGAAATGAAAGCGTTATACTCTATGATTAAAGTAAAAGCAAATGGGTTGACAAAAGCAGAATGAATCAAGACATGGCCATGACTCATCTATGGGTCTCCTGGCAATGATTACTGCAGTAAAGATCTGTTTGAGCTAAGAAAATCTTCAGCCCAGGGCAAGAGAAGCCCAACTAGCTATATTCCTTTTTTATTATCACACAGGGAAGCACAGCAGCTTCCGGAGAGGAAATGCAGCTTTTCCCACCTTCCCTATCAACAGGAGAAACTCAGGGGTGTCCCCAGCTCCCAACATTATGAGTGTGAACATTGTGACATGATTTCTCTCAATCCTAGACAAAATAAAATATGTAGCCACATTTAAGTCATAAGGAATGATCAGGCATTCTTGAAATAAAAGAAAGGATTCAAAAGAAATGACTAGTATTCTTCCAAAAACATTATAAAGGACAAAGTAAAAATGAGGCATTGTCTGCCTCAAAGAGGCTTAGAGAATAGCTACCAAATAAAACATGGCTAGTTACCTGAATATATGGGATCCTAGTACGGAGAGAAAGCGTTAGGGTTTGCAGTAACCTTGCCACAGTGTGATCCTGAGAGGTAGGATAATGGTAACTGTTGTATTCAGAAGAAAGGTGGTGGAGATTGCTGGGCAAACCCATATTACATCTGTAAATATGAACGAAGTTTTAAAATGGAAGAGTAAATACCTTGCTGGTACCTGTAGAAATACACCATAGAGGAACAGAAAGGCAAATCTGTAATTGCTTGTTTTTTTATTTTTTTATTTGTTTATTTATTTTTTTTTATTTATTACTCAAAGGTTTTAAAGCTGAATGGGAGATAAGCAAAATTTCCAACAAATAAATCGTTGTGCATCTTCATAAAAATGTGCACATCTTCAGCTCATTCTAGCCACTTAGGACTTATTGACATGTGTGAATGCCTGCAGTCTGTCTTCGAGTTGAAAAGGAAGAATAAAATGTAATCTCCTTTTTATTGCACATGGATGCATTTTTTTTTCACCTTGCATATTTTACATTACAAAAGCCCCAGTTTCATAGTATGTTCAAATGAATTGATCTTGACCACTATATTGCACTATTATGAGAGTCAGTATACAAGTATTTTCCTTGTTGCCCTGGATTTTCAATAGTTGTGGTAGTGTAGTTAAAACGATTATTTCTTATAGATTGTCCATTGTTTTGTGTTGGGTACCATAATGTTAAACTGTTTGAAACATCTCATCTGTATTGTCATTTTAGTTAATATTCATTTAAATTAATTTTTATAAATTTGGCAATGTGGCAGTGTTCACCCTCAGGACAGGAGCAAGTATATAACACATGCTTTAAAAAATATCATGACTTTTCACTTTGCAAGATTCAAAAACATCACCAAGGGAGTCTCTGTTGGGTTGGTCTGCCTGTCAATAACATATAAGTGCAGAAGAACATATTCTTAGCTCTGATGCCTATTGATTAGTATAGAAGTGTAGTGTTCCCAATGAGATGACTGGCGTTGAAAAACAGTAAACTTTCTGTGCATATATTGATCAAGCACATATATTCCAACTCTCTGCTTAGTCAGCCTTTCAGTCCTAAGACAAATGCATACTGTGACCTACACATGGGGCCCAAAGTGTCTGAGTTTAGGCTTCAGTAAAAAAAAAAAAAAATACATGTATGGCTTCTTTGAATATAAATTAGAGGTCTCTTTAAATATCTTTAGATCTCTAGTAACCCATCCCAGAATCTCATTGTCAGAGATGAAAGCAGGACATGGTGTTCTATTACATTTAGCTTTAGTTTGTGTGTATAGACAAATGCACACACATAAACACAGGCATTCATATATTTTGATTGAGGTATTACTCATCGGGGCCTCATATGTACATGGGTATGTATGTGTACATATCTGTATGCATATAAATCTATAACACTGTATATCGCTCACCAGAGTCTCTGATGATGTAGAAATAGACCAGAATATATGAAGATGTTGAAAAGCTTCTTCTTCAGGACTGCAGAGAAGATGCCAGCATATCAAAATATACATTGATCATCACTTCATGTTAATACCAATGGGAGTGAGAAGCTGAAGATGTGATTTTAAAGGCCTGAATAATTATACCAATTGTCATATTATGTAAACAATTTGCCAATTTTTTTTCTCCTGCTGGTTAAGTCTTTCTGTGGTTTCATTTTTCACCCTGAACATTACGAAATACACACCCTCACATGGATAAAACAGAAATGCTTCCATTGAGATATATGCATTTTTAGTTTCTGAAGTTGACATAAATAGATAAAACTTTTAACACATTCAACCAAAAGTTATCATTGCTATTGCCTTTCAAATAGACAGAAGTTAGAGACTATTTACCCATACTGCTATATTTGGTAATAATGTAAACCATGTCACTTCCTCATCAATATAACTATGCATTTAAGCAATTTCAATCTTCAAAAGAACTAAATTCTGTGGCAGGTATACTATTTTACCACGGTTGTTTGGCAAATAGAGGAAGACACATTTATTGTATGATTAGTATTGATATCATTTAAAACAAATATTTATAATGACTATCAACCGTATGTCAGTCAATACAAACAGGGAAGCAAGCATGGTGTCACCCTGGTACTCAAGAGCTCATGTAGCAGTAGAGATTGAAAGTGATCTGCTGAGGGTTTAATTAGAAATTTACAGGACTAGGAAGATGGCTCAGTGGTTTAAAGGCACTGGGTGTCAAGTCTGAGGACCTGAACTCAAGCCCTGAACCTACATGGAAGAAGAAAATCAAACAAAAAGTAAATTCAACAAATTGTCCTCTGTCCTTCATATGTGTATTGTGGTATGTTTGAACCTGTACACACACATACACATACAATGACATAAATAAAGGAAGAATGAATAGAGAAATGAATGAATGAATGAGTTCTTAAAACATTATAGAAGAAACAAAATGACCGAATAATTATTACCATATGATATAAAGGAACAATCATCTATATTACAGCCTTCCCAACTGGATTTTCACCCAGAATCCTAATAAACATATGAATCAGTGTCCTGATCCACACATACTCCTGCTGGGTGGCACTGCAGATTTCCTCTGAACGTGTGTGGAAACAGTGCAAGAATACGTTACATGTCATGGTCACTGGGACACAAAAGCTGTTTCCTCAGGATATGTCTCTTTTCTCTCTGAGATGCCATACAGGCTAAGCTTAACTCACTCTCACTACATACTCAAGGAAGGCCTTGAACTTGATCCTTCTGCACTAAAAGCCTAAATACTATGATAATAGGTGTTTAGCACTATTTGTAGCTTCATGTCCATTTCTTTCTAACACTTTCAATTTTTCCCTGAGTTATTGGTTATAAAGGCATCTGTCTTCAGTTATTACTAAACAGTTTTCACATACAAGGTGTTTGTATATTCCTACAAACCAGACCCGTGTTTCACTGAGTTATGTATTTCTATCTCCGTGGAATTCACAGTGGTTCAATACTGTGTGCTTTGCATAAATGTGGGCTTTAAGGGAACCACAGACATTTTTTAAAAGTTCATTTTAGGCACAACTTCTAGAATAGTCTTTACAATGTATGGTTTACAATTTTAAAGTAGTATCTTTCTCTTAAAAGGGGGTGTGAGATTTTTTTTATTATTCAGAAAATGCCATTGTTTTTGTTAAGATATGTACATAATTCAGTGGGGACCCAGTCCAACTGTTTCATTTTGTGGAGGAGTGCATTTTTTTAAACAATTCATATTGTTTTGGCACAGAGATAAATTACAGTGCTGAAAGGCCCAGAAAAAAAATATAATGTCATTATGCCTCACTTGAACACTCCCCCATCTTCCCAATGGTTTTCTGAAGGGAAAAAAGAAAATAAAAAGACAGCCACGAAAGAATTTTTCAACTCTTTCAAATGATACACCCCCATTCATCATACTAGATACCTTTGGGAAATGTCTGTTTGTAATGGAAAAAATAATGGACCAATGATTATAAACTAATTATTAACATGAAGATTAGCTTTCAGGGCTCCATAAATTCACCATTGTATTTGTGGTCATTTTCTGTAGTCATTGGCACTATGGTGCAGGAGGGTGCAGGAAAGATGGATGGCTTAGCAGCAGTAGGTTGGAAACTGTTCCCAATCCAGCTACCAATATATCTCTAGTCTTCTTTCAGCCAATGGAATCCACAAGTTTCTGTAGCTCATTTTTGATTCATTTGTGGGTGGTTTTAATATCTTCTCTTGCTCAGTACAGCTCTGTATGCTCTCTTTCCAATGCTATTTATTATTTTGGCACCAATTTCTTTATAAGCAAGTACATTCTTCTTTTATAGCACATGAAATTGGATTTTTCCATACATTAAAAAAAGTTTTTTAGAGGTTGTTTATCTTATTTTCTCATTTTAAGAAAACTGTATCTCAATATTTTCCTCTAATTTTAAATATTAAGTAAGTTCAACAACTTTGCGTAAAGAAAAACATTGGTCTGTATAGTTTTTAAGTAAGTTAGTTAATAAGATCATACTTTTATCACAATCATCGTTGATATAATCATCATCAATAGAGTTTTAAATGGATTCTAAGCATAAATATTTAATATAATATTTTAATTTTTTTCACTATTATTTTTTTCTTTTTTTTTCAAATTCATTTTTTTATTTTTTTTATTTTTTAAACGACTTTATTTTGCAAAACAAAGATAAATGTAAAGATTTTAAACATTTTTTTGCTTAAAATTATACATTTTTGTCAGTACTGTTTTTTCAGACATTAAAATAAATTTTACATAAAACCATGTGAATAGAATCAAATAACCCTATTAAAAAATGGGGTACAGAGCTAAACAAATCATTTTCAGTTGAGGAACACCGAATGGTCGAGAAACATCTGAGGAAGTGCTCGACATCCTTAGCCATCAGGGAAATGCAAATCAAAACAACCCTAAGATTCTACCTCACACCAGTCAGATTGGCCAAGATCCAAAACTCAGATAACAGCAGATGCTGGCGAGGCTGAGGAGAAAGAGGAACACTTCTCCACTGTTGGTGGGGTTGCAAGCTAATACAACCACTCTGGAAATCTGTCTGGCGATACCTCAGAAAATTGGATATAGTACTACCTGAAGACCCAGCTATTCCACTTCTGGGCATATACCCCAGAGACACTTTAATTCACTATTATTTCTTTTTTCTTACAACTTTATCTAAAAAAACAGAGATACATGTACAGACTATTAAAAGCATTTTTGCATAAAACTACATGAATATATTTTTGTCAGTACTTGAATTTTTTTAAAGGTTTGATAGTATGGGCTGAAATCTTACTAGTTACAATGAGGGTAAACTACATGTAAAACAAAATGTAACATGGAAATAGTCAAAGTTTTCCTGGTGTGTGAATATTAAACATAATGACTTTTAAATGCCAAGGATTGCCAGAAGGCTACATTCTTAGCTCTTGAATTATTGATTATTTAATGTCTAGGTGTACCACACTATATGCTTACTTTTTTTCTAAGAAGGACTGAGGCTTTCACTTTTTTGCCTTTCTTTTTGTGAGCTTCATATGGTCTGTGAGTTGTTTCTTGAGTGTTTAGAGCTCTCTGGGGCTAGTATCCAATTATGTGACTGCATATTATGTCTGTTCTTTTGTGACTGTGTTACCTCACTCAGGATGCATTCTCTAGATGCAGCCATTTTCTTAAGAATTTGGTCAAGTCATTGTTTCTGGTGGCTGAGTAGTACTTCATTGTGTAAATATATCACACTTTCTGTATCCATTCATCTACTGAAGGACATCCGGGTTCTTTCCAGCTTCTGGATATTATAAATAAGGCTGCTATGAACATGAAGGAACATGTGTCCTTATTATATGATGGAGCATCTTTAGGGTATGTGCCCAGATGTGGAATAACTGGGTCTTCAGGTAGTACTATGTCCAATTTTTTGTAGCAACAGAAGATATCATTAAATACCTTCTAATGAAAAACTAGGAAGTAAATAAGAGAAATACATGTCTAAGTTCCTATGACTATCAGGTGATAAAATGAGAATAGAAACCCATTTCCAACTAATACAGAGATCATGCTCTTAATATTTGGTTCCTTGATCTTTTGAAACTATTCCATGAAAATCAAAAGTAACTATGTATAAATATTACTTGATTCTTAAAGCATTCAAGATGATGATATAGTTTACATAGTCTTTATCTTAAATCATTTCAGCTGTCAACAGTCTGGAATCATCTGAAGAGTCTCAATTGGGAAATTGTGGTCATATTTTGGAGAAATTATCTTGATTATTAATTGACGTGAGGGAGCCCAGCCCATTATAGTCATGCCATCTATGGTGGCACTGGATGATCTAACAAAGGTTACAGCATTAATCAGAATTGAGTCTGTATTTTTCAGTGTTCTATGCCTCAAACTTCTACCTTGAGTTCTTGATTTCCTCAAAAATAGATTATGAGCCAGAAGTGTGAGCTGAAATGAGCTGAAATGAGCTCCCTCCCTCCCCTCTCTCTCTCCCTCCCTCCCTCCCTCCCTTCCTCCCTCCCTCCCTCCCTCTCCCTCCCTCCCTCTCCCTCCCTCCCTCCGTCCCTCCTTCCCTCCGTCGTCCCTCCCTCCGTCGTCCCTCCCTCTCTCTCTCTCTCTCTCTCTCTCTCTCTCTCTCTCTCTCTCTCTCTCTCTCTCTCTCCTCCCTCCCTCCCTCCCTCCCTCTGTTCCTCCCTCCCTCTGTCCCTCCCTCCGCCCCTTCCTCCCTTCCTTTCGCCCTCCCTCCATATATATCGGTCATGGTGTTTATCAAATCAACAGAAAGCAAACTAGGATATTATCCCATATATGGCACAAAAATAAGCCACCGTGTTCTCTCCCTTTCATTCTTTGTCTTCCTTTCTTTTCTCCGTATTCACTTCTCACTGACACATGGGGCAAAGTATCTCATTGTTGAGAATTCAGTTGCTTACATTGCAGTGTGTAAGTTATCATTTCTCCTATATCCTCTCTTAGATACCAACAGTCTTCCCCAATTTGTGATAGTCAAATACATGTCTGCATATTGGCAAACAACTGAAGCGGAGTTAGAATACATTAGTTAAATCATAATCATCTTGTAATGGATAAGATCATTTCAATTTTCCATGGAAAATTCAAATATATTAAATCATATGAAATAAATTAAGATAGAATGGAACAAAGAAATAAATACTCCAATCAGTAAATTCTGAATCAACACTGACCTTCACAGGTTACCCCAGGAGTGTTAAGGTAATTTACATGATTAAATAAAGTTAGATGAGAAGACTTTAGCATTTCATGACTAAAGGACTTCTGAAGTTATTCTCTTCTTTCGTGAAACAAAGTTTGAAATTAGAAAAAAAAAAATCATACAATAAAAGAACTGTACCTGGAATCAGAATTCCTTAGCTTCAGTCCATTTTGTTTTATGCATTGAGTTTAAATTTTATAACTACCCCCACAAGGATGGAATGGATACTTAGAAATGGAATAGACAGTTAAAGGTTTTCTTCCTCAGATACCATAATATCTTGGTCATGACTTGTGTGTCAATTTAAAGTCTTGTCAGCAGGACAAATGGGAATGAAAAGCTTGTCTTTATATTTGTGTGGAAAATCTATAGGATTATAAACATTGTAATGGAAGGAAGATAGTTAAGCAGTTTACTCTGGAAAAGTACTCTTATCATATAAGTTCTGCAGGCCAGAACCTCAGCAATCAATGCAATGCAACTTAGTTAATAAAAAGTGACTGCCATCTTATTAGCAAGAATCCTCAGCACTACTGCTGGTACTGTTGCTTGTTCTGATATGCTCTGATAGCACATGCATGACATCAATAGAAGACTGTTTATATTAAGTGTATTGGTAAACTTCTCTTTTAATCAATGAAATGGCATTCTAATGACTTTCACTAAGTAGCCAAAAATGTTGGATGATGCTATTTACTTAATGACTCTAGATAATGTATAGTCACCAGTTGCCACTAAATTTGGAGATGCTTAAGACAAAGAATAGACACTTCTCTAAGCACACACCGAAAAATACTCAGAATTGAGCAAATGTAGTCTTAACAACATGAATGCCAACAGTTTTATAAAAGAAACTCATTTATTCTATTGATGGAAGCTGACTCCCTATTCTGCCACACATATTCACTAAGCATTCCTCCATCTCAAAAGCACACAACTTACTTCTAATTTTAAAAGCAACGGCTCTCAACTTGGAATTTGAAGGAAAATGAGATGATGGGTATCATGGTTGTCAACTTCATTTGTTCCTGAATTGAATAAGAGACACTACTCTGAGCAGGTCTGCAATGTTTTTTCTTAGGATGATTAATTAAGGTGGAAAATACCCTTTCACAGAGTGGGTATCACTTTATGACTGCAGTCCCACATAGTGAAAGGTCTGATGGGGAAAGGTCTGGCTTTCAACCTTCTTGCCTTTGCCTCCTGTGAGTGTGCACTCATTTTAATGCTATATCTCTTGCCATCCATCCCTGACACTGGAACTCAGCTTTTCTATTGTGTATGAAAGCCCTGGCTTTAGGCAGCAGAGGAATCCTACCTAATAGACTGAACAGCTACCAGGTCCTCATCCCTTCCAGCAGGTAGACAACCATTGTTTAACTATCCAGCCTTATCTTGGAAGATAATCAAACAAGTCTTCTTTGTTAATTTACATTCACTCCACTGGTCTTATTTCTCTAGAAATCTCTAAGGTAAACAGATACAGAGTCAAATGCATGTGATCTATATACTAAGTGAAGTACTTGTTTTCTCTGACCTCAGTTTCTCCAACTAAGAAGATACATAATATCACTTGGCTGTTTTCTTTTTAAAGGGGAATTAATAATTAAGCCTTTAAACAACTTAAAAATATATAACTTTTAGCAATTCTCAACTGCATTTTCCCTATATGAATGCCATACCAATGGTATTTTGTTTTGTTTGTTATTTTCAATTCATTTGATAAGTTGGGGTCCCTGATTATATTTATCTACATATTCCTTTAATAAGCTCGCAGAGCACCCTCTGGCCCATGCTACCCAAGTAAAAAACATTAGAACTGTCTAATTCACTGTTGTAATTCCCTGGGTGAATACCCCTCACCCATACCTTTATATCATTTCCACATAATCTTTTCCTTGTTAAAAAAAAAAAAAAAAAAAACGGGCTGGAGAGATAAACGGCTCAGTGGTTCAGAGCACTGACTGCTCTTCCAGTGATCCTGTGTTCAATTCCCAGCAACAACGTCGTGGCTTACAACCATCTGTAATGAGATCTGATGCCCTCTTCTGGTGTGTCTGAAGACAGCTACAGTGTAATCACATACATAAAATAAATAAATATTAAGTTAAAAAAAGAAAAGAAACGCCCCCCTGCTTTACAAATGAGGAGAATTGGGCATTTCATTAAGTTCCAATTATCCAAATGTTAGGTGATTGATCCCAAAATCAAAGAGAAATTCTCTTCAACATATCAGGGCCTCTCCAGCTTTAGTGTGATGAGGTGAGGTTGCAGAAACTCAGGAAAAATCTGAAAGACTGAATTTTTTTTTATTAAGAGATTGTCAGTTATAGAGATCATGTATTTTGATTCACATTCCTCATCTTACATTAGCTGAGAGAGCTGAAAATTTTCACAGTGTCTTATGGATGAAATAACACAGCAAAGCAGACATTGCCCTATGTAATTTTTTGGTTTTTACCTTTAGGTTATAAATCTGAATTAGTACATAAAATATGTGTGAAGAACACTAAAAATGCCAGTCCCACATTAATTGGTTATAATTCTTTTGATCTTCAATCATACAGGAACTTTAACAATTTTAATAACATTTTAGAGGTTAGAATGATGTAAATGTGTTCAGAAATGTATAAAATAATATTGGAAAGTTGAAGAATAGATATTTCAATTCACCTACCTTGCAGATACACTAAGTGCCCTCCAGAGTATATTTGGGGTGAGAGTCGAGTCTCAGAGAGAAAATAAGGGAACGAAGAGTCCAGGATAGTATTCTGGTTTCTTTTGATAACCAAATTTTCATTCCCACTAGTGATACTAATTAAAACAAATGTTACATGATGTCAGACAGCATTAATGAGACACTGCATGGTGGGAACATCTCTTAATCTTTTCTAGAATATGAGAAGATGATGCTTTCTGTAGCTGGGGGCTGATAGTGAGGCGCAATTCACTTGCATCCTCTGTCTCTGTCATGGAAGTCTTTTAGAGCAGCAAGAATAACTCTCGTATTTCTATGGTTGTAGCACAAGTTCTTCTTATCAGAGGAGACCCATACAAACCAGAGGAACACAGGATGCAGAGACACCTCTTCTTCTACTAAGTTCGGATATCAATTGCATAAATTTAGGTCAAAACATGCATGAGTTCCTGGCATCAATCTTTGGCAAGATGGATGTGAGTGTAGAAGCTGATAATAAAACAGATTGTGAAAAATATGTAATGGCAAATGTAACTAACAAAAAAGAAAGAAAATTCAAGAGTACAAATAATAAGCAATACTGTGACTGTTTTCAGCTTCCCACAAAGAAGCCCAGATTATCAGAAGCTACTAAAAGGCACACGATACCTAAATCTAGTAAGTCTCTAGCCTTTATGAATAAGGGTTCAAGGCACTGCGATGTTCCTTTCCTGTAATAAACCTGATGTGCTATCTGGCAAAGGAGACCCTGTGGCCCCAGACTATTTTTTAAACTGCTGCCTTGGAACTTTGTAAGTGCTAAATGATTCTGGAGACACTTCTTTGCTTTTCAAATGGTTCCCCCATGGTCAATATTTCTGACATAGCCTACATACACTATCAGGTGGACTATTAGGTCATACAGTGATTGTCAAGTTCCTGGGTACATATCTCCACTGGAGAACGAGAAGGACAATAACTGCCAGCTTCTTTTCACAGAGGTATCAAATAAAGCTATGTAACAGATTCTTCACTTTGATAGCTTTCAAATACTATTGGGTAGTTTTTTCCAGTGTTGTGAAGCTGAATTTCTCTCCTGTGCTTATATAAAGCCCATATTGACACAGAGGTATATGTGTGGATTGTAATATATATTAACAAGTATAAAATTTATATTTTGAGCATGGAAGATCACTTAGGGATTCTACTGTGTGTAGTATGGAAGCAGCACCATGTCCCTGTACTCTCAAAGGATTTTAGAGATAGGCAGAATCTATGCAGGATAATGCCTTGTTTTTTTTTTTTTTTTTTTTTTTTTTTTCTGTCTTGAAGCCCAAGCAGTGGGTTTGAATACCAGGGGTAGGTACCATGCTTTCAATTAACATTCCAGCTCTTCAAGAGTCTATACAGATAAGATTGGTCACACAATCATTAGTAAAGACAAGGAGCTCTTTCACATCTCCAACTTAATGTCAGTGTATACATAAGGTTTCAATGTGATTTGAATTAAAAGTTCCCTACTATGTAATAAATTCCAGCTGTAGTTCTTTGATATCATTGTCATGAATTTGATTTTGAGCTAAGACTGCTCCTCTGATACTCAAGAAAACTGTCTGCTTTTGGAATGTTTTCTTCTCCTATAAAACAATTAATGGCATTATGGTCAGTCATCAATAAAATGGCAATTTTGGTTCTTCTGGATTCTTAATTATATACTTGTTAGTAACAGACCCACTGAAAAGGATAAATATTTATGACTTGTACCTGCAAAGGCTCAGGGAAATCCTTATTATGAGTGGATATATTATAAGGTATGTTGGGTTTATGATTTTCAGGTAAATGGCCACAGCACTTACTGATAATATATACTGTTATTGCAATGTGCCTGTCTTTAATGCACAAGGGAAGCCATTTTTCTTCCCTTCTTTATTGATTGTATTGGCAGGAATGTTGAATCTGAATTCTTTTTTAATCTACTTTATTTAAAGATTTCAATGAGTTGGATTAAATTTAAAATCTTACTTTTATTATCCTAATGATACAACTGGGTGCAGACTCATCGTCACATTTGCTGACTCTGTGTAAGTAAATACTAAATATGTCACTGGGCAGATCTTTCCACAAAGTGCCCCATTACTCAGAACTCTCACTTTCATGAGCTTCATTTGTCTTATATGGTTAAAAGAAAACAAAGAAAATGTAGCTATGGAGATATTGGGGTGACATTTAGATATATTGGGTTGATTCTTATTTCGTAAACTTATGTCAAACTATAGGCATTATGTTATAAAACACTTTACAATGAGAGCTTGAATTGAGTCCTCAATTGTTTTGAAATTTGTTACCATTTCATGTTATAAAATAATAACTTTGGATTGGTACCTTATTGTTACTATCCACCATCCTTACAGTGACATCAAAGAGATTTTAAATGAGGCAAAACACTTAGACAAACAAAAGGAAGAGAAGCAAATCACAGAATGAACAAGAACAAGGTGCTGAGCTAAGAAAGTCAGATCCTTGGCTGGCAGTAAAAAGAGCCAGAACCAGCTCAGTTTCTATGTAACTGCAGATGTCACAGGCATAGGAGCACAGGCAGCTGGGAGGATAATGGCTGGAGAACTGAAAGATGCTCAGTCCATGAAGATCTAGTTAAACCAAAGGAACTTGAGAGTCCATGAGAGCTGGAATGTGAAGTGCTTAACTTAGACATTCTAGAAAGCATAATCCAGAAGTCAATAGCATGAATACCCAAGGCTCCTATGCTGGGCAGTATTTTTATTAAAGGTAGATTATGGTCACATATTAGTTAATAATAATAAAATTTCTATTGTGTATTTTTGAAAGCGTATTTAGGTATCTTGAAAAATGTAATTTCACAATCCTTTCTAGGGGATAAAACAATTTTTAAGGAAGGAAGACTAAAAACAAAATGCATGTATCATATTTAGAAACACCTAAAACATGAGTTTTATTTTAACAAAGGAACATATTTTACAATATTCCCTTTACTGAAATTGCTGATTTACAATTGTGAAAACTTAAATGATGGTGTTTGAAGTCATTGAACTCAAATTCCTTACAGGATGGACGCTGATATGAGACAGAGGTTTAATCTCAGGGTTTCAGTGTGATCAAATACCTGCCACATGAGACTGCTCTTTGAGCCTTACACATATCATTCTGTAGAATTCATAATAATTCTCCAAGGAGATACACTTAAAGCAATACTATCCCAACTATTCTTGGAGAAAAGGAAGGTAAAATGCTAAAACATGCTGTAATGTTCAGGTGAATCTCAGGGACTAGTAAGGGAAGTGTCCTGAAAAATGCATCCTTAGAAAACAGTTTGACCACATCTATTTAAACCAACCGATAAAGTGTCCCCAGTAGGGGATCTATGATTTCCTTGGTTCTCAACCCAGTTTTCAATTTTTGGAAATGAGTACCCTGGGTTTAAATCAAGACGCAATTGGTTACCCCTATAATATTTTTGTCAAAGTTGCACTGGCTTGTACATTTTACCTAGCAGGTCATTATTGTGTCTTACAAGTTTCGTGGCTCCTCTCAGCCTTGGTCTGTCTTTTATTACAGTGGGTGGTAGTTAAAAGAGACTATGTACTGTCCAGAGACCAGAGAATATGTGACAGTGGCGAGCTCACAGTTAAATGAAGCATTGATCTCATCCCCTCCAAAGCTCAGGCAACATCATCAACAATGAGGCAAACCTGTGAACAGTGGATAGCAGAGAGGTGAGCTACAAAAATCCATCTTCTGGGCTTAACACAGCCATTACACTCAAGAATTCACACAAGCTGTGGTGGCTTGCATGGGATTGGGTCTCTCGACATTTATCAGGAAAGAAGACAGGCATCTTGAAATCACACCCTTCACTGAGTGCCTATTGATAGTGAACTTCATGGAGAGAATGTCATATTCTTTAGTGGTTTATTCACAAGTTGCCCATCACCTGTTCATAACCAACATCTCTCTCATGCTCCTGCGAACATTCCTAATTAAACACTAAGAAGTACAGGCAAAACAGTTAGAAAAGCAGATGGGGACCCACTTAGGAAGCAGAAAAGTTACACTAAGTGGACTAGGGGATGAGTGAGGGTTTTAGGGTTGTGTATAAAGAACTAAAATTAATTATATGGAGCAAGGGAGAGGGCATGTACTAAAAACAAAATTCTTCAGTATTCTAGTTGTCTAGGCTAATAGTTTAGATGGCTGATACTCACCAGAAGCAGTGAGACAAAATAGCCTCAAACCAAAAAAAAAAAAAAAAAAAAAAAAAAAAAGATATATTTTTTGCTGTGCGACCTAAGCAAGGTTGTACTTTGTCACTATCACCTGTAGTCCAGGAGATGGGGAACAACCTTGTATCTTCCACAAAAGCTCCCCAAGAGGACATTGTTTGAGAGTAGCTAGGAAATCACAAACTAAATGCTTTATGACACAGGACAATGGATGAAATAAAAAGTTATCAATATCAATTAAGTTTGATCAGTTCTTTTAATGGGCACATATATTGACTTTGGTTACCAGGAATTTTCAGTCTAAACTTCTTTTCTGTCAAGTTTTAGACTAATTTGTTTCTATCTTAAAGTTCACTGACTACTCGGTCATATACATGAGGGTTTGACCTATTTTATTTTAATTGTCTTATTCTGCATGAGTGTTAGGAAGCTATCTTAACATCATTTGTAAAACAGGCAGGGTATACATTATGAATGTATACCTTCTGAAAAACAGGAAGGAAACAGTTTAATTCAAGAAAAAAGAATTAAGTTTGAAGAAGGATAGGGAGACAAAGGTTGGCAGTGTGAGTTTTTTTTTTTTTTCTTAAAAAAAAAAACATAATTCTTACAGGCACAGTTGGTAAGTACACCTGTCAGAGCTGCTTCCAAAAATATAGCTCAGAATGATAACATACTGAGAGAAAAACAAATCTCAGGAATGTGAAATTCATTTGTTAGAAGCAGTTTTGCCTACACTTTCTCAAAATACCCATCTGTACGCAAGTGTGTACATAACAGAATGCCTTGCTGCAGCACAGGAGGGTTCAGATATTTTTAGACTGTAGAACTTTCTATAGACCCAAACCCTTTTCAAACGTACCTTCCATACTTGCCACAGAAATCTTATTGGCAAGGAGCAGGAAGCACTGTGAAAGCATGCTGATTGTGTTAATAAGACCTTGTACAGGAATACAGGCCATGTACCGTAACGCACAAACAATGATTTATCCCCTTTCCAATTTAATTTTATTTAATTTGATGAATTTTTGCATGCTGTTTATTGCATGCAGTGCCTTTTCTATATGCTTGAAGAATATTAGAGCATTTGCTACTCTCAACAGCCTATAAATTGGACAGGTTTCCAACCCATAGAGGAGCCTGGATGTGTAGCTATAAAGTTGGGCTAAACCATTTACAATTGGTACAATTTTATAGATGCCCCAGTTTAAATATGGAAAAGTTAGGCCCACAGCACAAACATGAGTACCGTATTTGGATCTCCAGGACTCAAGTTAAACACATTTTCAACCAGCTTTTTTTGGGACAGGTAAACAATAGAAGGTAGTGTGGCTTGCCTTGCCATCCATGATGGCTTTGTCATGCAGTGAGTACCATGTTCAGTGAGAAACTGTCCAAAAGATAAGGGAGCTAATGCAGCTGACAACAACAATAATTTCTGTTCTCCACATACACAGATTATAAACTATAGTGTGATTATGAGCATGTGCACACACATACACACACACATCACACATGTACATACACCACAATAAATAAATAAACAAATTCAAATAGGAAAAGTCAATACATTCTCAGATAACAATGAAAAAATACCATCCACTTATTTCTGATCTTCTGTGCAAATTTATCTATCTGTCTTTAGGTCTACATTAAGCATTTTTAAATGCTTAAAGGGTCTCCTAGCAGAATATATATATATATATATATATATATATATATATATATATATATATATATATATATATATATATATGCATGCAACTTCTCTCTAACAAAAAGGTAAAATACTTCAAGATATACAGTTTCTTTATGTTGAGATATTTCATAAATTTGATAATAGGTTTTGAGAGATTCAATCAAAAAACATTAAATGCTAAGTGGGAAAATATAGCCCTTTATGTTTGAAGCTTTTTTATACTATTGTGTGACAATAAGAACCAGCTGTATAGGTAGATATTTATTTAAAGTAAATAGAATAAAGGTAATACATTTTCATAGGTCAGGGTTCATGACATTTCCAGTAACATAATATGTGTATGGAAAGTTTTAGATGATACTAAAATTATCATTCTGTTGAAAGTGGAAAGGCAAAATGATAAAGTATAGAGAGTTCACAATGGCATATTTGTGCATTCAAAAAGTAAATTAACTATCTGTTTGAACTATTTTTTCACTAAGTTATGATACACAAGAGCATCTGTGACCTTTACTATGGCCTACACCCAAATTAGAATGTCATAGCAGCTCAACCCATCACAGTCTTGGGTACAATGCTTGGGCCTAGGGAAGCTACATCTAAGTGTAGTGTCATTGGCCTGACTAGCTGGTAAAGGCTAATAACTCAGCTAGGGTCACTAAACAGAAAATTCCTAGTCCTAGCCCAAATGGTTCACTGTGGAGTTGGTTGTGCTTCTGTGTAGAGCATATTTGGATTTTGAGTGGTTTCAAAAGTTCTTGAACATGTTTGTGAGGCTTGAGAGCTGGGCCTTTTTCCTTCTGTGAGTGATAGCATCATTTACTGGAAAGGTTGTTTTTCTCCCAAATAGTTTTTTGAAATCATTGTGAAAGATCAGGAGACTGAAACCTGTCCTGGCTGCTTTGTCACAGAATTCCACCATTCCTACATACCAGCAGACATGTAAATCATCAGTTTTAGTACAGATTCAAAGGAAGGAAAATTAGATATTGTCTCTCAAAGAAGAGGTAACAAAGAATTTGCAACTATCTCCTATCAACTATGTCAATATATTAACTGACATGGTGTTTATAAAAATGTCATTTTCACATTTTTTATCTAAAAAAAGGCAATGCAAATGTTATATATGATAGCAAAAATAATCCCCAGAAAAGAATAAAAGTGAAGATAATCAACATTCCAAATATAAAACCATTCTAAACAAATATAGCCATGAGACTGTTCTACATAACAGCACCACCAATGAACAGAATCAACTTATAGACTATATGGAAATATTGTCTGGAAAAAGCACTACCATAACATATCTCTCTCTCTCTCTCTCTCTCTCTCTCTCTCTCTCTCTCTCTCTCTCTCTCTCTCTCTCTTCTCTCTCTCTCTCTCTCTCTCTCTCTCTCTCTCTAACACACACACACACACACACACACATTTAAGTTGAAAATGATAGGTTATGTAAACAGTGGATGGAGCACTTTATGAACTAAAAATGGGGAATTCATTTTAATTCTAACTAAATATCTAGAATAAATAAAACATTAATAAGTTCAACTTCAACAGAAAATCTTCAGTGTTCTAAAATAAAATACAGGCAAAGACAGAATGCAAATGCAACTAAAGACCTTACACAAAACTTGCACTCTATGTCACAAAGTATCACCCTCTGTGGGATAGAAATAGGTCTTCAAATATTCAACAGAGATAAAGATGAATCATCAGAGAAATAGAATCAATGATCAAACATATTAACGAACACTTGACCTCAATAAAACAGTGATATCAATTTAACCTTCCACATGCCAAATCTCCCAAAAGTTGCCAAATTTTATTCATTCTGACATTGTTTTCAAATGCATAATAATGGAAGGAACTCATCAAAGAATATTAGTCATAGATAACTGAATTGGAAAAAAATAAATATTGAAAAGAAATAAATCAAACAAGACAGCAGTAGCACATGCTTTTAATCTAGGTACTTGGGAGTCAGAGTCAGACAAATCTCTGAGTTTGAGGTCACCCAGGTCTACAGAACAAGTTCAGCCAATGGCTACACATAGAAATTCAGATAGATAGATAGATAGATAGATAGATAGATAGATAGATAGATAGATAAATAGATAGATATTTAGATAGATAGATGATATATAGATAGATAGGTAGGTAGGTAGGTAGACAGGCAGGCAGGCAGGCAGGCAGGCAGGCAGGCAGACAGACAGACAGACAGACAGACAGACAGACAGACAGATAGATAGATAGATAACAATAATACTCATCTGAAAAGACGACTCAGTGACTAAAGAGCTTGCTCCTCCTGCATGGGAATCTAAGTTTCAGTCCTCTGCAGTTCCATGAAAAGCCTCCCTGGTGGGCTAATTCTTTTGTAATCATGTGCTCAGAAGATGGAACTGGGATCTTTAGGACAAAATGGCTAACAAGATTGCTTGGATCAGCATGTTCTAGTTTCAGCAAATAACTTTTCTCCAGTATATACACTGGAAAGAGATTTAGGAACACATATCAACCTCAGATTTTACTATGTGAATGGAAACACACATGTTTTGCACAATACAGATGTGTACACTCATACACACATTTACAGAGAGAATTTTAGACAGCTATCTTGATGTACAGAATGCACCATCTCCAATTCTGAGTGTTCTTTAGATTGCAGCCTAGTCTTTGTTCCCAATATGTGGTCTATATATAATAACCAAGGGGACTTTCTTTGAGAGTGTTCACTTTCATTAAATTAGAATAGCTATTCACATCCTGAAGCCCATTTTTTCACATGCTGTGTCTGACTAGTTTAGTCTAATTTTGTTCTTTGTATCTTCCAGGCCATTGATATAATTGGTCTCTGTTACCCCACTTGGCCAGGAAAAAATGAACTTACATATTAAAAAGAATATGTCAACAACTCAAGTAGAAGATATAACTAAGAAATTTGCAAGGTATCTAAGATAAGTTTCATGAAGAGTCATGGCAAATAGTTTTATCTTTGTAGGTTACACAGTCTCTACTGACACAATACACTGCCATCATGGAAACTGGGAGAGACAAACAGACACCCAGGAACAATTGAGTGTGTTATGAGACACTATACACACACCTCATCCTTAGTTTAATTTTGAGAAACAAAATACCAAGGGAGCCAGAAGTTATGGCTATACAAATTGTACTAAAAAATTAATGGAAACAGAAGAATACAAAATGGGTGAATGAAGGAGTTTCCAGTAGCAATTTTTAGAAATTCTAGCAAAAAATAGAGTACTAATATTAATGTACCTAAACAATTTTGAATGACTTAAAAGAGAAACTGAGGAAAATAATATTCCTTTTTCTACATAACTATTTATTCATACTAGGGTCACTAAGGATGTTAAATACAAGTATTTAACCATCCTAAAATATATCTCACTCTATATATCACTTCCCTGTTTTATTGGTGGTGAGAAACAGAAAAACAATATTGTTTTGGTTGTGAGATGTGATAAATGTTGTCCTAAAGAAGTATTAAAGTATATATTATGAAGGTGCTATAACAGTAGAAAATGAGTAAATATCAGGAGGCACTAGGTATTCCACATCCTAGGAAACATAAGCAATGCCTCATGACAATGTTTTCAATGTGTTTACCCTAATCAAACAACGAGAAAATGCAACAATATGAAATTTGGGCATTTTGTACCATATTGGGTGTGAACCAGTGTCAACACAAAAAAAAATAATATGTTAAAACAAAAGTTAATTAAGTTAAACCATATTAAATACATTGCCCACTGACTATAATTAGTTCTAGAAAACATTCAGAAACAATAAATTAAAAACAATTATTGGGACCAACTGATTCATGTTTCTATAGATTATATTAGATTTTTTATTGAATTCAAATATTTTTAAAGTAGAATAATTTTACAGTGTAAGTTATTATGCTTAATTATTGTGAAATTGAATCTTTTTGTTTTATTATGTCCTAACTTCTACAATGTAATTTAAAAATGGTTCAAAATTATAGATGAATACTTATGAATAATGAAATTTCTATCAAAGTTGAATTATCATTCTTCATAAAAGTAGCAAAAACAATCCCAATGGTTATAGGAAAGCACAAAAGACTGTGGATGTTAGCCAATTAGTTATAAGGGCAAAATTCTGGAGCTATCAGCACACCTGACTACAAGTTACACTACATAACCATCGTCACAGAACTAGCATGGTTCAGGCATAAAAACAGACATGGCAATCAATGAAACATGACAGGATCCTTTCTCAACTCACAGAGCTACAGTCACCTCATTTCAACCAAGATGGCAAAATTACACACTGGAGGAAAAATGGCCTCTTTACAAAGGTGCTGAGAATCTGGGTAGCCACATGTGGAAGAATGGAACTAGATCCTGACCCGTCACAGTGCCCCACATCATCTACAAACAGATCAAAGACTTTACTATAAGATGTGAGCATCTAAAAATGTTTAAGAAAAATACTTCAAGGTATAGGTGCAGGCAAGGATTTTCTGAACAGGACTCCAGTTGAGCAGGAAAGAATGCCAACCATTCATAGCTACACTTCATGAAATTGAAAAGGTTCTGTTCAGCAAAGAAATCAGTTCAATCCTGTAATGACCAACTGATATCCCTAAAAAATAGTAGAAAACTTTTACAAGCTATCATTTAATAGAGTAGTATTTTATATATTATAAAAATCTCAGAAACCAAACAAATAAAAAACAACTCAATCAACAGATACGCTAATAGAATTAAATGATAGTGTTCAATGTGCAGTAAGTGCAGACAGCAACAATAATTGAACAAATATGAAGCCTCAACAGCCCTCAGAGAAATTCAAATTCAAGTTACATGGTAACTTCTGAAATCCCAAGTCAGGATAGCAGTCATTAAGAAAACAAATAGTTCTTTTACTCTCAGCATCCCTTCCCTTGCTTGTCTATAGTTCTTTGTCTGGGGCTGTGGCCTTACAAGATTTCCCCTTTTGCATTAGCAAGTTTATTGAAGTCATCATCATTATCTAATATCAAGTAGTCAGCCCTGAAATCTTAAACATACTAGTAGCTTTAACAGACTGAATAGGTTGTATTCATCTACTTAGGGGGAGAGAGAAAGAGACAGAGATAGAGACAAACAGAGACAGAAACACAAAGACAGAAAGAGAAAGACTAAGAGAGACAGAGACAGAAAGACATAAAGAGACTGAGAGAGACACAGAGATACAGAGACAGGCAGATAAAGGAAGAGAGAGAAAAACAAATATTAAAAATAGAGGCAATGACAGTTTGAGAGAAAGTAATGCAAAAGGTTAAGGGAAGAAAGGAAGTACAAAATGCTATAACTATATTTTAATCTCAGAAAATATTAATATAATATAAAACAAGAAATAGCAAATGTCGACCAGGATGGAGCCAAAATTGAACACTTATTTACTATTTGTGAGAATATAAACTAGTCAAGTCACTATAAAAATTAGTATTGGGGCTCCTAAATAGAAATAGATTTCATCACCCAACATAGAATAACACTTCTGAGAATGTACCCAAAAGACACTAGGTCGATTTATGACAGCCATTTTGCACATCAAATAACACTATTCCCAATTGCTAAATTATGGAAGTAAACTGGAAGTACAACATCATATGAATAGATAAGGAAAGATAGTTTATACATAACATATAAGGTTCTTTTTCCAGCCATACAGAAGAATGAAGTCATGTCATCTGCAGGAAAGTGTAGTAAGTGAGAAATAATCAGAGAAAACATATGAAGTCAGTCTTAAAAAACCAATGATGTTTTGGTCTTACTTGTGGTTTTTATATTTTATTTGTGTACATGAAATTTAATGTGTGTGTATTATATAAAACATCCTTGTTTAGGAACAAGGGTAAGTGGTGATATGAGAGAATAGGAACTAATATTTATGTAATCAAGAAAAATAGTAAGTGTCAATTTTATTTCAAAAATTTATAGCATCTGCTTGGTGTGGTGGTAAATGACTTTTTTTTGGTAAATGACTTTTTAAAACAAGAAATATATATATGTGGGTATGTGTGTGTGTGTTTGTGTGTATGTGTCTGTATGTGTTTATATGTATGTGTGTGCATATAAGTATAAATACAATATAAGTATAATATATATATATTATATATATATATATATATAAGTATATATATATATACTTTTTTAGTTTGAAAGTTCTGAAATTTGAATTTATGGAGAAATATAACCTTTCCATATGAGTATAAACTATCTCTCTAAAAAATATCAGATAAAAATTGGCTTCCATCAATGGGCTATAAGCTCTTATCCTATCAAAGATTATTCCATTAAATAAATTGACTAAAAGGCAATTTGGGGATAATTTGTAAATCAGTTTTTTATGTATATCATATGGTGCATAGAATACCATTTTTGTGTTCTTTTGAAACAAAAGATAAAGCATTAACATTTAAATGATTGTAGAATGTAATGAATGTTTTCACAAATGAATGAGAGGATATTAATGTTTAGCTCACAATTAAATGCCAAATATAATATGGATGAAGAGAAACAGAATGAGAGGAGAAAGACCAGAGGGTAAGAAAAACAATTAGAGAAGGATACAGAAATGAGAAGGACAGATACAGAAAAAGAAAGGAACAAGACAGTATGAGCAAAAGGAAGGACGAGGCAATGATGGTAGTCATCATGCCCTGTGTAGAGGTCTTTCCATAGCCAGCCTCTTGATTTAGAGCTGCAGATCAATTTAGCTCCACCTCAGGCATTGGCCTGATCTTTCTCTTAGACACCCCCAAATCATCTAGTGGCTCAGGATACCACACTGTGGGGGGGGGGGGATCTATCCAAAGCAAAATGAGACAAAATATTTTCAAAAATAGGACTGAGTGACTCTTGTATTGGCCAACAAAATCTGCATTTATAACCTTCATAACTGATCTAATAAACTGTGTTTCCAAAGTTAGATCCAGTTTTCCCTAACTTAATACCATGACAATCCTCCATATCTAGCCATGTCTTGAGTGCCCATACAGTCATTCCATATGCGTGAAGGCTAGTCTTCTTATCCTGGTATCTGCTACCAAAACCAAGATCTATTCCTTTGATGCCACTTCTTCAATCTAAATATCTTTTTTTTTTGAAATTTCATATAATTTATTCAATCTCTTTTTCCCAACTCTGTCCAGACCCACCTCCACTAACTTCAACATTCTATACTCTTTTCTATTTAATAGCCTATCAACTCTAAGGTGTGCCTTGCTTCTACGTTTGGTTACAGGGACCATCAAATAAAGAGTGGTCAGGCTACCAGGAGACATATTCTTAGAGATAACTAATTTTCCTCCCCTAAATGCTATTAGTTGTTCATAGCTATTAAGTTGGGAGTTGAGACTCATACATCCCTTCCTGCTATTTACTAGAATGTTCCTGGCTGCTGGTTGCTTCTATTTGTATTTAGAATGAAAAACTCAAACATGGCAAAATATAATTCTAAGGAAGTAATTATCAAATATGAAAGAGAGGTCAGCAATACTCTTCCCAACCCTTTATCTATTCTTTTTATGTTCAGTTTGGCATCATTCCATGCTTGCCTTAAATAACATCAACATTCCTTTAGACTTTTTCATTATTATTTTATATCTTAATATGCACACCACTTTTGTTCAACAAAATTAAATTCTGCAATTAATATTTAACATGAACAATATATCCTTGGCAACATAAATGTGTGATAGAATATAAATACTTAATTATAACAAACCTGGAGCTAATTTGGTATATTTCTCTTGGTTTCCACTTTTTAGTTTATAATATCATCAACATACTTTTAGATTGTATGTAACAATACCTCCAGTAAGGCAGCAATTCCCTGTGCTATAGACTCTCATTGTGATCTTAGAACAATTAACACTTACAATGAGCATATGAAAACTCAACATGAAAATGTGTCCTCCTCCAAAACTATTTTGAGTATTTCTCATGTGGATCTTACATGAACAAAATATTGTAAATCTCTGAGATGCTAAACCCATGTTTCGATGAAAGTATATTTCCCTCTTGAGGATTGAAATTATTATAAAAATGATCCATGATATAAAAAAATATTAAAGTTAACTTTTGCATTTATAAAATTATCCATGAATTTTTGGAGAGATTATTATCTTCATTTCAAAAAAGAGAAGTATAAATCTCAGAACAATTAAGAAGCCCTAGTTACTATGTGGTAATAAAAAAAACCTGTTGAATTATAAAAAATAATAATTTAAAAATATATTATCTTCACTTTGATTTTGAAATCTACCAGTTGTACTTCTTATAAATAATTCTTATATACTTCCAACTTCATTTCTGAATTGTGCTATGAGTTTATGTAATAAAACCTTTCCGATTAAAGGTTAAAACCAACATCTCTTGACTGAAGTTAGGAGAATCATATACTCATTTTACACCTACTTTATCTCACACCTACAATCATATTTTCTCAGTCTGCAAAATCAAAACAGAGCTATGGGCAACCTTTGTCGCCTTTTGAGTGTAAAAGTAATTATCTAAAAAACACAGTCCATTATCTATTCACTGGTTAAAATAAAAGAACTGTATTTATCAAAGAAAAGTGGTAGATGCCTAAAAGCATTATATTGGGTGAAAAAAAATCAGGTCACAAGTTTTCAATCCCTTGGATTGTTTAGAAGGCAGGTATACCTTCTGTCACACATACCTCACTTGTAGTGGGTGACTTACCACAGGTCTCACATCTTTCTTTCACCAAATGCTGGAAGGAAAAGAATTAAATAGCTCTGCCAATTTTTATCTGTGTCTGAAAGTTCAAATTCATAGCAAATACATAGAGAAATACAAATACCCTCTAATATTTGTTTCATAGGTGGTTCCTGGTGTATTTGATGAACCAGGAACAAAAGCCATCACTATATTGCTTCAAAGTAATGCACAATGGCCTATGTCTCCTTTGTCATCACAACCATAACTCATATTTATGCTTTAAGATATGACAAGTTTTTATACTTTCAAGAGTAACTAAGAATATATGCATCATATCTTAGCTATTTCAGTGACTTAAAAATATCCCTTTATATTATGACTTTCTGATTTCTTTTGTCTTACAATAGTAACTTTACAGAACTTTAGAAGCTTACCTATTGAAAAATAGCAGCAAAATTAATTTTTGTAAGATGTGTGCTATGTGTGGGTTATTCAATTTGAACATTATTTTAATTAAACCATGGAACTTTTGACCCACTATCTTCTTTAAATATGACAATACAAGAACAGTTCAAATAGAAAGTGTGGCTGAGAGTATTCTAAGTATTTTATATTGTAGGTCCATCCAAAGATGAAAAACCCAATAGCTAAATAAAATTACCTGATCATAATACTAGTGAAAATTCTTAATTCAAAGTATTCTTAATTCTTTCCCTTGACCTTCAAATTTATAATCAAAAGGGTCCATATACATCTAGTTTTATTTTTTTATGAGAATGAAGAATGTCTCTGGTCATTCACAACTTGCTCTTTGCCTAAAGCAACACTTTTTTTTTCATTTTTAATTATTTATTTCATGTATATGAGTACACTGTGGCTGTCTTCAGACACACCAGAAGAGGACATCAGATCTCATTACAGATGGTTGTGAGCCACCATGTGGTTGCTGGGAATTGAACTCAGGACCTCTGGAAAAGCAGTCAGTGCTCTTAATCACTGAGCCATCTTTCCAGCCCCTAGCAACACTTTTTAATGATGATTTTAAAGGCCTTTCAATGAAGAGAAAGAGACAAAGTATCTGAATGCATTTCTGTTTTCACTTTGAACATTCAAGTCAACAAAGAAGATTTTACTGGTGCAAGGTTTGACAGTTCTCAATACATACATGGCTTCAGTCTTTGCAGCTTTCTCTCTCCTAATTCTTTACAATGTATCTAAAACTTTGTTTGATATTATCTGTTACAAATTTATGTTCATTTTCCCCCATTACATGAGTCCTAGAAACTACCCCACCTGAGGATCCTTCCCATATTCAGCCACCAAACCCAGTCACTATTGCTGATGCCAAGAAGTGCTTGTTGACAGGAACCTGATTTGGATGTCTCTTGACAGGCTCTGCAAGAGCCTTTCTGACACAGATGAGGATGCAACCATCGAACTAAGCATAGGTACTCCGACGGAGGAGTTAGAGAAAGGACTGAAGGAGCTTAAGCGGTTTCCAACCACAAAGGTAGAACAACAATAACAACCAATGTCAATCTCCACCTCTAGAGCTCACAGGGGCTTAACCACCAACCAAAGAGTATATGGAGGGAGCCAGTGCTCTAGGCACATATGTAGCAGAGGATGGCATTTTAGGAGGAGAAGCATTATAGGATGTCCTATGAAGGCTTGATGCCCCAGTGTAGAGGAATGCCATGGTAGTGAGATAGAAGTGGGTGGGTGAGAATGGGATTATCTTCATAGTAGTAGGGGTTATAAGGCATGGGAGAGAGGGAAACCCAGAAGAGGAATAACATTTGAAATGTATATAAATAAAATGTCCAATAACATGCAAAAAACACAGAAAAAATGTAGATGACATTATAGCATTGATACAGTAACTCTATTTTCCAATTTGGTCTTAAAACTATATCCAGAGTGTGCAACTTGCTGATGTTCTAATTCATGAATCCCTCTTGATAGTGTAGATTTTAATTATAGGGCATCTCACAGATGTGTCAGTCTGAAGGGCTAAAGTATGGTATAGAATAGTAAGGGTGGACATAGTTTGTTCTCCTTCATAGAACAGAATAGAACTAAAAAATAAAGTTAAATCAGGGTGAAAGAAATGTCCCCAACAAGCTGGGGAAAATAGATCACTTCAGAACCTCTGTTCTTAAGCCTGTGCAATAGTCATGAGCTTACTTTTTTTTTCTTTTTTTTTTTTTTATATGAACAGAACCCTTTACCACTTTGTTGGATGCAGAGTTGAAAAGTAGTTTACAGAGCACAAAATTTCCCAGTTCCATTCCTTTCTCTTTGGCACTAGTAGAAATACCCACAGGAAATGAGCAAAAAAGCAGAGTTCTGGGCAAGTATCTGGTAGAGGAATCAGATGTAAGTGGCATTATAGCATTTCCTCCTTGAACCACACTGCATCTTATTAAATAACAAATCAAGGCTGAACACTGTAACAATGTTCTGGGCTTTCCTTCCTTTCTTCCTTCCTTCCTTCCTTCCTTCTTCCTTCCTTCCTTCTTTCTTTCTTTTTTCCTTTCTTTCTTTCACCTTTTACTAGAAAGAAAATCTAAGAGTTTAAAGAAGTAAACAGTTAAAATCTTTTTTAAAGCTGTAATCAAAATATCGCCATATTTTTAGGCATGGCGAATCCCTGCAGCATGCACTGCCGGTCTGTGCCTCAGTGCTGCAAGCTGAGAGCCTGCCCAGCGTTAAGGAACACGAAATTCCTCCATATCTGTTGTTTAACTCCTGGCTTAGCTTTAAAAATAACTGGTAGTAATTTGTGTTTTATTTTTTACTGAACATAGACTTGCACTTTCAAAAATATTTTTAAACTAAGTCATCATAGACTAGTCAGTATGAAAAAGGGATTTTCATTGATGTTTACTCTGACATTTAATTAATAGTAATCTAAATAAATTATTATATCAGAGATAAATTCATTCTATGCACCAAAGGAAAAAAATTAAAATTTTGGTTTCTAGAGTAACTTGGTGATATTTATTTATTTACTTATTTATTTATTTACTTATTTATTTATTTATTTATTTATTTATTTATTTATTTTAAAGAGCATGTCTTTGTGAAAGAGACTTCCTCAAAAATAATATATTTGCTCCCATTACAAACAGATTTAACGTGTGATAGACGTGTGTGATAGTTTCCCTCTTTGGATAAACAGAAAAGATGAGTTTTTATTCAAAACACAATAAAAGAATAATGTTTTTTTTAAGAACAACAGGCCCACTCTGCCTCTTCCGCCATTATAGCTCATTTCATAGTTATTTGAGAGCCAATGAGAATCAAGTCAGCAAATGAGAGCTTCTTTGTCCTTAGCTGCAGAAGCAGGTTAACTCCAGAGATAGCTTCATGGAATGAATTACTTAATAGCTCTGAGCCACATGAATAAAATAAAGCAGAACTGTTAACATCTGCCTCGCACAGCACTGGAGGGAGTGAACGGAGTTTAAATAAGAAGCTGTGGGGAGTAGAAACATACAACCTGTACATATTTTGTTTATGCTCATATTCTTGCATAACTAGTAGTGTCTTCAGCCAAAATAAATGTTTCTAGGCTTAGAAAAACAGGAAATTTTATTAACTACTTTGCTTTTTAAGGGTGTTGTATTTTTGAAAATACAAAATTAACTTATTCTCATGATGAAGACAGACTCCCGTGTTACACAGATAGCAACATGATTTGTTTCCATCTATACGTCTTTCTGGAAGTGCTAATTGCTACCCTGAATTCTGTTCTTCTGGTATGTATTCCTAACTGCCAGTGTGAGGCACTTACCTCCTCTCTCCCTCTCTGGTTCATCTCTCTCCATATGATGTCCACAGAGCCTCAGGAATAAAATATATAATTGCTCTTTTCAAATGAAAATTTCATATACGCCACTGAAAAGGCTAGACTGAAACTTAATTCTCACACTAATGGCATCAACTGGATCATGAACATTATCAAAAAGAAACATTTAGAAATCCCTTTCCAGGATGAAAGGAGTCAACAGAATGAGAGTCCTGTTTTCTCAATGTGTGTGTTTGATAGGTCAGGTTCCTAGGGTGTCAGTGAATTGTGTGACACACTGTTCAGTGGAAGGAAACAAACTTCCAGATTATGTCTATTGTGCCACATCATTTCAAAAAATTGTGAAGTGTACAATTGTGTATGTGTGTAAAAATTTTCTGAAATATATATAATCACAGTGCTAGTAATAGAGTGATATATGTAAACATATATATACATATATATGTATATAACTATAAATGTGTTTATAGTGATTTTAATTTGGAATTTGGCTGAAGAAACATTTTCATTTGTTTATTATCACTTCTATAAAAGTACAATGAGCATTTTAAAGGGTTTTTATTTTGATTATATTTTTCATGTGTACTTTCAATAAATTAGTGATTTTGAAATCAACAGAGACTTTGTTTTTTTATCTTATTAAGAACTATGAATATGCATTTCCTTAGTATTTTCAAAATTTTAACAGTTGTGTTTTTAGTTAAAAATGGGATTTAGGCAAGGTTACCTTTATGGGCTTGATTGGATTGTTTTTATTCTAGTAGGAAATGCTTACACAGGTTGTCAATTATCACTTCATCTCAGAATTCTATTAAAATGGATAACAGAACAATGCTGTGTGGGTGTTGTGAATTTAAGCTTATGTAAGTGGATTATGCATAAGAGGTTTAGCAAGCTATGAGGATCAGCAGAGAAAATCCAGTCCAGTATATTCTCTTCGGCTACAAACACTATATGCTACATGGAAAATAGAAACTACAAAAAATCAGGATGTTCAGAGTAGTGTTACAAGTCCAGTTTCCCTGATTGTCTTCACTATGTCTCAGTGGGAGTAGATATACTTATTCCTGCTGTGACTTGATTTCTTAGGGCAGGGTAGTACCCAAGAGAAGAACTTCTCCCTCTCTGAGAAGAGGAGAAGGTAATGGGGGGAATGACGTATAGAAGTAAGACTGGGCTTAGATGAGCCAGAGTCAGGATGTAAACTGAATAAATAAATCAATAAATAAATAAATAAACAAACAAATAAATAAATAAATAAATAAGAAAGGGGGAGAGAGAGACAGAGACTGGGAGAGATAGCGGGAGGGAGAGAAGGAGAAAGAGAGAATGAGAGAAAAAGAAGAAGAAGAAGAAGAAGAAGAAGAAGAAGAAGAAGAAGAAGAAGAAGAAGGAGTTGTTTTCTCACAGACACCATTTCTCCAAGTACCTCACAATTTGTACAAGTGAAAAACATCCTCCTTGACCCTGGAGGCATCGTCCGTGTGGCCAGTTTTTAACACTGTGGTATGAAGTCTCAATAAATACCTTTCAGAGTATCCACACACCTAAGCCCAGGTATCACTTTCCTCTTGGTAAAAAGCCTCCCCCTTTTTTCCTGACAAAACTCTTGATCATGGTTGTACTGGAAACACAGCTAGATATGCCCAAGAGTACGCAGTGACATACACTGCCCACATGTGTGTTTATTTCTAAAAGGTAGAAGAATGACTTCAGTAGATATTACAAAGAATAGTTAGTCAAAGCCAAAATGTGTCTAGAAACAAAATATGGAGACACTTCCAATGAGGAACAAGTGTATGCTGCTTCAGCAGGATACTTAACTGACAAATCTTCAAGATGGCAAAAGGAACTGACTCTTGACATCAGCTCTGGCTACAGCATTAGGAACAGGGAGTCCAATAACTGTCAACTCATGCTTAGTTCTTGGCTTATAACCATGCAAATACTAATCACCACACATAGAGCAGAAGCTGAGAGTCCTCACATGCTTTTTACTGCCTGACATCTGCTCTTCCCCCGTTTACCAGACGTCTGTTATCCCCACTTCAACGTCTCTCCTACATAGTGAATTTCTAATGGTTTTAAAGAGAAAACTGTTGTGAGAACACATTACAAATATCTGGCCACAGAAATAGCTTTCTTGATGAGAGTGTCCTGCTCTCAGAAATCGCTAAAGGCATTGCATCCACCTCTACTTTAGAAGATATTTACAATGAGTTGTACATAAAGTGGCCTTCCCTGAAATCTTGGCTGTTTCTGGTGAATACATAATGGTAGAGAACAGCAAATGTCTAGATATTTTTTTTCTTGGTTAGCTCTCTTATGAATGGGAGTCTACATTCTAGCCTGTTGTAATTCAAGTCTCTTTAAAGTCTGTGAATCTCACAGTAAACAACTATCTCATTATTGATGGATTGATTGATTGATTGATTGAATCTCTAAATTCCCCTTAAGATAAAGGCAAGGACAGCAGAACTCATATCAAGTCAAATTCATTCACTGTGTTGGACTTAGCTCATTCTCATTCTTTGAGCATGTATATATTGACCATAAACACTGGAATCCCTGCAGATAAAATAAATCTGCAGTGACTTCAGGCATCTTCCTTGTGAAATTGGATGCAGCAGTTTTTATGATAAGAAGAAATTCTTCATAGTTTTTCTAAAAATTTCATAACTACTTTCTCTATATTTTGGGGAAGGGATTAAAATAAACTACACAGCTGTCAGTTGGGCTGTTACACAAATCTCTAAGAACCATCAGAAGACTGTGATGCTCAAAGCATCCTTCAGCCCATTTCTACAGATGCTGCCTGTTGCTTTCCTTTCTCTCCCTCTATAGTAGGAAGGCACTTCATTCCCTACAATCTGGAACTCTCAAGATAGACACTGCAGATGTATCTGAAAACAGACTTCCCTGTTGTCAGCAAATCACAAAGATTGAAGGCTGTCTTCCAACTCTGCTAGAGTAATGTTACAACAGCACTTCTATTAGAAACATTGCTTTCCAAGAGGTTATTATCCAGCTGTAAAAACTCTAAATCAGGATATGTTTTGGAAGTGTAGAAAATAAAAATATATATACAAAACTCCTTCATGAATGAAATAAAGTACACTTGAAATTACAAATCACAACAAATAATTTTTTAACATTTTGTGTCACAATTTTAGTTTTTATAAATAATACAAGAAAAACAGCTCAAGAGTTCATGGAATTGAAACTCATTTACACATATGATGAATCAATTTTGGAAAATAACTACAAGGCCACAACTATATGATGACAGAATAAATTATATGGCATTCAAATAAGCTTTGTTTTTATAACTGTGATTATATATTATTAATAATATATAAATTAACTAATTTGTTGAAAAATGTTCCATTCCTGAAATTAACTCTGGGGAAAAAACTGCATGTACAAAGTACAAAGATAGAAGTACATAAATAATGATCTGAGTATCTTTCCCACCTCTCTTTTTTACTTCCATCCTCCTTTCTTCCCTTTCCTCCTTTCTTCTTCCTCTCTCCCTTCCTTCCCTTCTTCCTTCATATCTTTACATTTAAATAAGTTCACTCATATTGCTTGCCTTTTCCCCCCTCTAATTATACACACACATCTATAATAATATACACAGATGCATTTACTTTAGGTAAATTTGAATTTTTACTGTTATGGAATAAATAGAAAGTTAAAACTCAGAGTAAGAATGAGGTAAAATTTGAGGTACTAGTGTTCTCTAACAAGTAACTACAGACTGTAAAATTGACTTT
Source organism: Micromys minutus (assembly GCF_963924665.1). Classification (NCBI taxonomy): domain Eukaryota; kingdom Metazoa; phylum Chordata; class Mammalia; order Rodentia; family Muridae; genus Micromys; species Micromys minutus. The sequence goes on from NC_137984.1 coordinate 26,181,938, forward strand.
ATGTGTAGAAAGGAAACCCAAAGAGAGATGTGAAGACTATCCCTGAAGAAAAAGACTTCATGAGCCTCACACTGTGAAAATTCTCTTTTGCTTGACTAGCAAATACTACATACTTGAGGGTGATTAACAGTTAATGGATAATACAAGTTATTTAAATCAAAAACTTTAAAATGGCCACATTGGTCTCCATCACTTGATTCTAAAAATCGATGTATAGCAACTCAACAACAAAAAGGAAATCACTGAAGGATCCAAGTGTAGTTCCTGGTACCCACACTGGGTGGCTCACAACCACCTGCAACTGGAACCACTATGCCCTCTTGTTGCCTCTTCAGGTGCTTTTCTTCACTTCAGTCTTTGCTTTTGTGAAAACTACATTCTTTAGAGTTCCCATTAGGACTCTCTGAACACACCATCATATCCAGCTTACATCATGCATTCCCAAGAATCCAATACATTATGTCCACAATTCTCAATTTTCAACTCTCCAAGAGGACTATCCCAATCCCAGTAAATATTGATGCCTGTATTTAATGCTACTTGGGATAAAAAACCAATTATGTTTCTCACTTCAGAGAAAATTAAAGTGTAGTAAATAAAATTAATAGAAATCTACATTGAAAAAAACGTGTTGAGGAAGTAACTGTTAAGAAGCACTAGTGACTATAAAGAAATGCCCCACAAAGATAATACATCAGATGAACATGAACATTTTAAAATATAGTAACATTGAAAAAATGTTAAAAATGAGTTATGGGAAGTTGTAATCTAATTTTTAAAGGCCACTAAGATTTGCCTGGAAGAACACTATCAGGCCACATGATTTCCAAGGCTCTGTAGAGCACTACCATGCCCTTGTCTTTTAAGAAAGCTTTTAGACTCTGTTACTGTTACTGGGCTATGTTTATACTATTTAAAAATACCCTTTGGTTTCTGTGTTCCTTTGGCTCCTATAATGGACTTACAGCAAAAGTAAAAAAAAAAAAAAAAAAAAAAAAAACAGATAAGAATGAGACTGTTTCAGTCAGGTGGTTTAGACAATCACATTTATCATTGTATCAATAAATATCCAGAGCCTGGGGAGGCAAGGGCCATAGTCCACAAAATTCTTGCCTTGCTATGGTGACTTCTACTCCCAGGTCATACATTAAAATAAAGTCTCAGTTATATGGACCTGTCATGCCATTGCTGGTGAAGCCTAAACAAAGAATTCATAGGGCTCATTATCAAGTCAGCTTACTTTACTTGGTGAGTGCAAGGCCAGTGAGAGACTCCTGACTATTTCACTAAGTAATAGATAATAGAGATAGATGATAGATAGACAGGTAGGTAGGTACATAGATGGTTATGTGGACAGACAGTACAATAATCCTGTGCCCCCCTCTCTCGTGCACTCATGCACATACAGGTAGTCATAAACAGGTACACCTGTGTATCTGCATTCAAAATGCACTAATTAATTATAAATGTACTACATAGGATGCCTTGGAATACTTTTTTTTGGTTGTATGACTAAATTTTATCATCCAAAGTAGCGTATTTTTGTACTTACATTAGTCAGCTTGGCCTTCATCCTCCTGAGCATGTCATGTAAGTAATCAGGAAATGTGTTTTATTCTAGAGATAAACATGTTTCCTTTCCCATTGACTATAAACTAGAAAATGTTTTACAACCACTGACTGCTGTGGTCTTCAGCATGTTTCAAGTGACCTGAAATTTCGTATGCAAAGTTAGAAAGTTTTCTATGAATGTTTAAAAATTATTTATTGCATTTGAATGTTTTTCATTAAAATTCTTTGTCCCATAATGATTGCAATGAATGCTAAGTTCTTCAGTGTTTTAACACATCTATCTCCTTTTCTTAAAGCAATAAATAAGCAATATTAAATAATCTATCAAGATGCTGGAGATAAGGTGCATAATTATAAAAATAGAATTCAAAGTACATTCTTTAACAGAAAGCTTGATGTATGACTGTCTTAAAACCCCTTTTCTAGAGATTTCAAAATAGCAAAGAGCTATTCATGATTCATTGGTTATTTTATATTTTATTAAAAGTGTTATGTTAAAAAAGAAATAAATGTTTTATGTATAGAAATTACTGAAGCCTCCAAATAATATATTATTTTAACTTGACAATTATTTGTTAATTTAAAGATAACTGGTATTGATATTTTTGCCCTCCTCAAAAGTCTACCTTATAGGAACTGAGCCATGTAATTAGTGTCAGATTAATTTCTGTTTGGAGCAAAGAACATGCGCAAGAAATGAGATCTTCTTGTCTATAAGGTTTTCTCAATAAAAAAAAATGAGCAGTATATTTTGGGGGGATCCTATCACCTTTGTGATTAGACTTAGATATGCTCTTTTCTCATTGTAAGTAAACTAAAACAATGTTACAATAAATTAACATTATCTTAAAATTATGTGTACATTTAATAGGTTTTTGTGTAAGACAGAAAGTTCTTTGGCCTCACTGAGAAAAGCAATTAAAATATGATATTCAGTTTCTTAGCATAAAATTTCAAATTACTACAGACCACAAGAAATTACTATATAAAAAATTAAAATTCTACCTTGAAATATTTCTAATATTCACCAAGTTTTGCTTCAACTAACAGCCTCATGTTACACACACACATGAAACACACACTCAATTACTAATTTGTAGCATCCTCTAGTTCACATTCCTGTGCAAATTTACACAAAATGTTCCATATTTATTCAATTACAGGGCCATTGCACATATATTTAATTTAATGGTCATGGTAAAATGATAAAAGTTGGAGTCTTTTTACATGCATTAGAAGCAGAAAAATGTCAATAACAAAGAATAAGAAAAGGTTCTTGCAGCTACCCTTTCGCTCCCAGCTAAGTGATATCACTTTAAGGTTAATGGCAACTGACATTTTCATGCAACCATACAGAAACAGAAAACAGCCTCTACCAAAAACAAAAAAGCTCAAAAAAGTCATGCTTGAAGTAAGGAACACAAATCCTCTCCTAAGATATCCAGACTTCCTGTGGCTTGCTCACCAAGCCAGGCCCAACTCAGTACAGACCACTTTCTTTCTGGAGCCTAATAGACAGTTATAAAAATGAGTGAAGAGAAGACCTGTCCTGCCAGAAACAGAAGTAAGCCACTGCATTAGGAGCAAGTCCAGGGAAAGCACATTTGGATCAGGTAAAATGGTCCCTCAGTGAGGCATCATGGAAGACAACAGACAAGTTCAAATGATACCTGGGAGCTCAAGGAATGGGTGCCTTTTTGGGACACCATAATTTAAAAGTAAAAGTTTCTTCTATATGGAATATCCAGTCAGGTGCTTGGATAATATAAGGCACAGGTGCTAGGAGGTGTGGTGTGGAAAATAAATACTAGTTACCCTCTTAAAGATTAGAAAGAGCTGAAAATGCTACTGAAGACACAATTATTCCACTTCTGGGCATTTACCCCAGAGACACTCCAACACACAACAAAGATACATGCACCACAATGTTCATTGCAGCTCTATTTATAATAGCCAGAAGCTGGAAAGAACCCAGATGTCCTTCAGTAGATGAATAGATACAAAAAATTGTGGTATATTTACACAATGGAGTACTACTCAGCCATCAGAAACAATGACTTAACCAAATTCTTAAGAAAATGGCTGCATCTAGAGAATATCATCCTGAGTGAGATAACCCAGTCACAAAAGAACAGACATAATATGCAGTCACTGATAATGGGATACTAACCCCAGAAAGCTCTGAACACCCCAGAAACAACTCACAGACTATGTGAATCTCAACAACAAAAAAAGAATATATTATAATTAAAATAGAAATGTATCACATCCCCCTTTCCTCCCTACAGCCATTCCTAGTCTCTTTCCTATCCCCTCAAATTAATAGCCTCTTTTCCCATATTATTGTTACACATATACATATGTGTATGTATATGTACCCACAAATACTTAATTACAACCTTAAAATGTATTCGAAAGGTAAATAAATAAATAAATAAATAAATAAATAAATAAATGACAAGTGGTAAATAATGATGGCCTTAAATGCAGGGTATCAAAGAGAGATTTATTTCTGGTATAAACAGAGAAACAAACAAACAAATAAAAACCCAAAGACAACAACAACAAAGCAAACTAAACCAATCAAAACAATATTCCTGGATGAAAGTAAAAGACTTTGGCCTCTAAAGATTATAAGCCTGAAATTTACAAATTTAAATGTTGCTACATAAGATGTTCAACTTAAAAAGCATGGCAGACTTTTCAAAAATCAAAAATAGAAGGACCATATGATGCCACAATTCCATATGTACATGAACATACTGAGTAAATGGAGCCCCTTCAGCACACAGATAGCTGAACAGTCTTCTTTATCTCACACCCACAACCAAGATAGGAACCCATCTCATTCCCCAGGTATGAATGACTAGATAAAGCAAAGAGAGATGAAGAAGAATGGAGGAGAGAGACAGACAGGAACAGAGGGGAGGAAGGAGGGAGTGACAGACAAACACACACACACACACACACACACACAGAGAGAGAGAGAGAGAGAGAGAGAGAGAGAGAGAGAGAGAGAGAGAGAGAGAGAGAGAGAGATACAGAGACAGGGAGACAGAGAAACAAAGTCAGAGACAGAGAGACACTATGAAATTATAAAGCCTTATAAAAGTAAGAATCCCTGTCAACTACAGCATGAATAGAGATGATGTGTACTTTGTAAGAAAAGCTCAGAAAGACAACTAATCTGAAACTTTACTTATATGGCAGGGTTTTAGAAGTCATTTCCCCAGAAGCAGCAAGTGGAACGTGGTTGCTAAGGAATGGGGAATAGAGAAAATTGCTCTACAATGACTGAAGTTTATATATTTTCAGTGATACTAGATGAACAAATTTCCAATTGCTAATGACTAGCCCGATGGCTTCAGTTGATACTGTATGGTGCAGTTGACTTTTGGTGTGACAATGAGCTGCAATGTTTTTTTTCTGTCTCTCGTGCATATACAAAGTTAAATAAAGAAGGTGATGGATATTAATCTGTTTTACTGTGGTAGTCACTCTGCAATGCGTATAGATATCAGAACTTGACACTGATGAAGTCAGAAATGGTGGTTCACGCCTTTAATTCAAGAGGGTGGAGAAAAAGATTTATTATTAGTTGCAAGCTAGACAAGCCAGGCTACATAGTGAGATTTAAGATGTCTTAAACTAAACAATAAGACCCCCGCCCCTTCTCACACATATGTTTGAAAGCATGGTGCTGATGGTAAGCTTAGTGAATGTTCATATGTCAACCCAATCACTGAAGGTCAAAAATGAAAAAAAAAAAATCACAATAAAGCAAAACAAAAATAAAACAAAGAAAACAAACAAACAAAACAGGGCATATGTTTACCCATGAGCAGCCTTATGAAGACATCTGTTTTCTGGTCAGTGACTTTGAAAAGATCTCAAGAGAAACCCACCTTTTCCTCTGTGTGAAGTGTGTTGACAATAGTTGTCAGAACAAAGACTGGGGTATGAATCATCCACATAGTCCCAGGAAATTATACTGATCATTTGTAATGACCAATTTAAAATCTTACCAAATAAAGGCTGTGTCAAGTCTGTAAGTACTAAAAACAAGTCACAGGGCTGAAGAGTTAGATCAGTGTGTAAAACCACTTGAATCATATGTGTGAGAACCTTACTTGGGATGCCAATAAAGCCAGACATAGCAGGATCTCCAACACCAAAGCTCCAGGCAGATTGGAGGCAGAGACAGGAAAATCCCAGGAGAATAATGGCCACTAAGCCTGCATTAGGAGTGGCAAATTAGAGACCCTATTTCATAGTTACTGGAAGGCATATGCCAAGACCAGGGCTAGTCCTCTGATCTCTGTACACTTGGCATGACACTCCTCATAACCCCTCTTACACATTTACAAATGTATTTTCAAGTGGTGAAATTATTTTCAAGGATGCCTAGCACTGAAATAGACCATTTGTGTGGCCCATTCTAATATTGATATGTGGGAGAAATTAATCTCATAGTGGGCTATACAACAAGTGATTAAAAACAGAATAAACCATTTATAGGTACTTTATTTTAAGCTATACACACATACACACACACACACACACACATATATATATATATTATACACACATATTATATATGATATACATATATGTATATATGTATATCAGAATTGAAAAGCTGAGTTTGGATTCACATTGCAAAGCCTTAGTTATCTTTGTCTTTTTCGGGAACCATGAATATTAATTTTTGGCTCTGTTTTCTAAATTATAGCAATTCATTTTAAGGACATATTTTGATTTCCATCCTAACTTATATTAATGAAAATTAATTGATGGAGCTTAGCCAGAATGTAAAAAAGCCAGTTTAGTTACAGTTTACTGTATTAGTACTAGCTGACACAAAACAATTCTAGGACTACAGAACATTATTGGAAATCACTGATGTGCAAGTTGTAAACAGAGACAGCACTGAAGACTTGAATGCATCATGAATTTGTAATAAAAATTTAGTTACCAAAGCAATTTCTCTGATGGGAAGAAATATCAATCCTACTAAATTTCAAAGATATTTCTCTCACCTTTGTATTGTAATAAAGTGCAAGGCCTGATAACAAGTTTATTTCAAGTTGGCCCTGAACTCTGCAAACCAGCAAAAAAAAAAAAAAAAAAAAAAAAAAAAAAAAAAAAAAAAAAAAAAGATAAGAAAATTGATTTATTAAACAGTGTAACTTTTCTAGGCAGATTCTGGTAATTACTGAATGACTAGTATTCAGTGATTCTACCTCTTTATTGCTGACTTCCTCCTGCTTTGTCAGTAACCCTCAAAGGAGCTAATCCAACCGCAGTTCATAACACTTTTTCAGGCCGTTCAATGAATTGGAACTCGGTAACACATATACTTCTCTGTGCTCACAAAAGAAGAGAAAGGAAAGATGGTGCCTTCCTCAGCTGTGCGTAAAACTGAAACTGACTGTGTTGATTTATAGTGTACTTCCCCCAAACTCATGGCACCCAGGGTTTTTTCTTATAGTGCCGCTGAATAAACAAAGTTGGATTTTTTTTTTTTTTTTTTTTTTTTTACTGATAATTTTAAATGTGGGTAGACAGAGAAACCCTCATGTTTATATGCATATCAGAATGCAACACACATCTGCAGTACTCTAAATGACCACTGTAGAAAACTTCCCAATTCATTGCAAAACATTCCTTCCCCACAAATCTCCATTCTAATTCCTTGGCTCCCATTGCAGGCAAAATGCAGGAGCAGCACCGGAAAATGGAAACAGGAAATAGGATATGGCCTACATTGCTCTCTTTTCCTGCTTCCTACAGACTACTGCTAAGCATGGTAGAGTACACCTGGAAACACTGGCCTAGGTCTTCACAGAACCTGGGAAAGGGCCAGCAGGCACAGGCAAGAATGTGGCACCATCTCTTTCCTACATCTCAGTGGAATGTCTGCCAGCTGTGTGATGTTCAAGCTAATGTGCCCTTCTCACAAGCTGTTTATAGACTGTCTGGAGCCCTCAGAACCAATATAGATGTAAAGAGAATGAATAAAATATAAAAGTGGGTTATAAACCACATTATCCTCCTATTTAAAAAGAAGCAATTGGGAGGCAGAAAGAGGACTATGAGCTATAAATTAGTCCAGCAAATACTAACATTGATTCCTAATGCACTCTACATTTTATTAGGATGAAGTCCATTAATTAAAAGAGCATTTGCCATCCTCACCACATGCTGTAGCTGTCTTGCATTCTTGGTTTTAAAACCCTTCACAGTATGGCTAACTGGTTTTAATTTTTTTTTTCTCTGACAGATCAGACAAAGAAATTCCAATATTATGCCATGTCTAATTTATTTAACTGAGTATTCAAAGTCTAGCAAGTATAAATTTAAAAAAGGTCCCCTTAGTTCATCACAGGATATGGATGCATGCATCTGGAAAACTTTTTACTGTTTTTAAAAGGCAGAAAACAGGAACAAAACCATGAAAAGAAAACATTGAAGATGGCCATTAAACTGTAGAAAGCAAGGAAACAAACTCATGCTACATTAAATTTATGCATGAAGTGCAGGCTGTAAGAAAACATCCCTCTTTTGAATTCTTGGCAGGTCAGTGAACCTGGCAGAAAACAACAACAACAAAAACAAAACACCTAAGACAAATACTGTCCTCAAAAGTCACTGCAATTCCTTCATTCCTCCTAGAACATAAAATGTTGAGATCTGGACAGATCCTTGGAATTCACACGGTTTGAGCTACTGCTTGGCACAAATGAAAATCATAGACCAAAGAGGTAAAAAGACTGGCTCAAGGTCACTCAGCAGCTGCAGACAGAGCCAGGTCAGGGAGCTTAAGAGCCCCAGAATTTCCTGTAGATCATCTGTGTACCTCAAACATCAGGCTCCCCAGGTGTTACCAATCATATCTTGAAGTTAATAATGCTCTTATAATCAGCCCTTTGGTGCCCATGATCAATGGGACAAGAAAAATGAATCAGGCTAGCCCATCCTAGGACATAAAGCATATATACTGAGAGGAATAAATACCACATGATTGTCTGTGGGGGAGAGGTAATCAGGAGGCTGTTGTATGGGTGATTTCCAGAACAATCAGGGCCTCCTTCTTCATTCAGCTGAGGTTCTCTGGGACTCACACTCCCTGGGGTAGGAAATGCATTTAGAAGCTCTATTAACTCTTTCAGCATAATTAGTGCACTGAAGAAGTCAATTGTTCAATGATCTGGAAGGCAGTGTACAGCTTCCCTAAGGCCTGCATCTGTTATTGGGCAGGAAATATGGTAACTTGTCCTGTTTACTAATTGGGTCAGTTAGTAACGTTCATCTCTTTCACTTTTTTCAGAAGTGAAGCAATAAATAATTATCCCAGTCGAATCATATTATGAAATTGATGGCATCTTCTCACCACTGATGCCTCTTGGGTATTTCTCAATAATTCTGCTTTCCACAAATGTAATGCACTAGTGAGACTACACTGTACTAAATCAACCAATTATATTAACAGCCCTATGCCATCAACATGTTCACCTAATACATATAATCTTCAATTCATCTTCTACAACCTTGAAGGGACTTTACGTCTTTATTCTTCCTTTTACTGACTATGAAATCTTCCTCTACTTCCAAAACTGCCAGCATCGAAACAAACAACCTATCCTTCTAACTTCCTCAGCCGTTCCCACCCACACTTATGACAGTGTTCTGTTCCATTTCCCAAGTTCTGTATTTACCCTGTTTCTTCCACAAATACAGGGATTTTATGATCTCAAGGAGTCTTCCAAGTACCACTTGCACACTTCCAGCAAGACACATATGCATATTGTGATTGCTTTCAAACTCTTTGGGTCCCTTCTCCTTCCACACAAATAAACAGCACGGATGAAAGCCGTTAAGTAACTGGAAAATGAGGCAGAGTTGTACAATTGGCTCTGCACATGTTACTCAATCTTGGCTTGTCACCGAGAATTATGCTCACAGAACTAAAGGCAGAGGGTGGCCTTTGTAGAAAGTAGTATGATTCAGCCCATTCATTTATCCTTAGGAAATCTAGAGACTCACAGCTCCGTAGTCACAGGAAAAGAGAAAGCCTAGTACAGAAGCTGCACTGTCTAGTCTTCCCTGGTAAAAACAAACACTGGGTTGCTCACAGTTTCTTTTTCACTGTGTAGATTCCTGTTTTATTCAAGCACACAACAACAAAAAATAAGCACCTTTCCTTAACCCATCACATTAGACTGACAAGTTCATTTGCATAATCAATTTTGCTAAGATTCTTACAAACTCATCAGCTCCTGTCCTAGACTGGAAAAACGAACCAATGAGAGGCATCTCTTTCTTCCCAGACATCCTGGCTCCAACCTGGTAACAATGCTTCCAGTGCTCCTCATACACCTTGTTCAGCATCCACACATTGATCCAACCACTCTCCAGATTGGGGCTTCTGTAAAATACCTCTTGCCTGTCCTAATTTCTTTTGCTCTTTCTGTAATTTCACATGTAAACCATGGGCTCATCATGTCCTATCCAGTCTCCTTTCCGGCAGTCCACACTCCACCCTTCACATTTCTTGTTATCTTCTGCTGAAAGACTGCTCTTGAGTATCTTCTTTCACAAAAACCATCAGTTCATCCTCAGCTGCACTGACAGCTCATCTTGAAATTCTACACATTTGTTATTTGAGCACAACTTCTATTTCATCACAATTCCATGTTTCCTATTATGTTTCAAACTTTGGAGACTATATTCCAATGATAGACTATAGTCAGATGATGGACTTCTGTGCTCTGTCATCTCTTGTTTAAAGTCTACCTTTCTTCAAAATTGAGCCAAGTATTACTCTTTTGAGAATAAAAAATCCATGTTTGCCACTAATCTTTTCAGCTCTGAAATTGTTATGAAGCTATGTAATGACTGTCTCTCATCAGTGACCTCCCTAGTCTTACCATATAAATATTTGATTATTTTATGATGACTTTATATTAGATTCTCAGTGACTGAAGGCAGCCTTTGCATGAGCTTCAATGTCACTCTCTAATCAAGCTGGATCTGTAGCTTAGTTCCCATAAAGCAGCCTGCCAACACAGTTAAGGTTTCCAAGAGATACATGCTAAATTCAACCAATGTATCTTTCTATGAGCTGCTTGTGCTCTGAAAAATTATTTTTTTTGTCTACTCCTTAATAAAAATCTGAATAAATTTCAATTTCTTTTAATAATTTATATTTCCACATTTGTTCTTAGTTTTCTTTTCAAATTTACCGTTGTGGTTTGTTGACTATGTATACCTTTCTCCTCCTTTTCAAACTTGTAGAAGGAGAAAGCAAGCATGAGTAGGCAGTACAGCCCTGGCTCCCTATGACTTCCTGTCAACCTTTTCTGTTATGATTTTGTATGAGACAAGTCTCCCTTGGAGTCCATTATTTTATACTGTTACTAGAGGGAACATCCTAAGCTACACATTCATTCCTGCGGAGCCTTGACAGAATTCTTCTGTAACGTTCTATCTCATGAAGGATTCCCAGTATCTATAAGATGAAAGGCTGGATATTACCTAGACATGCAAGGGCCCCCTTTACCCCTAGCTACTGGTCTCTCAGAAGATGGACCTCTTCTTCCTTCATAGCTCATTTCCAGCATGATTACTGTGACAATGTTTTTTCTCATCAGCTCCTGTCCCAGGCACAGCTGGCACGCCATCCCTAGGGCAGCATAAAAGCACATATAAACTTTACTTACTTCCTCTCTCAGCACTGTAACATTTGTTACACTAGTGGCCAAAGGCAGTCAGTGAAGCTAGACTTCCTGGCTTTGAGCCCTGGCCACTTTGTTTTCCAGCTGTTGTATTATCTGTGCTTTGCATCTCTTCACCATAAGGAACAGTGAGAATCCTATCCTTCAGAATCCTTGGGAGAGTGAGGTAAGCTCATATACAGTCTACAAAGCAATGCCTAACATGTGGCTGATGTTGTACATAGAAGCCATGGTCATTATCTTTATTAAACTTGACTAATTCTCACATAAGGGCAGATGTCTCCTCTTGCTGTATGTATCCAGGGTTTTAGGAATAAACATGCAATAACTGTTCAGAAAATAAATAAATAGAAGAAGAGTAAAATGGGAGCAAGCCTTTTACTTTTCCCAAGTTTCTGTAGCAACAGTAGAATTTCCCTCTGCTGCATACCTGCAAATGCTGTTATACTCCTTCTAGATAAAGGAACAGGCACTTCTCTGTGCCTGTAAGATGATAAAATTAAAACTTTCACCCATGACACCATAATCACTTGTGCTTCTAGGCTTATGATTTCCTTCTCATTTAACAGGAACAACGAATGAAATGCCAGCAGCCAATACAGGAAACATAACCCACTGTATAACTATGAGGGGTGGTGCAAAATAAAAACAAGGAATCCCTTGTTAAAACTAATACAGATTTTAAGACATTGACTAGGGGCTCTTAAGTGGCTATTCTGCACTTAGGAATTACATTGATTGAACAGATTCTTGGACCATGAAGCTGGACATATGGGGACTGTAACAACTAGTTCTCTAACGGCTCCTAAATGTATTTCCAGACACATCTGTAGGTTCATTACATGGTGAAGTCTGTTTTGAACCCATATTGAGAACCCTAAGTTCAACAATGTTCATACATTACCCCTCAAGCCACAGGTGTCCAGGATTCATTTGTAAAATCCATTTTTCCTCAGGGATCTAAGCTGATTACTAATTAGCAGATCCTGAATCACCCATAGTCTCCAATGTCTGCCTAAAGTGTTCTACTTACAATAGAGTCTTATTGTCTGTGTGCTTCTATTTATGAAGTGAAATCTGACTTTTTGGAAAAACTTGTTACTGATTATTGAAGAAAAAGACAAATAGCACACACTCAACATCTACAAGGGAATGATGAGTGGACCAACAATAAGCTGAGTGTGAACGAATGGTATCCATCACAGGCTATAGTGTGCTGGGGACAAAGTCACTTCTGAAACACCAAACACCAAGATGATTTATCAGAAAAGGGAAATTGCCACCGAGCCCAAGACCAGAATCTGATCCTGTGACATACTGGAAGAGTATAACCAAGTCCCATTCATGGTCCTCTGATATCTATAAGCTGGCCATAGTATATGTACCTTCACACACACACACACACACACACACACACACTCACTCATGAACATATATGTGCATGTTTACACACACATGTATACACACATATACACACACAAATATATATCGAGATAGATACATAGATAGATAGATAGATAGATACATACATACATACATATATACATAGTGATAGATAAAGTCTCTCAATACATAGAGCTGAACTCTTTGTCCATCTGAAACAGCACTCAGCCACTGCCCAGATGGCACCCTACACTAAAATGACCTGATGAAATGACAGCCAACATGTCATAGTCTTACATGTCAGGAAAAGGAAACAGAACATAATAATAATTAGGAACAGGGTACATTGATCAGGTAATGAATTGGGTGAGAGAAATAAAAATTTAAAGTAAAAAGTCAGAAAAGAAAGTGACATGTCTAGCCCAATACAGGAAAATCTGTATGGCTGCACCTATTAAAGAAACGTATTTTTGGCATCCTGTATTAAAATATAAAATCAGAACAGTGGCCATGGGCTGGCTCTCACAAGGCAGAGAGCCAAGAGTCTCTGATGTTGGCAGCCACCAGGCCCCAAGGGCCTCCTCAGAGGAGGCCAGGTTCTATCTGTCAGACACTGAGCCACTGAACACTGTTATTTCTTAGTTAAGGACCCTAGAGTTGGCTTAAAGTCTTCTTCATTTGGGAAGCACTGTACCATAAACAAACACTGATTGCGAAGCAGAAAGCACCAAGATTCACTGTATCTGCAGAGGGCTGATGGCAGGTGTGTAGTATGGCTCAAATAAATGCAGATGCTGGAAAATTCTAACAAAATGCTTTTTGTTTGTTTTCAACCAATGCTCGATAAATCCCCCCCCCCCCGAGTCCTGGGTGACAGTGAGTGGGAGAAATGGTCTTCTGAGGCCAACAGAATAAAAAGAGTAAAATGTCACAAAGGTGGTGAGCAAGGAGATAGAAAAGAAATACGGACCAGGAGAACAAGGTTGTATTCATGTCATGACCAGCAAAAGCTGCTTTGCCAAGGCATAAATGCTTAACAAGAGTGGGGAAGACACTAAAAGATGTAAAAATTATGCACTTTGGGGCAAAGGATGTGCAAAGTCTCGGAGGTCAAAGATAGTTTGGCTTTATCCAAAGACAAGCAAGGTAAAAATCTATACAAAGAGGAAAGTGCATGACAAGGGAAGGCAAAGATATACAGGAGTCAGCTTACCAGATCTTATAGACCTGTCACTAAGTGGCTTTCCTATTTTTTTTTTCTTTACTTTCTACTCACTACAACCTCCCAATAAACCCTGCCACACACAAACACACACTCACAATCATTCCCCCATTTCTTCATTCCCCCTTTCTATTCAGAATGAGTGGGAGCCCCCTGAATTTTCTCCCACCCTGACACTTCGAGTTTCTGCAAAACTAGATACTTCCTCTCCCACTGAGAAGGTATGACAGGTAGAAGAACATAGCTCATGTACAGGCAACAGCTTTTGAGATAGTCCCTGCTCCAGTTGTTCAGGACCCACCTGAAGACCAAGACACACATTTACTATACATACTCATATGGAGGAGTGGCCTAGGTCCAGCCTAGTATGTTCTATGGTTGGAGGTGGGTTAGTCTCTGAGAGCCTCAAGCATCAAGGTTAGTTGATTCTTGATCTTTCTGTTGTGTTCCTATCCCTATCAGGGCATGCATTTTTGTGTCTCTGTTATTTTAAAAGTATCACGGAATTCTCAAAGCAATTAAGGCAGAGGCATTATGATTGATTTCACAGTTCAAATAAAGCACTCACTGGATTCTCTATGGGTAAGTTTGCATGAACTGCTGTTGTGTTCAAAGCAGCAAGGAAATGGATTAAGGCTATGTGTCCATCAACAACTGAATGGATAATGAAAACTTGGTATGTATGTATATACAATGCGACTTTATTCACCTGTAACAAATGAAATTTTTAAGTAGTGGATGGAACTGAAAAATATATTAAATAAGGTCACTCAGGATCAGAAGGACAAAATCTATCCTTTTTCTGGTGGCATATAGATTCTCATTTTTATATATGTGCATTTAGGCTGGAAGCAAATGTATGTAGAGACCAAGAAAGTAGAAAATGGCCCATGAGAAGGGAGAATGAAGAGGCATAAGTGGCCAAGGATACAAGGACAGAACAAGCCATGTGATATGAGAGTGGAAGAGAAACACTGGAGAGAGAAGTGTTTCCATGGAGATGGGAAGCAGAGATGAGGAGAAACTGAGTTTACAGAAGGTTATGCTATAAGGAAACCTAATTACCATTTTACTTTAAAAATATCTATTCATATTTACAGAGACA
This sequence comes from Micromys minutus, assembly GCF_963924665.1. Classification (NCBI taxonomy): domain Eukaryota; kingdom Metazoa; phylum Chordata; class Mammalia; order Rodentia; family Muridae; genus Micromys; species Micromys minutus. The sequence continues at coordinate 26,196,957 of NC_137984.1, forward strand.
AATAATCTGAAATAGATATGAGTAGTTGTGGGTTTCTGATGGGCTATAAGGAAAGAAATGGAGGAGGCTATAGTTAAGGTAAAGGAACCGAGAAGAAAGGACCAACAATACATGAGTGAAGGTCATCAGGTACCCTGACGGTTAGAATATGTACACAGCCTGTATCCACACCCACAGAGGCCAATCATGAAGTGAGGATCAGCCACTGTAGCCTTAAAGCACACAAACACATCTTCTGTTTGTTGTTTGGTTTTTCCTTTTTTTTTTTTTTGAAAAACTTTATTTTAAAAAACAAAGATAAATATGCAAATTTTAAGCATTTTTGCATAAAGGTATACAAATACATTTTTGTCAGTGCTTGGCATTTTTTTTTAAGGTTTGATAGTGTGCAAAAAGATCTTACTAGTTACAATGAGCATAAAGTTACATGTAAAACTGGATGTAACCTGGCATTAGTCAAAGTTTTCTTGATGTGTAAGGATTAAGCATAATGTTTTTTTCTTTTCTTTTTTTCTTTTTCTTTTCTTGGACTTCATGTAGTCTGTGAGTTGTTTCTGAGGTGTTCAGAGCTTTCTGGGATTAGTATCCAATTATCAGTAACTGCATATTATGTCTGTTCTTTAGTGACTGGGTTATCTCACTCAGGATGATATTCTCTAAATGCATCAATTTTCTTAAGAATTTCATAAAGTCATTGTTTCTGATAGCTGAGTAGTACTCCATTGTGTAAATGTACCACAATTTTTGTATCCATTCATCTACTGAAGGACATCTGGGTTCTTTCCAGCTTCTGGCTATTATAAATAGAGCTGCTATGAACATTGTGGTGCATGTGTCTGTGTTGTATGTTTGAGCTTCTCTGGGGTATATGCCCAAAAGTAGAATAACTGCATCTTCAGGTAGTATTATGTCCAATTTTCTGAGGAACCACCAGACTGATTTCCAGAGTGGTTGTACCAGTTTGCAACCCCACCAACAATGGAGAATTGTTCCTCTTTCTCCACATCCTTGCCAGCATCTGCTGTCATCTGAATTTTTGATTTTGGCCAATCTTACTGGTGTGGGGTGGAATCTCAGGGTTGTTTTGATTTGCATTTTTTTGATGGCTAATGATGTCCAGCACTTCCTTAGATGCTTCTCAACTATTCGATTCCTCAACTGAGAACTTTTTGTTTAGCTCTGTGTCCCATTTTTTTTAGTAGGGTTTTTTGGTTCTCTAGTGTCTAGCTTCTTGAGTTCTTTGTATACCTTGGATATTGGGCCTCTTGGAAGGCTGTGTCCCCACCACTATTAGCCATTGAGAACACAACACTGAGAAGCATAGGCAAAGTATACTTAGTTGCCCTTCCATGGGCTATGTACAGTAGCATTTCTCATTCCCAGACATTATGAAGTTTTTATATCAAGTGTGAATTAGATCTGGACTTCAGAAGGGGTAAATGGCCCTGCTGGAGACTGATCAAGAGAGATCCTTGAAAGGAAGAAATGTATCTAGAGACAAAATGGAAGGGGGCTCCCTGACATGTACCCAATACACATACACAGTAAAGGGAACAGAGCTTGCTAACTTGTACCCCAAACACATAGACACCAAAACAAACAGACATATCTAGGGAATGTTCAAAACATTTTAATATGAAATCTGTAAGCTGATCCCACAGACACCTGCTAGCTTTTTCACACACAGAAGGACTGAGTTTTCAATCCTATAGCATTCTTGTCCTGGGTGACTTTGTGTTAAAATACCCGGTGTCTAGGAGAAACCGCAGTGGTAATATCTTGTAAATGTAAGGGTCAGAACTAAATCCCCAGAACCCAGCCTATTGGGCAAGTTCCAGGTCATCGAGAGGCAGCCTAAATAGAAGTGGATGGTATCTAATAAAAGGCGCCTAGGGTTTAACTCTGGTCTCATCACAAACATGAGCACACACACACACACACACACACACACACACACACACATTATTTTCTTCATGATTTATAATGGTTATTTGTCCACCTCCTCAGTCCTCTTACCTTATTTGCTTTCTTTGTGCTTCTCTCCTGAGGTAGAGACGCTCTTGTGTTGAAAGCTCTTTTAACTCAGTATCTTTGAGGTCTACCCAAAGCCTCCTCGTATGTGAAAAGGAGCTGGAGAGCAACAGCTGTTCATTAATGTCTGGAACCCACAGCCTACAGTCAGTAAAGCAGCAACTGTAGCATCAGTAGCCAAAGCACTAGGATCTTTACAGAAATGGCCACAGGCATGGGAGAGGCTTTCCTAAAAATGGATGGATTGAAACTTTTAAAATTCTGCCTCCTGGCGGAAGAGTAAGGCAGGCTCAGGCAGGCAGGGTTGATATAATTACAGTTTTGTTTCTGCCTGATGTAGTTTAGTCTGATGTGCATATTTTGTGTTCCATACAAATTTACAGATTTAATTAAATATTTTGTTATAGGGAACACAGCGCCAAATATCAGCATCATTACTTTTTATTTTCTCAATCTTCAGAAAAGCTGCTTTCCCCTCATTTTGTTATTTTAATTCTCATCAAGATCACCACTGACATGGGAATCAACATATTCTCTAAGGTCCTCACAATGCATGTTGCAAGAGGACAAAAATATTTCAATAAACCAAAGTTCTCTGATGATTTTCAAAATCTCCAACAAAGAACAACCCTTAACTTCAGTGCTTTGGTTACTGGGACACCGTTGTCACTAGATGATCTGGCAAAGAGAGGGGACGGGGATAACAAAGACAGAGAATTCAAGATAAACATGTATTCTCTGATAACTGTAAGTATCTCCAATACATCTTACTACAGATACTTGCTCATCAGTGTTTATTATCGCTCTATTCAGAGTAGCCAGAATTGAAAACAGTCCAGATGCCCATCAACTGATGAATGTTAATGAAACTGTGATAGTTGTCTACAATGGAATATTATTCAGCTGTTAAGAAAAGTGAAATTTGCTGGTAAATGGTCAGACCTATATACAATCATCTTCAGTGAGGTAACTCAGGCCAGAAGAGATAATATTTCTGTTTTATTTTATTTGTGGATGCTGATTTTATGCTTTAGATATGTGCACCTTCATCCTAATAACTGCAGAGGTCAGCAAGGAGGCAGAGAGGTAGAGGGGAATCTTTCAAAAAGATGACATAGTGTTATAAAGAAATAAAGGAGAAACTAAAATGAGAGGATTAAATAGAGAGAGGGTGGGAGAAGGATGAAGAAGGTAATATGAGGATGGACAGTTAACAGTAAGTGGTAAGTGCTTTCTGAAAAACCATATGAGGGCATCTTACTATAGAAGCTTCTTTAAATGGACACATAAATGAAAGGTATATAAATGGAATCACCATATAATGGGTCAAGAACTGCCCCAAGTAGAAGTCTTATGCTAGCAAGTAGGAGTATCATTGCCAGGAATGAGCTACCCATTGGTGAGACATTGTCTGACCAGGTCCCATAGAAACCTTTCACACACCAACCGCAGGCTACATTGTCAAGCTCATCCATTACCCTCCAGAACTTGATGATAAGGCCCTATTGCTGAAGACTCTACCACAGTAGATGGAGAATTTAAATCACTGTAATCCAAGAGGCTTAGTCCTACTAACTTAGATTCAATGTTTCTGGAAGAAGCTTTTTCCTTTACCACATGGAGAAGAAAAGAAATCACCAATATTACCCTTCTACACACATGGTAATCTGTAACAGCCACATGCCCACAAGATATATGGGCACAGTAGTAGCACAAATATTACAAGCAAAACTGACCATTCCTTTATTGGGCTGAGGGTCCACTCCATGAGTTGAAACCCATACCTAACATTGCTAAAGTGGCTAGGAATGTAAGAATAGGTAATTCATAAACCTAAGAGCAAGCCTACTGGTAAAGGAAGATAGCAATGACTCCTGGTGACAGCATATCGCTCTTCTTATAAATCAGATCATCATTGAATCCTCAACAGAAAAATATTCTTCCTGCATCATGTATTGGTTAACACAGAGACCCACAAATTAACAAAGCACATGCAGTGAGAAACTTTTCAGTACTCAGTAAAACGCAGGGCTTCTATATAAAATTCTTCTACTCAAGTCTTGTGGATCTATGCAGAAGAAGGGGTAGAAGGAATGCAAGAGTCAGAAGTGATAGATGACTCCAAGAAACATCAGGATCCAGACACAACACAGAAACATTGACAGCATGCACAAGACCTGCACAAGTTCCAACCAGACAAAACACCAGTAGTAAGAAGGGCAAGTGGACACAAAATCATATCCCTTGCTAAGAAGGTATTTAACATACATATTGGGAAGGAAAACCACTGTTTTCCAATGGAGAGAGCCTGGATAGGGTTGAAGGAAGAGAAAAAAACATGATCAAAATATATTGTGTAAAGAAAAATTAAAAAGTAGAATTTAAAACTTCAATGAATGCCAACCTAAGACCCTGGTGAATATTCTGTAATGTCTCTTTTTTCTTTTCCATTTTAGAATGCTGTTTATTAAAGTGAAGGATGACTAGAAATCTCTGTAAAATAAAAGCAAGATAAAAATATATCCCTACATTTTCAGATCCAGTTAATGACCAGTATTATACTAAAAAGATCAAAATTCAAATTTATAGTTATTTTAGTTTTTATTGCATAAAGTCAATTTCCTAAATAAATGACCTGAAAACTTTTAAGTCACAAAATCCACTTTAGTGTTTTATGAAAATAGAAGAATAAAAAAAGATAGCATGTCATTGTAGAAAATCATCTATTCACATTAATGGATGCTGGCTGATATCCTGACACTTTCAAAATACGGTTGAATGTGGATGTCTTTGATGATAGAGACTTAGGTATACCAAGAAAAGCTGGCACATGGTTGTCCCAAGTGGAACAGTTCAAAAACCTCAGGATCTATAGAGTTTGCAAATTAAGATGTGAGTCAAACATGGATTCTTCTCAGGAAAAGAATATAACTGGGCCTGAGGTCTGTAAACCTGACCTTCACCTTGTCAAGACAGATAAAGAATCATGGAGGTACTGAGAGGAATTTAGCTCTAAGATGGAGTTTATAGCTTGCTTTTGGTGTGCCTCTTTGTAAATATCCCCCAGAAAGATGCTCTGGGAAAGTACTATAAAAGATTATCCCTAAAGACTTGAGAAAGTAGTATGACGGATAGTTCTTAACAGAAAGGAGAAGATCGTGTTCTTAGCATCATCCTGAGTGTAGGACACCTGACAATTCCTTTTTGACACATCTATCAGAAGAGCTCTGTCTAAAAGGCAATAAAGGCTTCTATTTCATTTCCAGGATGAGCTGCAGCAAATTATGGTCACTGTTGACTAAACCTAATCCTCCTTAGGAAATCTGCAATGATTGTTGCAGTGACATTTCTGCTGCTATTTCTTTTTATTGGTGTTTTAATCTGATTTCTGTAACATTCTACATGCCTTGGTGAAAGTGATTGCCTGTCTTTAGTTTTCTCCAACACAATCGATACTCCAACCACTAGATGAGTAACATTAGAGTAATGAAAGAACTACTCTTAAATTTTTACTATAAAAATGTTTCAATTGTCCAATTGTGATGAATGAAGCAAAATTCAAAATTATTATCACTACACTTTATATTGTAGAATTTAAATTTTGTTAATACTATGTTAACACATAAACAACTACCTGAGTAAAATATTTGCAATTCAAGAAATAAAAAGGGAATAAAAATCATATTGACTCACAAGGTCAAATACATAATTACTTATAACCTTATGGAATTGTACATGGCATTCTACTGTGATAAAAAATATAAAGAAATTAAAACAAGTTAAAGAACTTTACATTTTAATTTCCACAGGCACCTTCTTTTCTGTGCCTGATGTCATGTGACTTTACAGAACTCACTTAATATTGTTCACATTTTTCTTTATGTATGTAATAATCATAGTGACATTACAATTTTAAATCAATCCTGGGCAGCAGGCTATAGATAGCATTGTCCTGAATGTTTCCATAGAACTCAAGCCATCTGGACACAGTGACTGAGAAAGCTCAACAATGAGGGACCTGAGAAAGACTTGCATAATGACTGAGCACAGTCTACATGACAGCAGGGATAGCGGCATCTCACAAGGCCCTACTTCTGGATCCATGCTATAGACAATGCCTTAATGCTAAGGGAGAGAGAATTTGTTTTCTCCAGAGATAAGCCATCCTGAGAGGTGACACAAACATATGAACAACACTTAATGATCTCAGTAATTTATACATGCATGTTCTGCATGCATACATACATGTATATGTACACATATACATAATAATTATGGAAGAGGTCATGGATCCAAATGGGAGTAGCAAGGGCGCAGGAGAAATTGGAAGTCATGGAAATAGGACTGGAAATAATGCAAATGTATTACCCATGTATGAAATATGTTAAAATGTTCTTTAAAAACAGAATTTAGGTCAGCTGAAACTTCAGGATACAACTTCTGTGTGCTGGATTGTCAAAAATCTACAGATTAAATTTTTAACATAGGTGCTTCCAAAAATAATTCTGAAAAATGTTCTGAAAGCAGAGTAATGACAGATGTAATTTTTCAAGATGAGATCCTAAGCTTGATATTCAGTCCAGGGTGACCAACATTATTATTAAGAAAGCACAATTTAAGCATAAGAGATGGATGGCAGTTAAGAGTACTTACTAATCTTGCAAAGGAACCACACTCAGTTGTCAGCACACATAGCAGCACACGATCACCTATAATTTATTTCCAGGGATCTCATGCCTTCCTCTGACATCTTTGGTCACCAGGTACAAATATGGCACACAGATCAACATGAAAGCATATACTCATATACCACAAACAAATACTAATAAAAAAGTGAACACAGACATAGATAAAGAGATAAAAAACTGTGAAGAGATATGGGGCAAAGGCCATCTACATTTCAAGGAGAGATCTCAAAAGATTTCCCAAGATATTAACTCTTCTAAAATACTAATCTTTGACTTATAAATCCCAAAACTATGAGACGAACAAAACGTATATCATCTTTTCAAGCCATGCGAGTTATGCCACTCAACTATTTCAATGAGGCAAATAAAGCAGTGGTGGGCTGTACAAAGGTAACTGAGATGAAGCCATCTTAGATTTAGATGAACGCTAAACCTATTGTTTGCATGCCTTATATAAAGATCATGTAAAAAGCCCTGAAGGTCTTAAGACATCAGAGATAGAGACTGGACTGATGTCTCCATGTGGGACAGGATGCTGAAGACCATTGTTGGCCTTCAGAATTGCAAAGAGGCAGAAATGTGCTTCTATGGCATCTGCTGGAAGCACCTTTGCTGACTCAGCAATCTTAGGCCTGTTGTCTTCAGATCTATGATGTAGGTTGTTGTAGCAGATATAAGCAGTGTGTTCAGAAAGTGAAACATAAAGAAGTATGTGCACTGGTGCAGGGTCATGTGAATGTCTACAGAGAGGGACCATCATGCATAGCCTAAAAGAGATGGTCTCACAGAAGTTGAAAGTTCAACAGTGGGTCCCATTATTGGGAGAAAGAAGGGAGAGTGAAATGGTAACAGATTGACAAAGGGAACCGAGTTACAGGGAAAGAGGACAAGAAGGTCGTGTGCTGCCCAATATGGTGACTACTGGCAATGATTACATGCTATCTACTTTAAAAAGATAGAAGAAAGGCACATGAATGTTTACAACATAAGTAAATTAATGTTTCACCATACATGCACATACATATGCATATATATGTATATGTCTAATGCATATACATGTCATAACAAAATAAATCTTCCCCCCAATATCTATAACTTTTATGTTTTATGTATCAATTAAAAATAAATTACTAAAGAGTTGCTAAGATGGCTCAGCTGGTAATGTGCTTGACATTTTAGTATGAATGCCTGAGTATGATCCCCAGAAACCATGCAATGTAGGCTGGTCTGATAGCATTCACTCACGATACCAGTGCTAAGGATGTGAATAAAGAGCGTTGATGCCACTCACTGGACAATCAGCATAGCGTACTCAGGAAGATCTATCCAGTGAGGAACACTGTCTCAAAGCATAAGAAAGATGGTGAAACAAAACAGCCCTCGAGGTCACTTCTGACCTCAACACACATGAATACATGGCACATATGCACACATGGGTATATGTGAACATGCACACATATGTACCTATAGACCTGAAAATGAAAAGTAGATTTAAACTAAATGATTTTTAAAACTCTGTTTAGAAACCATTCCTTTGTGATCACAGAAGCTTCAGGCTTTAGGAGCTGAATGGGGCCTCTCAAGACTGTGTCACAGACAATTACTCTGAGACATGTTAATGGGCCATACTCGTTGCTGCTGAACTTTTAGCTGCTGCACTGTTCTGACAGACAAACAATCATTATTTTCAAATGTGTGTCAACTGTGAAGCCAATAAATAGCCTCAAATTTATGGTCACCTGTATGGTCCTGATTAAAATGAGAGTCAGAAAAAAAAAAGGAAAGAAAAGGAACAGAGAGAAAACCAAAGAAAAGAAAAAAGGGAAAGAGGAAAAGAGAAGAAAAAAAAAGAAAAGGGAAAGGCATGAACGTGGGAAAGGGATCTGCAGGGATGAGATGAGGATGCAGGGGAAGGGGAAGTTAAGAGAGCATCACAATGGGCACACATAAAATAAACGGTATACATGCATAACGTCTAAAGCCAAATTCACTCTTAAAATTAAAACAAAGGCAAGGAAGAAAGGAAGGAAGAAAGGACAGAAGGAAGAAAGGAAAGGAGGAAGGAAGAAAGAAAGAAAGAGAGAGACAGACACACACACACACACAGAGAGAGAGAGAGAGAGAGAGAGAGGGGGGGGGGGAGGGAGGGAGGGAGGGAGGGAGGGAGGGAGGGAGAGAGATAAAAGAAGAAACTGCTTATTTCATTTAGAGCTTAAAGTTCTTGATCCCGAGGTGCGTGTGCCTAGTGCCAATCCCCAGTGCATCTGAAGTTAGTCTTGTCCTCTCTCCATTTGTTCCACATTTACCACCTCAGGTGGAAAAAAATGGAAGAACAACCATAAGCTCAGTTAGGACAAACGCACTAACCCGAACTACGATACTGGCCAGAACAGACATAGCGGCAGTGTGTTCATAGTGGGGAGGCCCACTGAATGGCCTGGGGAAGTCAGAAATCACCCTGCTGGGGTGAGCAGCTTCTCTAGTGGATTTATTTTGGAGCATAACTCTTTTTGTTGGTGATATGTGTCTTAAAAGTTTTGAATTTCAAGCCCAGTTTCTAAAAACAACAACAAAAACAACTATTTCTTTTCTACAAAAAAAAGTAAATTTGATACCAACAATGGCCTGTTTGAGGAAACCAAACATGCCTGTCAGTAAACAATTGATAACTGATGTTTTCTGAAGGTGTCAGGAAAGAGTTCCTACTACTGCCTTTCAGCTTTCAGAAAGACCATCCACTGTTGACTCAAATATGGAATCAAACTTATGGCTCAAGGTTGATTTTTATTAAACTTCTAACATAGAATGAATCAGAAGTTGTAATTAATTATTTTGACATGGTGTAGTTTTATAGTAGCAAACTGGCCACCGATATTGTTTTCTATTTGATGCATAATCTCCAAAGCAAAGGACAGTTGCTGCTCCTATAGGCCTGTTTCTGTTGCTTTGAGTCTCTTCATTCTGAAGAAATCACCTCAAAGAAAACATGCCTAGTTGGCTGTGAAAACATTACAAAACTCTGGGCAAGATATTTGGCCTTTTCTGTTCTCCCTTGGAATAAGAGAAAGTCACAGCCTGGTGGTAATATGAATATATGAGTAAGGTCAACATTTATACCATGGGACCATCTTGCAAATGTTAATTCTCCATGCATTTCCTATGTCATCCCATATCAATTAGAATAGAGAAAATCCAGAAGAGAATCAATCACACCACCACTGTTCCACATATACTGACATCATGTCTCTCCGGTCTACCATGTTATCTTAAATTATAAATGGATCGTTTTACTGCCACCTTCCCAATGACAGTAATAAATCCTTGTTTTCACTGATTCAGTGATATTATTCCAAAAATGCTACAATGTTCCCTGTACATCTAAATTATTTATCTACTATATCTAAACAATTCTTCATTTCCTCAATCTTGATCTAGTTACAAAACTACCTCTGTATTCAAACCTCCTTTAAAAGAACATTTCTGCTCAAGGCATCCTGACTTCCTCACACTCTCTTAGTTTGGTGCTCACTGTAATATAGCATCACGCCGCAGAGACTCATTTGTGGATCTGATGTGCACATGTATGGATTTTTGTACATGTCTTAACTTCAAGGCCAGCAACAGCAACAAAATCTTCCATTGCCTCATCCTATGTTCTATGCCTTCAATGCTTCCCCTATGTCACGTGTTGAAGAATTCTTGCTTATTAGCCTCTGGTACAATTAGTAAGTTCTAAACACTTCAGGGTGTGGGGTATGGTAGAAGGAGGGGCCTAGTCGTGAGAGAAACACTAGCATTGTTTTCCAGCCTCCTGAGGTGTGCAGGTTTTCTCTATCATATTCCTCAATAATATGCCATTTCAAAACAGCCCCAAATTAGTGGGACCAAGCAACCATAGATCAAAAACATGAGCCAAAATAAAAATTTCCATTAAACATTAAAGTGAATATGTGATAATTTGTTATAGGAATGAAAAGTTCGCTAACACATCTCTCACCCAACATGTATTTTTGTCACAGTCTTCTCAATGTTGGCATATTTCTGTAAATTAGTCCTTGGAGCTTTTGTTTCTCTATTTTAACTGTGTGGGCTAATTTTAAGGTGATATATGATTAGATAGTAAAGAGGTAACTGGAGAAAAGGCTAGGAAAATGAAAGAGGAAGGGAGAAAGAGCATTCAAGAAGAAATCAAGATGGAGCTGGAAAAGGAGGATCTAGATCCAGGCGGTCCTAATTGGCAATAGGTAGATATGAATATTTTAAGAGTTTCTATAGATCTTTTTATTTTATATAGAATGGCAGTTTGTATCTTTGTCCATTGGGTGTAAGCTTATTGTGTAGAGGGTTTGTGTATTGAGAATTTAATATATACACCTGCTTAATAAGCTACTGGGCTTTGGAGTTATGTTTTTACGGGCAGTAGAGCATCTCCTGTGGAGTGAGACTGCTGGCGCTGATAAAAGGTTAAGCCATCATTCAAATATTTACTGCAACATTATTGCTTCTCAATTTTCATTGGTTTCCTTTACCATGTCTATTGTAGTAATTCTAAAACATTTCAGCATACACTCTTTGCTAAATATGATCAATGTTGTTGGTCCAGAATACTGGTTCCTTGATATTTACCTGTAGATGAGTAATGATCAACTCTAATTTATGATGGCCAAAATCAAACAGCATTTTCCTACCATGCTAAGCCCCAAATAACTCTGTATTTTCCCTTTTCATCTTAATTAATGGACTATGCATTATTCTGTGGTGTAAGATCAGGACTTCATAACAGGTTAAAAAATGCCAATAAGTATGTTCTTCAAAACACAAAGAAACTAAAATTTCCATTGATCTTCTGTTCTGAGTAGGTAACTTTCAGGTCTTGGTGCACTAGTAGTTTTTTCTGTTCTCTATGCATCTCTATATTCTTACTACCCTCTCTCAATGTGTCAGCTGTCTTTTAAAATTAAGTCCAGACTTCTTGAATCTCAAAGCTTTCCTTCATTCACCCGGCCTCCTATATGCACTCTGAACTCTTCAGAAAATATACAAGACAGAACCCTAGTTTTAAGTTTTAAATAGAGACAATCTTGAGGATCCTTTTTAAAAAATTGCCTTCATTTCATACATCCACAGAGCTTCTCATTACTCTGCTTCTTCTTTTCCCTCTTAACTCCTTTTCAATTAAATAAAAATTTTCATTAGCTGATTCCAGGTTAAAATAAAATGGTTTCCTGTTGACTAATGAAACTCTGAACTTAGGACAATAATTCTTATTGCAACACAGCTATCAATCAATACATATTTGTTAAATGAATGAAGGATTTAGAAATATTGATTCAGAAGGAATATGATTCTGGAATATAAATCCTACTAAAATCTTGAAAAATCGATGATGATAGGAGTCAATTCAGCCCCTATGCTAAACACCCAACCAAATAAACCCTAAAATTGCTTGATATGTTCTTGGCTGCATTACAGATGACCTCAACTAAACCCTGCAAGCCTCATAAAAGTCAAATACTTTTGAAAATCAGGAACACGCTTAAGCTGGGAGGAATTACAGCAGAGTCGTCTATAAAGATGCCCACGTAACAAAAAGGAGGAGAAATGAAGTAGAGTTACAAAATATCACAACTAGAAAAATCAAAATTTGTATTCATCTCCTGAGAGCTATAGAAATAACAGTCAGCTTCCAGAAGAACACAGGACTGCATGCCCCAGACTCAGGAGCCAATCAATGTGTTTATAGAGCCTAGTCTCCTGTTTCTTCTTTATGTATTTACTGCCTGATATTTGACCACCTCACTGTTTGTTAGCAAGTCTCACAGGGAAGAAACCTAGAAGAACAGGGAAATTGAAGTGAGTTAACACTACCTCTGTATAGCTTTCTAGGGGAATATTCTGGGTTGGGAGCCCTGGCACTAAAAATCCTGCATAGGATTGAATAATATTAAACTCTGTGAGAGGGCAAACAAAACTCAAAGTATTAAATAGAATAAAGAGTATTATCAGATGAGAGAGAGAGATTGATGAGAATGGGAAAGAATTAGGAAAGTAAAATGGGAGAGACCAGAATACGTAGCATGTCAAGTATGAGAAAGGTGAAAGAACAAAGTTTTAAAAACTCTAGGGAAAAAAAAAACAGCAAAAATACAAACAACGAAAACATTACTAGAATAGATTGTGTGCACACTTTTCCAAATAAGTTGTTTCTGTTAACTTGATCAAATTCAACTGATGTAAGGTCTGAATTTGAAAAATATTGTGAAGAAACAGAATTTAAGTTGTTGGATATGCTTGAGAATGCAAGAAGGAAAAACATAAAAAAGAAAGAGGGGAAGGGACAGGAATGGATGTGAAAGCAGATGACCAGCACTGGAGATCAAGATTTTCTGGACTCATCAGCCAATGAGGTCAGGAGAGTCCTCTATCTTACCAGGAAGGATTACAGACACATGTCATTATGCCTGGCTTTTCTATGGTGCTTGGAGTCAGAATTCAGATCCTTGTGTTTGTATTACCTACTGTCTAAGCCATTTTTACTGCATGAAGTAGTTTAACAGAACCTACTCTATATAATAAATGCTATGTGCAAGAACGCTGGTATAATTTCCTCAGAACATTGTTGTGATGATTAAATGAATAAACCATGAAAACGCCTTATCTTCTTCACACTCAGAACTTCAGCTTCTATGTCACTGATGTATCCAAGTGTTCTGCAACAGCATCTACTTTTAATAATTCACTTTTTTCTTTGTAATTTTTAAATGAACAGAAGGTAATGTCTAGACTATCTAGAAAGCAATTAACATATAGTTAAAACTATCATGGGACATATTAAAAAGATACACTAAAATGTGCAACAGAGATTTGTTTTAAAACAAAAGACAGCCCTTTGATGTTATTTTTTAAAATGTATTCTTAACTTCAAATGAAGAGGAAAGTATTGCAAAAGGTATTTTAAAAATAAAATGTGACATCTCCTGGAGGGAGAAATTTTTCTTCCTTTTGTACAGATCAAAGAAAAGAAAATGTGTTGCTCTTTGCAAAGTCATTTGAATGCAAGCTCTCTGGGAAGAGAGTTCTTTGTCTGCCTCATTTATCACCAACTCACTTGATTACTACATCTTTATAATGGGCAATTAAGAAATAGTTCTGAGTGCATACAATATGCCCAGACTATAGTGGGACTGGCCCAGGAATTGGTCCCATCTGCCTCTGCCATGATGCTATATATTTAAAAGACAAGAGGTAAATAATGACAAGGCAGAAACTAGCATTTGGACCAAATAGAACACAACTATTACCCAGTTTCTGAACCATTGTCGAAGACCATCTACAACACCACTCAAGAACTCATAGTCCACATGTAGGGTACATTTAATGTATTCATAGCTTAGTTTAATAACTACTAATAATTTCTAAACAAAGAATGATATTTTCTTCTATCTCTTTCTTAATCATGTGTTTTGTTTTGTAGTTTCTTATGGCAGGGCACATGAAACATTGGCTAGCCTCCAGTTTATTCTATAGCTACAGCTGTGTTTGAAACCTACATCCTCCTGCTTTGCCTCTAACTCCCAAGTACTGGGATGTCAGGTGCTTGGCAGCATGTGTAGACTTACAATTTTCTTAAATTGGCTGAAATTATCCTTTCATGGTAGAAAATAAATATAAAACTAAAAATTTAGGGAACCTTTTTATTACTTCACTAAGAGTCAAATGTAAATGTTAGTTTGTGTTTCTATAACCTACTAGTTGTATAAAATATTACACTTAAATTATTAGCTATTCAGATCTAGGGTAAAAAGTAATCAACTAAAAGCGAGCAGGTCTTCTTTAATTATAAGATATGTTAAGTTCCTAAACAAAAGAATTGTTAAATAGTGCTTAATTATACATAATTAATAATATACTACATAATAGCAGCACACAGTCAGTGGGCATCTGTAGACATTGTCCCAATCTAATTATAAATTAGCTCAAAGGTTGCCAAAGTAAACAGGCCAGCCTACCCAGCTCTTTGCCAACTCTCTGATAAGCATGTAGAACCAACAAACCAAGGAACAGAGAAAAGGAATTTGCCACTAAGCCTTTTTTGCTGGAAGAAGTCCTATACAAAGAAAGGTCATTGTCTTGCTTACTACTTTAGCTTTTGGAGCCTGTCTCTGTTTTTCTTAATCACAGTTAGTTTTATGCGTGATGCTCTATTTATGCATTCTTCAACATCATCTTTATGTATGACTTTGTGAATCAACAGCTTTGTGATAGGAGGCGAAAGTCACTTAGCTAATTACATGTGCCTTATAAGCATAATAACAACCTGTGCAGCTTTATTCATTAGTTGAGGGCATGTAAATCACTGCTGTTATTCTCATTGTAAAACTAAAAGATGACTTTCCTTTAGTTATTTAAAAACACTCTGTTTCCTCCAAAAATCTCCTCAGGCATACAATGCATTTGACCCACACTACGGCCTAAAGATTTTCAAAATCAAGACCCAAGTCTATGTCTCCCAAGCAACTTAAAGCAAATACTTCTGATGTCAGGTTGATAATTTTGTTAACCTAAGTGTCTTCCATATAACACAATCTCATAAAGAAGCATCATGTAGACACCTCCATCCCCATGAAGATGTCCTAATGAAGTCTGACCTGTGCATACAGAGAGGGGATACATATCACCGGAATGTTAATGTGACTTCTGTCGGAAGATTGAAATTTCTATCAAGTTATGAATAAGGTCAAAATAACACTTAGAAGATTTACTGCTGTAGAAAATCATACACTCCTATGAGTGATTTACTGACTGGTATATAGAAATGAAGCAGGGGACATGCTGCATTTCAATGCGCATTTGCAGCTGTCAGTGTCTACATTTCCTCAATCTGGCTGGAGGATGATTTGAAGGTTGATTTAATTGTAGCTTCTGAATCACGTTCTTCCCCATGTTTTAAACTGTTTAACATAAATATATAAATGCTAAAGACATCTGAAGACTGTAAATATTTCACATGAAGAACAAAATATCTAATTTTCTTCTAGAAGTGTAACTAAAAAGAAAATGACTATTTGGGGGGGGGGAATCATCATCACTTAATAATAGTAACTGTTCTGTAGCTGTCGCCAAGTTACCCTTATGGTTGGAAAGTTCATGAGATATGCAGGAGAACCTAGGAAAATCCCAGCAGAAAACAAAGGTTTTGACCGAACTGATTATACCGAAGTAGGTTGCACATCTTTACATATTCAGGAACAGTACAGGCACCAAAACTGACCATCTGTAAAGGCAGTGCTGTTTGGCTTCCTTAGACCTCGTAAGAGTGAGGTATCTTTCACTCTATAAGTAAAGTCTCTGCAAAAATTCACATCCATAGGGCCATGGCCCATAGGAGAACACAGGTGACAGCAAGAAGCTTTCCCAGTATTGTCTGCTCAGCTTGGGCTGGCTTTCCTGACCAGTCACCTAATGCTCACTCCCCAGTATCAGCAAGGCATCTTTTGGGAGAGGACCGTTCTTCCTCTGTAAACTTATCCATCGTGTTCATTTTCACTTTCATACATACCTCCTTTTCTACATATTTTCTTGCCGGGTTTTCTGGCACATTCCTTGGATATTCTTTTTACTGAAAAATGAATAGAAGACTAGAAAATAACATGGCGCTCTATCACAGACCGCCGGAACATGCAACACCAGTATCTAACTTGGGATACTCCTGCTTTTACTGAGTGCCAAAGAGCCCCAATTTGTTAAGCCTGCACATGCAATGAGGAAACGTTGATGCATCTTCTCAGGAGTCATTTGGTAGGAAATGGAAATTAGGAGCCCATTTCTACCTAAATATACGTGCTGTGGAAGAAAAAAACTGAGTAGGCACAGTGAAAAAATAAGAACGGATACACCGACACACACACAGAAAAAAAAAAAAAGGAGCAGCATGCAAGCATGTAAAATATGTCTACATGCCAACAGGGAAAGCCATGCATTCTACCAGAACAATAAATTAATATTGTTAGGACTTAGAGTAGAAAATAAATACACATATCTCCCTGTGTTCCTGCAATGAACTCACCATCTTCAGTTGGGACATAGATGTTTAAATACAGACAGTCTTCACTCTGGTCTTGCACGTACGATGAAACTACATCTAAGTTATTAGTGAACCACACAGGAAGCATAACTTCAGGTAATCTGCCATCAATGATATTCTGGGGACATACAGGAGCAAATTGGGTAGCATTCCGGATATCAGACCAGGGAGTCGGTGGTTCTGGAGGCTGAAATCGATGGTCACCTGTTGGGGGTGCGGCATATGGAACCCCAAGAAACTGAATGACAGGCCCCAAAATTTCATTATTGAGTTCTTTCTTAATTCCCCTTATCTTGCCAAAGTTAGTAGTAACCAATGGGTCTGCATCATCCAACTTTTGAGAGAGTCCGTGGAAAGTCTGTAGCAAACATCCCAACAAGCAGAGAGTCAACGGGGTACTCGATCCCCTGTGGACCACACATGCCATCATGGCTCTCCAAACATAATTTGTCCACATGCATCTGGGAAGTGCCATGGTCCCACATTAGTTGCCTATCTGTCTTGTACAACAAGGCAAATATATTTGTATCCACTGGAGGAAGATGGAATTATGGTGGAATGCAGCTCCAGTTTCTCAAACATGAGCTTCTTATGGAAAGCTCAGAGTGATCTTCATGCAGCACGTAGCTCCCATTGATTTCACACAGACTGATGCCGCATCTTCAATCATCACTATTCATCAGAGCATCTCCTATTGACCATTCTGTTTTCCACGGTAGCAATGCGTTGAGAGTGGCCATTGATGTAGATTTCCCTCGTATGAATCAAATCCAGTTAGCTGTGGGTCTATATCCTAGACAGAACAAAATGAAAATAAATCATTAGTAAGAACGTGTCAACAGACAAAGTGATTACTAGATGTTTTACAAAGGATAGTAACATTAAGAGTGGTGAGAGTCAGGTAAGTTGAACGTCACCGAGAGAGGGTCGTGGCTGGATGTCAAGCTAAGGGTAGAATAGTGACTATTAGGTTATTGGGGGGGCTTGCTGACTGATTTTGCATATACTGGTGTAGAAACAGGCTTTGTCATATACACAGTTTTGAAGCAATGTATGCTACAGTGTCAGTTCAGCAATGTAGGCTATATGTAAAATTTTTTATTGATACTTTAATAATATTAAGTAACCAGAGAACCAGTCAACAAACCTACTCAGAATCAGGATACCATACCTCACAGACTCCTTTTTTTGAACACTGTCAGTATGTGAACAGAAGATCAAGCTGTTAGAATGATTGTATGTGTTGAAAATAAATAAAAGGAAGTACCAAATGAATAATAGTGAATAATGCAGAAAAAATGTATTTAAGTTCTACCTCCTCATAAGTTCAGGTTTCTTGCCATTTCTTAAATTTTAAAGGATATAGCATTTACAGAAAGTTACTGTAAACTTAACGTCAAGAATTTAGTAGGAAAAGAGCCCTGATATATCACATGCAAAAGAGACTGAAATTGGCACAGTTTTTTTCTTTTTATAGACCAACGATATTTTCCCATCTAACTATATGTTTCAGCTCACAATGCATTTACAATGTGTAAATAAATTTTTGAGTCAAAGTCAATATGTTTTAAATTACAAATGTTGTTCTCCCTGACTGTGAGAGATCAAAGGAAGAATACAAAAGAAGCAGGGTAATTTAAAAGAACAATCACACCTAATTGTGGCATCTTGCATATTAACACTCATCAAACATCTCATGCTGTTTGTTCAGTGCAATTGAAAATGCATCCAAACAAGCAGTAATGCACAGTGCAATGCAATCTGCAGGCTCATCTCACACCAACTGTGAGAGCATGCAGCTCAACAAACTTGTCTTTTCTTGCTCAAGCCACCGTTTAAAGTGCTTACTTTGGAAATAATACTGTTGATTTGTATTAGAGATGCTTCTATCCTGTCATAGTAGAACAAGATTCCTGAGGAATGCTGGTCTGGCAGTGATATTGCCCAACTTCGTGTTATTTTAAAAAAAAGACTGTAAAAACTATTTAGGGCAGCAGGAGATTTGTTAGTGAGGCTGATGCTCCTTCGCTTCTGAACAATCCTCCACCGGAGAAAATAAGAAGATAAATGTCTTTCTTCAAGGGTATTCCAGTCTGTGTTAATTCTCATACTTTGACTGTGAAAGCACATTAACAAACAAAAGGTAAGCTTAAGACCCTTCCTCCACATGCCCCAGAATGCCTGCTCTGATAGAAGATTTAGCAGCAGAAGCTCATGCCTGTAAAGAGTGTATTATAGTAATGTATGCACCAAATCATGTCTGTAAAGAGGGTATTTTCCCCCATGTTTGCTTTGCATCAGGGAGGGGCACTGTCAGTCTGAGTCCTATTCACCTTTCCGGGTTAAGAGTTACTATTCTGACGCAGAAAGGAGAAAATGCACAAAAGGCCTGGAACCTCTTAGTCAACCATTTTCCTTAGCAACATTTTCAATTACAGCAATTTCCAGACATTCTCCTTCATGAGATTGGTATCTCATTAATAGTCTACGATCGTTGTTTGGTTATTAACAAAATAACAGTCTCCTTTGCACTTACAAGTCTTTACACTCCATAACTGTATTAAGATAAAACTGACTCCCAGTTTTCATTGATATGTTGTTTTAATAGAATATTAAAAGAATCCGAGATCTGAATCGCATGGAGAATTTTCTAATTTTCCTAAGTTTTGTTCTGTAGGTTACCAAAATACCCCATGCAGCATGTGTGCTCAATTATGGAGAAATATAGCATAGATCTAAAATCATTTTCTAGATGTAAGTATTTTAATAATCTTTTAGGTCAAGTAATATATAAAAATAAAGCTGGTTTGTCTCAGTGAGATCTTTGAAGGTAATATGCTTTCAAAAAATACACAACTTGAAGTTTTCTGTTTTTCATTATTAATGTTTCTTACATAGACCTCAAGCTCTCAGGTTTCATACATTTACATTACATTTTGTTCAGTACAATTCTATAAAAATGGACTCAACTCACAGGCAACTAAGGTTCCCAAGGTTAAATACGTTGGCCAGCATCTCTACTCATCAATAGAAGAGCCAGAGTTTATGGCTATCTGATGTGAAAGCTATCCTCCTGATCATTTCTTCTGTACTATTTTTAATTTATAATTATTTGAGGAAACTCGTTGTGGGGTTATAAAGTTGGCACATCAGGTAAAATGTATGCCATGCAAATATCAGGGCCCAAGTTTGTAGAGTTACAGTACATGACACTCTGCCAGTGCTGAGAGTCCTGAGTAACTCCCTGTAAACTGTTAAAATATCCTAAAAATATCCCTTACTTCTTCCCCTGGGTGATTTTTTCTGTGCTTTTCAAAATTCCAAAACAAAGCTCTTTATTAGGAACAAGACAACCACAGGTAATAGAAACATGTCAGATTTGTACCACAAATAGGCTACAGACAAGCCGGAAACCACAAACTACAGAGAGACAGAAGATGTAAGGGAAAAGGTGAAGAATTCAAACTTGTGCTTGCCTTTTGGTGGGCTTAATCTAAACAGAAGTCTTGAATTTTTCTTCCTTAATGCAACACCAACATAATTGGTGCCTCTGAGGTTGTCTTCAATATGACAAATACACAATCATGTTAAAGTAAAAATCTGTATGAGGACATAATTTCAAATTGTGGTGATCTATGAAAACTTTCCCCATAGGCTCTTTTTTTCAGACACTTGTTTAGGAGACTTGCTGTCTCTGGGATGTTAAGAAGAGGTAGCCTTAGAGTAAGTGCGTAGCTGGGAGTAGACTTTGGGCATTTACAGCTTCACAAAATGCCTAAATTCTCTGTTTTATAAAATGTGATCGCTTAGCTTATTGCTAGGTCTGCCTGCTCCTGTGTCTTTCTCACCATAATGGAATTGCCTCTAAATCTGAAAGTCTTAAATAGACATTTTTTTATTACTTGCTACTGGTCATAACAATTCATCACAGCAACAGAAAGTAACTAATGTTCTTATCAACAACAATAAGGAACCATTCAAATTAATGAAAGACCAAATATGCACAAAGGGATATAAATGAACCCTAAAATAGTCAGAAACTGAAATTCTATTTAATCATGAAGATAAAAGAGCTAAAGTATCAGTGTAGACAGATATTACAGTTTTTAATTAAAATTCAAATTAATAGGAAAAGTAAACAGTTATTCAAAAAAGTTAAAAATTAAGAGCAACACTTTATTATTAACAAATGTCTGAATCCATGCTAACAGGTAAGTTATCTATACTAAATAACAGGGAGAATGAATGGAAATAATTCTAGTAATTAATTAATTGAAATCTAGAACAGTCTATTGTGATACTTCAGAGGGTCAAAAATTAATTACAGTAAATTTAAAAAATTCTGAGTATTATCTAATAGTGTTGGCTAATGATCACATATATGGAAAGCTCATGATAAATTTTCTATATTTTCTTCATGTTTTCAATACTTTTGAGATAAAGTAATTGAAAAAAATTTGGGAGATTATGGATAATATATATTATCATATGAAAAAGTCCTAATGTAGCAGATTATCAAATACAGTAAGTATACACAATCAGCATTTAAAACACAATGACTCTTAGACTAGACAAGTCCCATATTATGAGGAGATTAGTCTATCAGTCTATAAGAGACTAAGTTTCTGCAATTCACTGCTACGTGGTCCTTGCTCATAATGTTTTCTATTATTTCTTCCCCTAAATTGAAGCATAAATGGTCTTAATAAGACAATATAAAAACAATAAATAATATTCAAGAAAGCATCCTAAATAGCTGTAAAGCATGTAACCTTCATTTGTCTACTAAAAAACTATTTTTTACTATATTATTTGTTGGTAGCCCATGTTAAAAGCAAACTAGAATTATTTAAACCAGTAGAGAATAACAATTCTCACACAATATTTCATCCACTAAACGAACACTAATAACTTACAATGTGAAGCTAATGTGCTTAACTTAAAGTGTGCAGGCTAATGTTCTAAATGTATCTGCTGATCACTTCACAGTAGACTCTGACATTACAAAGAACTAATTTATATTTAAAAAAACAGTTCTGATGCAGTTTCTCATGTGATAGAGGGGCAGACAGATGGCTCAGTAGGTAAAGGTTTTTGCTGCTGAACTTGCCAGCAGGATCCCAGGAACATACACATTAGAAAAATGCAACTGACTTCCATAAGTTGTTCTGTAGCCTCCACATATACACAATACATAAGAAAATGTTAATAAGTAAGATAATATGTGTTCAGTTGATACATGAACATACCTCTATCTTACATAGACTCCTGTCTTTTTGAATAGCAGTACGTATTTATAATCTACCAAATTTAGTTTACTGAATTTCCAATAGGTGTATATATAAATATATATTTGTGCGTATATATACATATATATATATTCATTTATATGAAAGTAATATCAGTTGCTCTGGATTTTCTAAAGGTTTAAAACTAGAGACTTTAGCCAAGACTATGTCATACATAGAATATTCCTTAGTTTTAGGGTACCTATGTACACAAAGTCATGATTACCACTTACTTGGATAATACAAACACATTGCTAATATATATGCATATATGGATAGCTATATGTATTCTCATGTATATGTTCATATATTTCATGAATCTGTAATTACAGTCTTGAACTCTTGAAATGGGCTATTCTAGTTGATTCTATTTCTATTGACACAGATATAAAATAAGGTTCATAAGTTTTAAATGCCTAAGGTCAGTCCAATAGGAATAAGAGGAACCATTTGAACTGCTTCCAACTGGCCTCCAAACAGAGTGCTTGCTCTGAAGGTTATGTTAACTACTACTTCTACTTATCTATCAAGTTGGACAAAGTCTACACAGCCAAGTTCTGTTTGACTCTAGTTAGTGGCCTATGAAACCTCATGATCTTAAGACATTGAGAAGAAGCCATCAATAATGAATATAAAAGGACCTACAGTAGAGAACAGGTTCCAGCAAAATTAATAATTCCTCAAGGATGCTACAGGGCTCACAATTCTTGGGGGCAGCTCAGATTCTCTGATTCTCACGAAGGTGAGCCTGTAATGTTGAGGGCTCAAATTCTCACATTCAAAGCTGCACACAGGAACTAACAGAAGGATAGATTCATTGCTATTTCCTTACTTCCTGTTGGGGCTGTTCTCATGGAATGATTCAAACAGTTTTATGTAGATAATCTCTCTCAAAATTATGATTGCCTCCCACCCAACACAGAAAATCTGACATGGGACAAAAAAAAAAAAAAAAAGGGAGGGGGTGAAATATCCCTCCTGTGAGAAGGCGACACTTAACTTTGGCCAGAACTCAGAGGATGAGTGGTAGTTGTGGTTAGCAAGACAAGCTGGAGATGAATCATGTAAGCCCTTCACTAAGAAGCTAAACCGCTTATATTTTATTTATACATCATCAACAAGTGATGACAATCCATTGAATTGTAATTTCTGCCAGGGAAGGATATTATCAACTTTGCTCACAGAAATCTAAACGAGCAGGCTTGTGGAGCAGGAATAGTCATAGTAAGTGGTCCAGATCCCACATAAAAACAATAATATGTGAAAAGGAAAGTAAATGTTTTTGATATAGAAAACTAGAAGAAAATTAAAGTAAGTTCTACTACTGTACATATTTGATTTAAACCCAGCACCTCCATGAGGTCACTGAAATATAAACCATTGAGTTACCCTTTGAAAGGCACATGTGTGAGTTTCTTCTACTGAAGTCACATTGTGACTATTGTTCAATGTCAGTGTGTGCTAATGCATCAGACTGGATGTTGTTACTTGTCTCTTATCAAGTTACAGTTAAGGAAGACTTTGTCTAAAGGACTATTGGGCAAATCTATCACATAAGATAAATATAAATGTAAAGAAATAATAGTGATCACATCATAAGTAAAGAACAATATCATTAAATGAAACTTTTCCTTTTACTACAAGATAATTTCCAGCTATATTAAAGGTCAAAATCAAGAATTTCCTCTCTGGACATGATAACAAATGAGAAAAAATTAAGGACATCAGTTATATAACTTCATATGAGACTTATATCCATTCCATTACCTGTGCTGTGTGTCCTAGAAATCCATGTACCTTGAATATTGAAAAGTACTGCCATCATGGATTTAGGAACTTTTAAAACATGTTGGGTTTGTCTTCCTTATGTGCATAATTCCAATTGTGTGCATTCCCAGTCTGGTGACATACACATTTATGGGAAGGCAGATTTACATTTGAGGGTTCACTTCTCTAAATATAAATTGGATCATCACAGAAGTATGACAACCACAACCTTGAATAGATTGGTTTGGGTAAAAACCTAACAAGTTTTTTTTTTTTTTTTTTTTTCATTTTAAGTATGAACTCTCAGCAGGATCCATCCAGAATTCTCTAAAACTGATACCAATATGGTGGTAGATCACCAAACATCTGAAATGTTGTCTTTCTCTCTCTCTCTCTCTCTCTCTCTCTCTCTCTCTCTCTCTCTTTATATATATATATATATATATATATATATATATATATGTATAATGTATGTATGTATCCATACCAGTTAGTTAGTGCTCACACCAGAATTATAAACTATGCATTCTTATATGAAATGACTAAAAAAATAAATGAGGCTTTAATGAGCTATGTATCATGTGCAAGACCCGAAATTCAAAGAAATGCTGATTGAAAGTACAAGCCCAGGACTGCCCAACTCTAAACATATGTCTAAATGGGTTTGATACACAGAGCTCAGCTGTGCACCCCAGTGAGACCAATTCAGTGCAGCCATATGCTCTCTGTGGCTGAGTATTTGAAAAGTGTGGAGCACATGAGACACCAACAGGAAGGAAACAGAAAAAGCTGGGGACTGGCATGCTGGGGTTAATTAATAGGTATAAATTTGAGTGGCTACGAACAGTGTGGTATTGGAACCTTATCCAGAAGCAATTTATAGTCAGTGGCAAAAGGAGGTGGTGAAGTATGGCCCATGGCCTCAGAATCTAAGAATCCTAGAGTTATAAGGAGCAGCAATGGCAAGAAAGGTTAATTTAATTCTAGTGTGGCTATTACCTGTATCATAGGATGAAGGGAAACGATAGCACAAGTCTTTACGGGAGAAAATAAGGAGTACATTAGAATCCAGAGTTTAAAGAAGGTATTTTCTGAGATTTGACTATCAAAGTTCAAGAACTCATTGCATGCAAGCCTGAGAGATGCTGGGCCGATGATGTGGCCACTTGAATGTCATATGGGAATCGTGTTAGTTGAGTCCAGCTTTTGGGGATTAGAAGAAAGCAGGAGCTTCAAGTATTCAAAGTCACTCTTGAGTATCTAGTGAGTCTTAAGACAGTCTGTACTACTTTAGACCGTGAGGGTGGGGGGTGGCAATGATGTGGGAACAAGTGTGTTTTCCATGACCATGTTAAACATATCTCAGTTTATCATCTCACTTAATTCACCTGTGCACAATGAGATAATGATCAGTACTAACATTTTGTAACATACTATTAAATACAAGTCAGAAGCAAAGCCATGGGGACACTGGTCAACAAGACAAGAGCAGAGGGAACCTGAAGCCTCAGAAAGAGACAGGGTCGGAAAGTTCATGGATTCACTTGCTCTCTCTTAGTTTCACTTAGTGCTTCCTTTCAGGAGGAAGCACAGGCTGGCAGGCTTCACTAATGTTGTGGAGTGATCTTCTTTCTCCTTTCTTTGCAAAAAGGATAGGTAGTTCTCTTTGTTTATTTTCCCTTGGGCTATCTATACTATCTCACTTTTCAGTGATACAAAAAAATTATTGAAGGAAATCAGATATTGAGAAGTCAAAGTTGACAATATCCCGAAAACCAACCAACAAGGTATCTTAAGGTCTGAAAACAAAGTCTCCCTAAGTCCATAATAAAGTTTATAACAGTTAGCAGCAAGTCTTTTCTGAGAAAACTGTAGGAAGAAAGCAGCTCAGAGCTTGAGGAATGGACTGGGAGGGGCACCTCCCTTTTCTCTGGAGACCCCTCTCCCAGTCAATGCTTGACTGGAGGAACCCAGGCTAGCAGCCCCCAAGGCCTGGCTGGCAGGTCACTTCTCTCTTCCCTGATAATTTTGTCCATAAAAAGAACTTCTCTCCAACAATCAAGTATCTATTATCCTCCTAGAGCTGATCCTATTGTACCCTTCCCCCACTTTCCTCACATGAACACACACACACACACACACACACACACACACACACACACAAGATCCACACAAGATCAGTCTCCTCACTTTGTCTTCAGCTTGACATCCAGTTAACTCTGGATTGCTTTGCTTCCTGTGTATGCCCGAATATAATGGGAAATACAGTGAGAATTCCGGAATTTTTGTTTCTTTAAAAAAACACAGAAATGGTATAAGTTTTCATTTTAATCTCAGGTATGAGGATATAGAGCTGCTTCACAGCAGCTGACTACGATTTGCCTCATGCCCTAGCAGAGGTGTAGCTTTGCCTGCTGCAAATTGTTGCTACAACTATGTGGTGTTTGGAATTGTGGGAAATTTTTAAAAAGAATATAAATGCCAGAGCCTCATAGGTGGACTTTGCCACCGTTGGTCATTCAGGGTGGTTGGTTGTAATTTACTAGTTGTGTTCAAAGAAAAAGAAATAGCCTCAAAGATCTCCCCCTCTTTCCCATTTTTTCTCTCCTATCTGGTGATTCTGGTGATGGAGGAGTACGATGGGGGGCAGAGAATAAAGTTTTAAAAATGAAGAAGCTACAAAATAGTAAATACCAGCTATACGAACAGGTAAGCCACATGCACATCTAGTACTCAGATTAGTTTTTAGTCATCAGCAATCTCAAGATATTTGAGAGCCAGAAGAAGGATGCAGGATGTGAATTCTGAAGGATGATTAAGAAGTGAAGTTTAAGGTCAAGGCATAGACTATGTAAGACAGATGCAACTGGACCTGCCAATGCCATGGAGACTGAGGCTTCCCAAAGAGACCAGCAGCATAAAATAAACGTGCACTTCAGACTGCAAAGGCTAACGCCTTTATATAGGGAGACAAGTAACAAAAATAGGTCATGAATTTGAAAGTCTAATAAGGGGTATATAGGAGGACCTAGTGGGAGGTGAAAGGGGTAAATCTTATAATCATATTCTGATCTCAAAACAAACAATTTAAAAATTATTGTGTTGAGTTAAATAAAAATAATTAAATTTTTAAAAACAACATGGAGATAGATCTAGTCTTACTCATTGAGAATAGAGGTTTTTCCTTTTCAATTTTCAGATTTTAATGAACAGACATGGTGCTATAGGGCTTCAAAATATCCTTCCTGAGTGAAGCACCCTGACTCCTTCTGTGGTGTTCCCTCCTCTAATAGCATCCTTCTTTCTTGGTTGTGGGTTTGGAATGCCTGAACCCTCAAAAGTCTTTAGCTTATGGAGACTCAACCAGGAGGAGATAAAACAGACAGAAATATGTTAAAGTTCAGTAAGAATGTGTTTTTATCCAACAGAGGGCCATCAAGACCACTACTGAGATAATGAATCACTCTTCAGTAAGATGAGGATTTGAGGAAACCATGGCTTATTTTCTGACAATCTGAAGGGAAGGAAATGGAAGCAACATCTTTTTATAGTTTTTATTTATTATACAGCTGGGCACCTCTAGAACAATCAC
This sequence comes from Micromys minutus, assembly GCF_963924665.1. NCBI lineage: Eukaryota > Metazoa > Chordata > Mammalia > Rodentia > Muridae > Micromys > Micromys minutus. Next base: position 26,224,407 of record NC_137984.1, read on the forward strand.
CTTTTTGCCTGTTGGCTAAAGTTGGAGAGCATCTTACCCCTCCAGTAATACTTTACTACGAGGATGGAGAAAGGCACTTACCATTGACTGTGCAAAAGGTTTTCTTTCCTATTTATTTTGAACATACTATTAGGCAGCATCTCAAAATAGTCATTTTAAAATCTAGAATCCACTTAGGAATCTTGCCTTTAAAATGAACAGGGAGGTGAACGAGGTGAAGGAGCAAGCAGAGATGAGACAGAGAGTCTTTAAAAAGTCAGGGGCAACAGATTTGATGCATGTGCAAGATAGTGCAGGACATGATTTTCAAACCAATGGGTGACCCTGTGATTGCCCGGAAGAAAATGAATAACCACTCAGGAGCTCAGAGGAGACAGCCAGGTAGACCTGATTGCTTCCTGTGATATTAAATGGATGCCCTTGTCTGATAGGGCCACCCAGAGATCACAAGTCATTGCTTGTAGAAGCAACTTAATTATGCTTTCCAGTATCTTACAGAGAAACCAGCACAGCCAAAGTAGTGTGGCATTCCCATCCCCTATATAAGCTTATTTTTGGTGCTAGTGAGTAGAGGGCCTGGGAAGAATGGAAAATCACCCTTTCTGGTGCCCTGTTTAATTAACATTCCTTTAAAGAAATCACTTACTGCTGAGAAGGGCCACCACTTTGGCAGGAGGAGATGTGATGCTAAGTTGCTGGAGTGGCTCTGTGCCAGCTGTGTCAATCTTGACCCCTCCGAGGATAATTAGCACAAAGAATGTACTTAAGCTTCTGTGCCCCTTCCATCTCCATCTTCTGCTGGAACTGGCAAACACTATAGTGACTATTGTTTACGGAACAACCATGTATGGAGTTAGCGTGAGACCACCAACTTCTTTTATAGGAGAAACCAAACCCCAACAATGACTGCCTGTACCTCCTGACCTTATGCAGAGTTTGAACAGTGACTTAAATGATCAAAATATCACATGAGCAACCATCTTATATACAGACATGTCTTCTTCTATATTACAATGCCTTTTGAAATTTTCACAAACAAAAGATTTTAAAAAAACAGTCTGGTCATGGACCATTTATGTAGTATATTAACAAATCAGATATCAATAATAATTTAATATGCACATTGGCATAATGAATAATAATGTACTTTCAATAAATTATAAGAATGGAAATAATTCTATTATATGAGTAATTCTTAATTAATCCTTAAAAGAAAACAATCTAAATGTGCTTATCACTAAAACTTTTACTAGGATTTTCAAATTATTATTTTTGGTGGATATAGTATATTACTTTAAAGTTTCTGTAACTTAAATAACAAATGGTTTCATGGTTTAAAAAACAAAAACAAAAGTGAAAAGACTAAGTAGCAGTTAAGTAGGGCACACCCAACCATGCTGAAATATTGGCTGAACTGATCAATCCAAGCGGAGGAAAACAATTGTCTCCAGTGCTGTGCCCATCAATGAACCCACCCAGCTTCAAGGGACGCTTCCAACCCAATGGTGAAACAGATGGCTCTGTTAAAACTAAATGGGTCATAAAGCAAAAACAAAAGCCATGAGCCTGGGAAAGTGATTGGTAGACATGGGACTTATTGATAGAGATGAAGAGGAGATAAGAAGGTAGGAGGGGAGAGAGGGCTCCAAATACATTATGTTCATGTACAAAATTGTCAAAACAGCAGAGTTAGTATGTGTTAAAAGACTACCTTTTAATTACCCATAATTAGAAATAGTTTATCCCTAAAAGCATTAACTAAACTAATACCATTAAAAAACTCCCTGGCCTGTTCAAAAAAGGAAGCTTAGAAAAAATGTTTTATAAGTCAGCAGTAAAACAACTATAATATATAACAGAATGGGACAAGCTAGTGAGATGACTCATCAACAGAAATCTAGGGAGGCTATAATAATGTTAATTATATATTGGACTAAATCCAGTCCTTTTAATAGGCCATTCAAGGTGGTCTTCTTGGCCTCCAATGGAGAAAAGCGATGACAAACAACTCATAAAATAAGCTAGTGAATAAAAATCACAATATATCATATGTATATATTCATGAAATCATCTTAAAAGCTATATGTTTTATTTTAAGAATAATCTATAGCTAATTGACAACTCTATATCCTGAGGAGAAGCCCAAATGTTTGCCATTGTGAAGGTTGTGGACACACACTGAAATTATGGGGTCACTTGAATATGAAATGCTCTTATTAAAGACTCGAGCTCTAAATTGCAGAGAACTTTGGCATCTTCATAACATGTGCATTAGTACACTTGGCACAATTGGAGAAGTCAAGAAACCAGTGATGTTTTTACCCATAAGTAAAGGATAGATAACGTTGTCACTTGTGTCTAACGTTTTGGACAGCTACATAATACAGATTTAAATCAAAGATGACAAATCCACTGACTCAAAACATGATGGCTGCTGAAGTGAACCTGTATGCCTTTCAGGTTAACTACTGAGTGGCTTAAATATTGCTTTCAGGTGCAGAGAGTGTGACAAGCTGTTGGTCAGTGTTACAAACAGGAAACAGTGTTTATTGCTCGGTATTCTCTGGGGATGGTTTGTTTTCCAAAGAGGTGTTTTTAGGCTACTGATGATCACAACTTGACTTGTATTAGGTTTCTATTCCATGAATGAATTTGCCAGCATAAAGAATGTTCCATAAGCTAGAATAAAATAATTAACCATGATTTTTGTCAAAGAAATTTTAATTTACCTTTAAGTTGTAAATAAACAATGAAAAGAAAGTAAGAGAGGTGGGGAGAAAGAAAGAAAAAACAAAATAAGAAAAGAAAGAAAGATAGAAAGAGAAGGAAAGAAAGAGAGAAAGAAAGAAAGAAAGAAAGAAAGAAAGAAAGAAAGAAAGAAAGAGGAAAAGAAAAGTATATAACTGCTTCTAGTTATGGGTGAGAAGAAGGTTTATTGTAAATATGTAGAAGAGTAAAGGCAGAGTCAGAAATGTCTGGGAGAGTCCAGAGTGGACATGACCAGTCAGACCTGTATCATGTCAGGAGAGGAAGGAGGGGAAGAATGAGGGGACCCAGGGTACCCAGATACAGCAGTCAGGATGCCCAAAGATATGAAAAGGCAGGGTCAAGCAAAATAATTGAATTATATACTGGGATGAACAGCCTAGACTTGTGGCCTGGGGAATTCAGGGTAGGGGTAAGGTCTACCAGCCAAGAGGGCCCGGTAACATGTAGGGGCTAAGGGATTGCAGGGAAAGCCTTGTGGCCAGGTCCACCTGAAGTAGGATAGGCTAAAGAGACACCTCAGCCATTTGTCTGAGGTTTGAAATCTAACAATTTGTATGTTTGGTATTTTTTCTGAAAGCCATAAAAAGTAACTTATGTATATCAAAACAAAAATGGGATTTCTAATATTCCATACACTTGGTGCTACATATTAATATGAAAGACAAATAATTGTAGCACTAGAGTGTTTTCAAATGTAGCTAATGAGACACACTTACTTCTTTGCTTTTATACTATATCTGTTCCCCAGATAAGAGAAAATATAAGAAACCAACATTTAGAAAAGTAGTTGACCAGCATTATACACACACACACACACACACACACACACACACACACACACAACTTTTGGTTCCTAACTTTACCTCTACTATCACCACCAAATAAATCTAGATAAATGAATAAATAATT